>NW_006796183.1:1205973-1248406 GCF_000442215.2 Lipotes vexillifer
CCGCGCACTCTGACCCCGGCCGACGCGGCGGACGGGCGGGCGCGATGGCCAACCGCTGAGCCCGCCGCCGGCTCCTCTGACCAATGGGCTGCACGGGGGCGGAGCTTCTTCTCCCCAAAGGCTCGCTCTCCCGCCGACATGCGCGCGAAGGTGCGTCAAGATGGTGACTCCCCTCCGCAGGCCTTATGGGACTTGTAGTGTCGAGGTTGCACGTATTTAGAAGAAAGTGAAGGGGGGTCCTGACTTCTGAGCTGTGAAAGAAATTTTCTACAAAAGGAAACTTTCTAAGGCCTAGAGAAACCCAAGTCCCCCACTTCCGTTTTCCCACCTTCCAGTATACTCATGAGGTGAATATAGGCTCATAAGGTGACGTGTTGTATTTAGATGTCACCTTCTCGTGATTAGTTCATTCAGCAAGCCATTACTATCATTTACTCTCTGAGGTCGGCCTGGGGAAAGACCTGAGAGGAGGAGGATTTTAGGCGAAAAAAAAAAATGCTTAGATTTCTGAAGGGCCTTCCCAAGGAAGAGGGAACTAAGTTGTTAAGATCAGCTCCAGAGGGAACTTCAGAGTTAAAAAGGATTCTGGCCTCAACTGTGGGGAGTTTCCACAGTCAGTCTTTTCAGTCAACTGGAGAGAACTCTGGCCAAAGCCAGAGATGTATTTCTTCATCTTGGCTGTGCCTCTCTGGTAAGTTATGGGTACTAGGTTCTGAGCTGGGAAACCCCAGCCTTGGCCAAGCCAGTGATGGTTTTGACAGCCTCCCAGTCAGCCAGGAACCATCTGTGACCAGCTTCGGTCACCAAGCCCTCTGTCTGACATCTACATATTTTCACTTAAGAAAATGTCGTCAGTTCTGGTCCCTACCACCTCCGTGAAATCTGACCTTAACATAATGAATGGTTCCCACCTGAGCTGGGAAAGCCTGGTAATCCCCCCTTTAAGGAATGCCTTCCTTAATCCCACATGATGGGTTAGGTGATTCTACTCTGCACCTACGGAATTTATTGCATTGTTTTATAATTGTCCATTTCTTTGTTGTCTCTCCCCCAGGGCTGTAAACTCCTGTAAGGTAGGCATTATTTCTATATTGTTCATGCTGTAAAGTAATACCCAGCACAGTGCCAGGCATAAAGCAGGCACACAATAAATGTTTGTGAACAAATGAGGGAATAAACACCAGCAGGGACGGGTGTCACTTAACCAAAGGTCAGTAAAGTGGAGGCACATCTGCCTATCACCTGATTCTTGGAGCTGGGATTGGGTCTTCCTCTTTCCATTAATGTTATCTAGATGTTAATCCCAGTTGATCATATCAGTCAACATATTTTATAGTGCCTCTGCTAAGTGTCAGGCACTGTTTCTGTTGCTGAGGATTCACTGGTGAATAAGACACACAAAATCTGTGTCCTCAAGGAGCTTTTACATTGAGGAGGAGGAGGGGCGAGGAAGAACAGACAATAAACAAGTAAGTAAATAGATAAATAAAATTAGACCATTATAAAATAGATAGCTAGTGGGAAGCAGCCGCATAGCACAAGATCAGCTCATGCTTGTGACCACCTAGAGGGGTGGGATAGGGAGGGAGGGAGGGAGACGCAAGAGGGAGGAGATATGGGGATATATGTATATGTATAGCTGATTCACTTTTTTATAAAGCAGAAATTAACACACCATTATAAAGCAGTTATACTCCAATAAAGATGTTTAAAAAAAATTAGACTAATAAGAGGCCTTAGTATGGCCTCTCTTGTCTCTGGCTTTGTTATATCCTGAATCTGGCCTGAGAATATGTCATAGCCAGCCTTCCTGGCTGTAAGAATGAAGTAAACACACACTATGAGAATTGGAGGCTTTCCTTAAGGCCCAGCCCCAGTATCCTGCATGGAACCCTTGACTTCCCCAAAATGTGTTCTTTCCTCCTTGGTGCTCTAGAGCTCATCTGAACAACTTCCAGGGCCTCACCACATTGTAAGCTCTTTTTGGACAAAGACCAGGCAAAATACACTCAAATAATAGGACAGTTTAAGTACACTTGGTACCTTACACTGCTGCCTAACCCAGCATTTGGCTCCCTCAAGACTTTGGCTGTGTTCTGGTTCCCTAGAAAACAGAGCCTGAGGCAAATCTTATGTTGTAAGATTTCATTGGGAAATGTAATCCCAGGACAGCAAGAGTGAGGAGGAAAAGAGAAGTGAGGCAGGGAAGCAGGGAATGAAAATATAAAGTAGTATTGTATGGCCAAAGCTTAACAGAAAGCACAGCTAGTTGCTCTGTCCTACAGACCATGTAGAGCCATCACTTCTCAGACAGGAAGAAAGGGAAGGTTGTGTTACCCCACCACTCCCGTAGCCACAGGGGGCGCCAGATCCCACACCCTAAAGCACAGTGGTTCACCTGAGACTAGAAAGGATGAGAGGAACCTCTGGCTTGGTCAAAATAGGCCACTGCAGTCCCATCACAATGCGCACATTGGAAGCTCCTTCAGAACCTAACCCTCCTCCCAGAGGGCGCTGAGACAACCAGATGTGTTAGTAAATGATGTGATAGTAGTGGCAGCTGGGTTGTCCATAAAATAGGTGGCCAAGGTCTGGGGTGGGGCAAGCAGATGGGGTGAGTAAATTTTCGGAGACAGATGAACTGAGTCCAGTACATGCACATATACACCCTGGGTAGACTGCCTGGCTGCTGGATTAAGTGACTGAACTAAAGTGAACACCGAGAGCAAGAACCAAAGAGGACCACATGGGTTCTTCTGCAGCCCTGTCAAACCACCAGGAAAAATCGCAATATAGCCATCAAAGTTGGGACCTTAGCAACTGAAGGGCAGAGAACCCAGGACCCGAGGACAGTGCATGGCAGCCCCCAAACTTGGCACGGCTGAGAGAACCCAGACTGGATCCAAAACCATTTTATGTGATAACTGGAGAAACTGCTTCTGCCATTCTCAGTCCCTGTAAGCTATGTAAGGTAGCACAGTGCAGTTATAGGGAGAGTGAGCATGGAGAGAGCCTGCTCAGGTTTGCATCCTGGCTCTATCTGTGACCTTAGGCAAGTCACATATTCTCTGAGGCTCAGTTTCTTCATCTCTATAGTGTAGATAATACTAGTACCTACTTGTTATTAGAATTAAACATGCTTAGCACAGTATCTTGCATAAAGAGTGCAGTAAATATTGGCTGTTACTATTATTCTTGCCCCTCCCCCATCCCTCTTCCAACTCCTCTTCCCACCGTGACCACCACCATACCACCTCCTTGCTCCCCCACACCCAGCCCCAGTCTTCTCTGCTCCAAGAGCAGTGGAGCCTAGACCTGGCCATGCCTTCTTTGCCCCGCTTTCCCCAGGGCTGTTCCCTATGAGCCCGAGCCATTCATCTCCCTGGTGACCTGAATCTGAACTAAGAGATGGATGCGGTGTGACCGAGGCCAGGGTGGTAATGTGCTCCCTTATCTCTGTGCCCCTCACTGGGGCCTAGTTAATTTTCCCTTTGATTTTAATATAGATTTATTGAAAGTTTCAGTTATCAAAACAAACTGCGGCAGCAAATTGGTGTTCTTTGCTGGCCTACCAGTGCCTATAAAGCTGCCATGCTCGGGAACGAATGGCGCTCTCCAGGAGGTCAGTCATGGCAACAGGAAGTCCCTGGGGACATACACACTGCCATTTAATATTTTTCTTATTAGCCGTTTTCTTCTTGGCTATCTAAGCCGCCCCTTGAAATCGGAAATCAAATGGAGCCACCTGCCCAGAGAGGCTCTCTTCCCCAAGCTGCTCCACTATTCCTTCTCCAGTCCTAGAGCCTCCCCACCTCTAATCCTCTGACTTCTCCCAGCCTCACCCATTGTTCCAGAGAGAGTTGTGATTCACATGCCCCAGAGGTATGGCCCAATGCCCCGTCCCAGCTGTGGAAGGTTGGCTTAGGCTATCCAGCCACTAGTCAGAAACAAAGAATCCCTAGAAAAGATTGGGGCCTCTTCCAGATCTGGTGCTCAGAAGGGAGGAAAAAACAGTTTTTAAAGCAAAAGAGTTGTTTTCCAAAGGGCAGACAGTCCTGTCAGGAGCTACTGAACTCAACAGAAGCAAAAAGGAGATGATGATCCTAGAGATTGGGCAGATTTTCCTTCCAGCTCAAGAATTGTCTGATTTCATTCTCACATCCCCACTGCCATTCCCAATAAGGCCCCTCCTCTCAATCCCAGCTTGATTTTTGAGACCCTCCATTTTCTGGTACCAATCTGCCTCTCTAAGTGCAACCTGGTTTCTTGCTTGCCCCAGTGGCTCTTATAGGTAGAACCACTCACTGCCACCTCTAGGCTCTGGAATCAATCCTGTCCCAGGGGAGAGGCTTCATGATCTGGTAACCTCTCCTCTCCCGGTCATCATCTCCTCTTCTGGGCCTGAGGTGCTGCTGGGTCACTTGTACCTGCCGCATCCCAATTCCCAATGGCTTCTCCTTGCTCTTAAACATTCCCTGCCAGCAACAAGGGCTACTGCTCTTCCTCAGAACTCAGACTATGACTAAAGGTCCTGACGGCTGTAGCTGTGCAGCTAGAGTGGAGGAAGGTGCAAGGGTTTGGATCCAGAGAGTCTAGGAGTTGAACCTTGGCTCTGACACTTGCTGCCTCTGTGACTTGGGGAACCTCTCTGTGGTTTCATTGCATCTTGTGCTTGCATCTACTCTTTTCTAAGGACCACTCTATAATGAAACGACTTGTGTGTATCGCTTGCCTACAATACTCTGAGATCCTCGAGGAAGAAGACTGTGTTTTAATGGTCTTTATATTCCAAATATGTCTATTTGATAAATAAGTAAAGTTCCTCTACTATAAAATGGAGATAATACCTACATAAACAAGAAAGCACCTACCACAGTGCCGAACCAACATGAGGTAGGTGCTCAGTGAGTGAAGTTTCCTTCATCAATTTTCCCTTGAAGTTGGTCATCAGCCACCAGCACTCCCACTTTTTGCCTGTTCCCATCTCGGCTTCAAGTTCAGCTCTTCTCTCCTGTTGCCTGCTGGAGCCCTTCCACCACAGTTCAAATGCTAGCATTCACCCTGGCCCCTTTAAAGTGGCGCCAACTTCTCGTCTCCTCTAGACCAGGCTCCCTCCATTTCTCCAAATCTACTCACAAACTGCTGTCTCCTGGTGGCTCTATTCCCTGGACTACCTTGTAGTTCATCTACAGCAGTGCAGATGCTCCCTACCATCTATACCAGCTGGTGATACCAATAAATTTACATTAATGTCAGTACACCAATGTTGCTGATTCTAGGCCCCTGCCCGCTCCTGTAGAAATATTGGTCCCCCGCAATGTTCCTTAAAAAAAGCCTCAATTGTGCCCATGGAGCAATACAAGCTACTATGATCCACTGGCTTCTGTCATTAAGTGCACCATGGATGCTGGCCTTGAATGCCTCTGCCTGATGTGCTCAATTCTCGTGGTACCATGGCAGTGTGAGAGCATGGCACTCTCTCACAAAGTAAGAAGATGACTCCCTCTATATTACATGCAGCTAGCGGGATGTGAAGCTCCACAGCAGGGAGGTTTGAGCTCTTAAGTGTTTCAGAGGCAGGTCTTTCCACTTATTTAACCAGTCCTTTTTCTTCCCATTTTGTACATCTACTACCACCAGAGGAGCGAAAATAGGGTAAGTTTAATAAGAGCCATTATACTGAACCAGACCCATGATCCCTCTTCAACCCTTAGTCCTATTGTGGAGACTGGCTGATCTGCCAGAACCCCCTCTCCTCTATCATTAGGTTTCTCTCTGGAGCTCTGCTGGCCCTTCCAGCAATATGGTGTCCACTGGGTTTTCCAATCATGCTGGTGTATACCTGATCCAGTTATGGGCTTGGTTCAAAATTGTTTTCCTCTGAGAGAATTTTCAGCCCCGTGTAAAACAGTGGATTCAAATAGATACTTGGCTCAGGGGATGTTGCCTGGCTCCCCACACTGGATGTAGCCAAGTATCAGCTCCAAATCCCATAGGACCACTATTACACTAAATTTCCGCCCCAGGATTTAGTGAATAAATTCCTTTTACTGCCTACCACCTTCTGTTACCTTCCCAGACTAGTGGGGCCTTGTCCTTACACTAGACCCCTTGTGGTTTCATAGCTCCTCCTTTCTGGTCTTGACTTGGTGTTCAAGTCCTCTACACTCAGGCTTCAACCTATGCTTCCAGCCTTATTTCCTAGTAGTTCTTTAACTCTCCTTCTCTTCCAGGCCAAAGGGACTGATTATTACTCATCGAGGAGCTTTGTATTTCTCTGCCTCCAAGACTTTGCTGGTGGTTCTCTCAACGGGGAGTGCCTTCCCTATTCCCATCTCTCAACTGAAACCGGGAGAAGTGTGCCCTGCTCCAGGAAGTATTTCCTGATCCCCAAGGGGCTATTCCTCCCCCTCTCCTGAGTCCCCAAACCCTATCTGCCTGTCACACCCTGCATGGTAGGTGGTAATGCACAGGCCAGAGGCTTGCTCAGCATTCTTGATCTCTAGGCACTGCCCGACCACAGGCCCCAGGACCTGAGAATGCTGCTGTAGGGCTTTTAAGAGGGCATCCAAGGCCTTCAGGGGATCTCCTCCAGCAACCCCAGCTACACTAAGAGCTTGTGTGTATACTTTTTCAAGATGCAACAAACATTCTTTGAATATCTAGTTTGTGCTAGGCTTCTTGAAAACTCAGGACAGGAACATGAGCCACAGACACAGTTCTTGCCCTCATAGAGCTTACACTCTACTGAAGGAGATACATGGGTAAGGAATCAAGTGTCACTCAGTGATAACTGTGATCATAGAGACCAGTTGCCATGAAGGTTTTAGGATGAGGGGCCAATCACAGCTGGAAAGGTTTCTCAGAGCAGGTGACATTTAAGTCAAGTCTTAAAGGTTGAGCAGGACTTTCCCAGGCCCAGGAGGTTGGGGAGAAAAGAATGAAGAGGACAATACAGGCAAAGGCTCAAGGCAAAGAAATGGCCCACGTGTGGATGGGAAGAAAGCCAGTACTACTGGAGCAGAAAGCGTGGCAAAGCGAGTGGTGAAAGAAGAGTTTGAAGAAGTAGGCAAGAGTTAAATTCATGTGTAGTCTTATAAGCAAGCCTTCTTAAGGTGTTTGAACTTGATCTTGAAGGCAATAGAGAGCCACCCAAGGGTTTAAAGCAGGGCAGTGACTAGGTCAGTTCGGTGTTAGGGTGGTACTGCTCAAACTTTAACGTGCTTGCATTCCAAGCACCTGGAGATCTTGTTAAAATGCAAATTGTCATTCTGCGGACCTGGGAAAGGCCTCAGATTCTGCATTTCTCAGAGTTCCCTGGTGAAGCTGATGCTGCTGGTCCTCAGACCCCATGAGGAGTAGGCAGGTCTTAGTGTGATCTCGCTGGCCCTATTTCCCACCTTCCCCAATGCATCCACTCACAGAGCATTCTTCTTTTCACTGAAAACGGTTCAAGGCTGCTGTGGCTCTTCACCTTTATTTAGCATCTATATTTTAGAAGTTGTTAATTGATAATTTGCTCCACGCCCAGCAAAGGATCAGGTGCAGAGGGCGCAGGGCTGGGGGAAGACAATAAGCAAGACATTTTCCTGCCCAAAAGCGTTCAGCATCATCTGTGAAGGGGCAGTTTTTCCTGAGCTGCCCTCTGCCAGACTTGTCATAAACATGGTAAATGAGGCCTGTCTCAGTAGTGCTCCCTGGGGCCCCACCTCCTCGGCAGCCCCATCCAGAGATGATCCTGTTTATCCCTAACGGTTGTCTGTGACCTCTAAGTCAATTCCCTGTCTGATACAAAAACCTTGGTCCTCCCCAATCCTCCTCCCAATTCCAGGCTATGTCAATTTGTAAAATTGGAGGCACGTGTGATGACAGGAGTTATAAGCGCAGGCTCTGAAGTCAGACTGCCTCGGTTCATGGCCCAACTCCACTACTTATTAGCTGGGTGACCTTGGGCAAGTGGCTTGAGTTCTCTAAGCCTCAGTCTTCTCATCTGTAAATTGGGGGTAATAATTCTTCCTGTGTCATGGGTTGTTTTGAGACTCAGATGCGGCAATGCCTATAAAGCACAGCCCCTGAAACAAGCAGAGAGTACCCCATAACTGTTAGCTATTGTTTTTATAAATACGAAAACCTATTGTACAGGAGCTTACCAAAGCCCTGTTGAAAGCCTGTATAAGCGAAAATCCCTGTCATCCCCTCTCCACCTAGGATGGCTTTTTCTGCTTGTACCGACCCCTCCCTAATGCTGGGGAAACAGAACGCAGCCCGAGGCCGGCAGTGCAGAGATGCCCCGCTGGATAAGGCAGCCTTTGGAGAGCACTTACAGGGCAGGAGGCTTCAGCCTCCCAAAGCTGAGGCTCCGTGTTGGAGGGGGATGCTTTGTGGATTCCCTGCTACCTCCACACATCCCCACAGTGTCCCCTCTGCCCTGGGTCACCCAGGCTGCCCCTCCTTCCAGCTGCAGGGAGAGAGGCAGCTTCAATCATTCATCTTAATGTCTTTATTAAGCAGGGTTATGACCAGGATGAGACAAGAAACAAGGTCTTTTAGTGTAAAAACACGGCTCCCTGGGCTTGGCCCCAGGGGACTCCTTCCTGGCACTGCTGCGCTCCCAGCTACTGCTTCTGGAGGTCCAGGTCAGGCAAGATGATTCTGCCCTGATTTCTCTCTCTCCCTGCTTCTTTGGAAAGTTCTAAGGGCCTGCCCAGAGCTTTCATGTCCAAAGGGAAGAGCATGACTTGGCATTTGGTGGCAGCCACAGGGTCCTCAAGGCTGTGTTAGGCTTGAGCCCTAACTTGGGATC
Organism: Lipotes vexillifer; assembly: GCF_000442215.2. Lineage (NCBI taxonomy): Eukaryota > Metazoa > Chordata > Mammalia > Artiodactyla > Lipotidae > Lipotes > Lipotes vexillifer. Next base: position 1,214,777 of record NW_006796183.1, read on the forward strand.
ACTGTCCTCATCACTCACCCACCATGTGCAGGCAGCGACAGCCTTAGCCACTGGGGCCGGGGGCGTGGGGTGGGGGGCACGATGGGGCCTGACCTGGAGTCTGGGCTCAGAGCCTACGTGATAACCGTGTTCCTGATTATGGAAAGATCGAGGAGGATCCTAACAGGACCATCCCACAAGTTCCCATTACTCAGAGAAGTTTTCGGAGCCATCGTGGAGTCAGCATATGCTCAGACCCAGGCCTGGGCTCTAGGGTAGTAGCTGTTGGCCTATAGAGCCCATGGCTTACTGACTCTTACCCATCCCCATGCGAGGGCAGCGGTTTGTGGGCGGCAACAGGGCCAACCCCCTGACCTGGAGAGAAGGGCAGAGGCTCCGGGAGAACCAGAATCAAAAAGCCTCAACCCAGAACACACAAGAGGGCCTCAAAGGGAGCCATGTGACCAGACCCACCCTTCAGAGGCATGGAAAGAGTCCCCAGATAACTGTTCCCACATTTTAGTAACATCACCCTGAAAACACAAGTCCTTAGCTAACCGACCTGGGAGGATGAGAACATGGAGCATGAAGAGGTCAAGGTTCAGAAGGAAGAGACGGGTCACCCAACACAGTCTGCTGACCACAGCCCTGCTAAGCCTCAGGCCACTGACTTCTGTTTCCCACTGTGCTGCTGCCTTCTCAATGGCCCTGGTTTCTCCCTCTATTTCAAGACTTATCCTGAACGTGACCTTCTCACACGGGCTTCCCTGAGGCAGGCTGGCATAGAAGAAAAGCTCAAGCTGTGGAGTCACGTGGTAAAACTGGGTTCCCATCCTGGCTCTACCCGCTTCAAGCCAAGCAACGTTGGGCAAGTCATTGCTGCTCCCTAAGGGTCAGTTCCCTCTTTTGTTCCTAAAGGTCTTGAGGCGTCGCCGAGACAGTCTGTGTTCAGCTTAAAGTTGGACCTGGAACACAGCGGAGGAGAGAGGGTTGGAGGAGGGAACCGGGGGTCTCAGTCCTCTTCATCACAGGAAGAGCACGGGGGCGTCCCCCACTGTCCTCCCTGCAGGCTGTGGGTGAGAGGCCTTGGCCAAGGAGGGCCGAGAGAGAGCAGGCGGGCTGTGGAGGGAATGCCAGAGCCGCTGAGGGCAGCACAAAGTCAGAGTGACTTAGTACTGGTCCCAGGGGCTGCATGAGCCAGGCAGGCTTTTACAGAGATATCCAGGGAACAAGAAACACCAGCAAGGAAGTTGCCCCATTAATAAATAAGAAGGCGGGAAATTAATGATGGTCTGAAAATGGCTGAGCTACTGAACTCGTTCTTTAAATCTGTCTTTAACAAGAAAAATAAAGAAAAGAGATTTGGCCAATTAGGAGGTAATGAAGACACTGTAAAAATAGCACCTGACAAAAAGCACACGTTGGTGGCGGGGGGGTGGGGGAGGCACTGAGTGAACATCTAATGGCCTTGACCCTGCCCCTACCCTGACCCCAGAAGAAGGCTAACAACGCAGGGGAGAACAGGGGATCATTACAGGGCCTGGGAAGGAGTAGGGAAGGAACCAGAATGGGGAAACTCCGATTTGGGCTTAATTGATGTTTTTTAAGAACCTATCAGTGAGCCAGGCACACCTTCTCCAACATTGTCTCCTGTGAAGGCTGGAATGAAGGTGAGAATGGGGGCGAGGGGGGCAGATAAAAGGGGAGCCAGAATGAGGGCACATGAGGTGATTGAAGGGTGCCCAGAGATGGGGCATCTCTAAGGGCAAGGAAAAAGCAGGACCCTGATTAGAACCACAAAAAGTCTAGGCCCCTGACATATATGGGGTGGCCGCTTTGGACCGTATGCCTGTAAATAGCAGAAGGGAACAGCCAAGGAGGCATGGGAGGGAAGGAGAAATGTGTCAGAAGGAGAGACCTGGAGCTTAAAGGAGAGGTCACAAAGTGCTTACATGGAGGAAGGAAAGTGAAAGATGGTATTTGGGTGGGGCTTAGGGAAGGAGCGTGGAGGGGTGGGGTGCGGGGCCCTTCTGCTAAGTTCTGGAAAAAGCACACTGCTTGCCAGCTCCAGCACTCCACTGCGGCCCAGGTGACCCACCCACTGAGCAGCATGGCAGCCTCAGTGACAGATGGCGTCGCAGGTTGAGTGTAAGCAAAAGAGCTTCAAGAAATAAGAGAAGGGTGAGCTAGAAAGATGAGGGTGAGAAAGAAGTCCCAGAGAAGGCGTGACCTTGTAGGGCGAGCTACAGGGGTAGAGTCTGGTTGCTGCTCTGCACACCCCACCACCCAGGTCACTGGTACAGCAGTACTCATCCCACCCACTCTCCCTGAGCAACTGGGGACCGGGAGGGTGTCTGCGAGAGGAGCAGGGTCACAGAGGAGGAGATTTAAAGGTGGGCTCTTGGGCTTCCCTGGTGGCACAGTGCTTAAGATTCCGGCTGCCAATGCAGGGGACACGGCTTCAAGCCCTGGTCCGGGAAGATCTCACATGCCGTGGAGCAACTAAGCCCGTGCACTACAACTACTGAGCCTGTGCTCTAGAGCCCGTGAGCCACAACTACTGAGCCCACGTGCCACAACTACTGAAGCCTGCGTGCCTAGAGCCCATGCTCCGCAACAAGAGAAGCCACCGCAATGAGAAGCCCGCGCACCGCAACGATGAGTAGCCCCCGCCCGCCGCAACTAGAGAAAACCCGTGCACAGCAACAAAGACCCAGTGCAGCCAAAAATAAATAAATAAAATAAATAAATGTATAATAAATAAATAAATAAAAGTGGGCTCTTGGGAAGATCTAGGCAGGGAGGGAGGGCTGGGGCTTGAGGAAGAAAGTAAGGGAGGGAGCATGCAGGTCCACTCTACCCCCACCCGTGCCCCCTCTTACGTGCAATTGAACATGGTCCTATGGCTAGGAAGGGAGCCAGTGCATCCTCTCCATCCTTTCCTAGGCCATGCTCCACCCTCCCCTGCAGTCCCTGGGTGCTGCCTTTGGGCTAACCCGCACTGCCCAGGGAAGCCAAGGCCCACAGCTTCCCCCCGGGGATAGAGGTGGTCTAGGGTCCGTCCTGAAATCTGGTTCCAGGATTCAATCCAAAGTGACTGGACTGTAACAACACTGACATCGTCCACGTGGGGCATGGGGGGTACAGACAGTGACACTGCAGGAGAAAAGGAGGGCAGTCGGTGATGAATAGGGGCAGCCAGAGCCTCGTTAGAGGGGGTGTAGAGAGGATGGCCACTGCAGGGATGAGCCCGGGGCCTGATTTATCATCTTCAGAGCTGATCTGAGTGAGAGGGGTTAAGTAGCAAGTTAATGAAATCTGCAGATGCTGCTAAATGGGGAGAGCTGCATGGCTAGAGGGGATACAGGAGGGAGGCAAGCAGGCAGGCTGGCCCCTGAAGAAGGAGACTCACGTGGAGGGGAGAGAAGATAGACGTAGCCCAGCTGAGGGGAATCCTGTCACATAGTCCCTGAAATCCGGTTTTGTCCAGCCAGGGAGAAAGAGGTTAGATAGACAGCAGGGAGGAAGGGAGAAGCCAGGTCCCGTCCCAGGGAGGTCTGCAGGGACAAGCTCCACATCCCCCCGGCCCCAGTCCCAGTGGGCTTCAGCAAACACTTACTGGGTATCCCCTGAGCCCCGGAGATGGAGATGAGCAGGTGGGTGGGCCAGACGGGGCCTCTGCCATCTCCTTCCCCAGGCTGAGTGGTGAAACAAGTAACTACAGTTCGCTGCCGTGATAAGTGCTGTTGAGCAACACAAAGGAGGGAGCAATTAATTCTGACAGGGGAGGGCAGGGAGGTCAGGATGACATTAAAGCAAGCCTTGAAAATCAGGATTTTACCAGGCAGAAAAGGGAACAGAGGGATGCTAGGCAGAAGGAACAGCACGAGCCGCTGCCAGGAAAAGTGCAAGGGAAGCGGAGGGAATGGGAGCTGGCCCAGCAGAGATGCCTGTTCAGGGAAGGAAATGGGCCAGAGGAGACCAACCAACAGCCTGTGTGCTCCACCCACCACTGGGCTCAGCTCGGGGCACCGGGTGTTGTGTGAGACCGGAGCAGCCAGCCCAGGTCCTATGGTGGTCTGCATGTGCAGGGCAGGCCCGTGGGCAGCAGGATCCTTGCCAAAAGAGCTGCTTCTGCGTGCCAGCTGCACGCTCTACCTCTAACAGGAGACCAGGACCTCCATCATGGGGTCGACACAAGGATGAAATCAAAGCATCCATAGAGCTTTTGGCACAAGGCCTGGCACACAGTAAGTGCTTACTAAATGTAAGTTATTATTATTGTGGTTGTTAATATTTCCAGGCTGAAGCTAAAAACCTGGGCCAAGGGTATGGCTGCAGCTCCAAAATGCAACCAGGGAGCCAGCAGAAAAGTGGCTACTTAGTAAGTAGAAACTTGGGCCCATGAGACAGAAAGTAATTTGTCGCTCTAGTGATGAGGTGGGACAGGACGCTAGTGAGACGTCAGGGCCCAGAGATCCCTGAGAAGCAGGAAGACTGACACTAGGCTATCGAAAGGAATGTTGAGGACCAGGCTGTCAACACCTCTTCTCAGACCTGACAGGGGCAGCTCCTGGAAGCAGAGAAGGAGAGCAGTTTGCTTCTGAAGGCTGAGCTGTCTGTTCCTTCCTCTAGCCCTCAGATCAGTCCTGGGAAGATGAGTGCAGCCCTTCCTACAGAGGCCCTCCCTTCTCTACTCTTGTCCTGAACAGTAACCCTCTCCCTGTAAAAGAAAGTAGCAAGGGTATAGTGGCAAGACATGTGTTTCACTCCTTTTTATTCTGAATTAACTAGGTATTCAGTGATTGTTTGTTGGATGAAGGACCAACTCAATATGTAAAGATTTTGAAGCTCTTCTGCATAGGAGCGTGGAGCCCCTTCACCTCCACCTTGTATCCCTTCAAAATTTCTCTAGGGGGCTGTTCTTTTCCTGTTGCTATATGGGTTTTTTTTAGTCAGGTCCTATAACTTTATTGTTTAGTAAAAACTGGGCTTTTAGACCCATGAAGTCATAAGGTTGTGTAGGCCCAGTAACAATCCATCCTCAGATGGAAGAGACATGTGAGACTGAGCATAAGCAGGACCGAGCATAAGCAGGACTGGAGGGCACAAGCAACCTGCCGAGCAGGTAACCCAGACTCCCCTATCGTCCACGACTGGTGCACCAGTGCGTTTCCTCTGCTCACACCTATTTGCATGGAGGAATGACCAGGGAGTAGGAGGAAAAAGCCCTACCTTGGTTCTTGGTTGGATTGACTCAATACAGGGGGACAAGCTGAAAATGGACAGTGGCTGCACTGAAAGACAGTGATGAGGGAAAGTGTTCCCAATGGGCAGAGCACTGGTCATCCACTTTGTGTGGAAAGAGAAGTGACTCGGGGATAGAATATATCTGGACTCATGGACAGTGGTTAATGACTGGGCTGACTGGTCAGAGGCCTGGAAGGAGCAAGGTTAGAAGATCACAGACAAGAAAGTCTGGATAGTGGCCAGTGACTGGACCTATGAGAATGGACACAGGGAGATTGGTTCAAGATGGCAGAGTAGAAGGACGTGCTCTCACTCCCTCTTGTGAGAGCACTAGAATCACAACTAACTGCTGAACAATCATCGACAGGAAGACACCGTAACTCACCAAAAAAGATACCCCACATCCAAAGACAAAGGAGAAGCCGCAATGAGATGGTAGGAGGGGTGCAATCACAATAAAATCAAATCCCATAACTGCTGGGTGGGTGACTCACAAACTGGACCACAGAAGTCCACCCACTGGAGTGAAGGTTCTGAGCCCCACATCAGGCTTCCCAACCTGCAGGTCCGGCAACAGGAGGAGGAATTCCCAGAGAATCAGACCTTGAAGGCTAGTGGGATTTGATTGCAGGACTTCAACAGGCCTGGGGGAAACAGAGACTCCACTCTTGGAGGGCACACAGAAAGTAGTGTGTGCATTGGGACCCAGGGGAAGGAGCAGTTGACCTACCAGCTAGCATTGGAGGGTCTCCTACAGAGGTGGGGGTTGGCTGTGTCTCACTGTGAGGACAAGGACACTGGCAGCAGAAGTTCTGGGAAGTACTCCTTGGTGTGAGCCCTCCCAGAGTCTGCCATTAGCCCCACCAAAGAGCCCGAGTAGGCTCCAGTGTTGGGTCACCTCAGGCCAAACAACCAACAGTGAGGGAACCCAGCCCCACACATCAGCAGACAAGCGGATTAAAGTTTTACTGATCTCTGCCCACCAGAGCAACACTCAGCTCTACCCACCACAAGTCCCAACAGGAAGCTTGCACAAGCCTCTTAGATAGCCTCATCCACCAGAGGGCAGACAGCAGAAGCAAGAACTACAATCCTGCAGCCTGTGAAACAAAAACCACATTCACAGAAAGATAGACAAGATGAAAAGGCAGAGGGCTATGTACCAGATGAAGGAACAAGATAAAACCCCAGAAAAACAACTAAATGAAGTGGAGATAGGCAACCTTCCAGAAAAAGAATTCAGAATAATGATAATGAAGATGATCCAGGACCTCGGAAAAAGAATGGAGGCAAAGATCGAGAAGATGCAAGAAATGTTTAACAAAGACCTAGAGAATTAAAGAACATACACCTAGAAGAATTAAAGAACAAAAACACAGAGATGAACAATACAATAACTGAAATGAAAAATACACTAGAAGGAATCAATAGCAGAATAACTGAGGCAGAAGAATGGATAAGTGACCTGGATAACAGAATGGTGGAATTCACTGCTGTGGAACAGAATAAAGAAAAAAGAATGAAAAGAAATGACGGCAGCCTAAGAGACCTCTGGGACAACATTAAATGCAACAACATTCACAGAAGGAAAAGGAGGAGAGAGAGAAAGGACCCGAGAAAATATTTGAAGAGATTATAGTTGAAAACTTCCTTAACATGGGAAAGGAAAATAGCCACCCAAGTCCAGGAAGCGCAGAGAGTCCCAGGCAGGATAAACCCAAGGAGAAACATGCCAAGACACATAGTAATCAAATTGGCAACAATTAAACACAAAGAAAAGTTATTGAAAGCAACAAAGGAAAAATGACAAATAACATACAAGGGAACTCCCATAAGGTTAACAGCTGATTTCTCAGCAGAAACTCTACAAGCCAGAAGGGAGTAGCATGACATATTTAAAGTGATGAAAGGGAAGAACCTACAACAAAGATTACTCTACCTGGCAAGGATCCCATTCAGATTCGATGGAGAAATCAAAAGCTTTACAGACAAGCAAAAGCTAAGAGAATTCAGCACCACCAAACCAGCTCTACAACAAGTGCCAAAGGAACTTCTCTAAGTGGGAAACACAAGAGAAGAAAAGGACCTACAAAAACAAACCCGTAACAGTTAAGAAAATGGTAATAGGAACATACATATCGATAATTACCTTAAACATGAATGGTTTAAATGCTCCAACCAAAAGACACAGGCTCACTGAATGGGTACAAAAACAAGACCCATATATATGCTGTCTACAAGAGACCCACTTCAGACCTAGGGACACATACAGACTGAAAGTGAGGCAATGGAAAAAGATATTCCATTCAAATGGAAATCAAAAGAAAGCTGGAGTAGCAATGCTCATATCAGATAAAATAGACTTTAAAATAAAGAATGTTACAAGAGACAAGGAAGGACACTACATAATGATCAGGGATCAATCCAAGAAGAAGATGTAACAATTATAAATATACATGCACCCAACATAGGAGCAACTCAATACATAAGGCAAATGCTAACAGCTATAAAAGAGGATATCGACAGTAACACAATAATAGTGGGGGACTTTAACACCTCACTTACACCAATGGACAGGTCATCCAAACAGAAAATTAATAAGGAAACACAAGCTTTAAATGACACAGTACACCAGATAGATTTAATTGATATTTACAGGACATTCCATCCAAAAACAGCAGATTACACTTTCTTTTCAAGTGTGCATGGAACATTCTCCAAGATAGATCGCATCTTGGGTCACAGATCAAGCCTTAGCAAATTTAAGAAAATTGAAATTATATCAAGCATCTTTTCTGACCACAATGCTATGAGATTAGAAATGAATTACAGGGAAAAAAACATAAAAAACACAAACACATGGAGGCTAAACAATACGTTACTAAATAACCAAGAGATCACTGAAGAAATCAAAGAAGAAATCAAAAAATACCTAGAGACAAATGACAATGAAAACACGATGATCCAAAACCTATGGGATGCAGCAAAAGCAGTTCTAAGAGGGAAGTTTACAGCTATACAAGCCTACCTCAACAACCAAGAAAAATCTCACATAAACAATCTAACATTAGACCTAAAGGAACTAGAGAAAGAAGAACAACAAACAAAACCCAAAGTTAGCAGAAAGAAAGAAATCATAAAGATCAGAGCAGAAATAAATGAAATAGAAACAAAGAAAACAATAGCAAAGATCAATAAAACTAAAAGCTGGGGGCTTCACTGGTGGCGCAGTGGATGGGAATCTGCCTGCCAATGCAGGGGACATGGATTCGAGCCCTGGTCTGGGAAGATCCCACATGCCGCAGAGCAACTAGGCCTGTGAGCCACAACTACTGAGCCTGCGCGTCTGGAGCCTGTGCTCCGCAACGGGAGAGGCCGCGAAAGTGAGAGGCCTGCACACCATGATGAAGAGTGGCCCCCACTCACCGCAACTGGAGAAAGCCCTCGCACAGAAACGAAGACCCCACACAGCCAAAAATAAATAAATAAATTAATTAATTAAAAACGTTTCTTTGTTTAAAAAATAAAACAAAAACTAAAAGCTGGTTCTTTGAGACGATAAACAAAATTGATAAACCATTAGCCAGACTCATCACGAAAAAGAGGGAGAGGACTCAAACCAATAAAATGAAAAAGGAAAAGTTACAACAGACACCACAGAAATACAAAGCATCCTAAGAGACTACTACAAGCAACTCTATGCCAATAAAGTGGACAACCTGGAAGGGATGGACAAATTCTTAGAAAGGTATAACCTTCCAAGACTGAACCAGGAAGAAATAGGAAATATGAACAGACCAATCACAAGTAATGAAATTGAAACTGTGATTAGAAATCTTCCAACAGGGCTTCCCTGGTGGCGCAGTGGTTGAGAGTCCGCCTGCTGATGCAGGGGACACGTGTTTGTGCCCCGGTCCGGGAAGATCCTACATGCCACAGAGCAGCTAGGTCCTTGAGCCATGGCCACCGAGCCTGCGCGTCCGGAGCCTGTGCTCCGCAACGGGAGAGGCCACAACAGTGAGAGGCCTGCGTACTGCAAAAAAAAAAAAAAAAAAAAAAAAAAAAAAAATCTTCCAACAAACAGAAGTCCAGGACCAGATGGCTTCACAGGTGAATTCTATCAAACATTTAGAAAAGAGCTAACACCCATCCTTCTCAAACTCTCCCAAAAAATTGCAGAGGAAGGAACACTCCTAAGCTCATTCAAGGAGGCCACCATCACCCTGATACCCAAACCAGACAAAAATACTACAAAAAAAGAAAATTACAGACCAATATCACTGATGAATATAGATGCAAAAATCCTCAACAAAATACTAGCAAACAGAATCCAACAACACATTAAAAGGACCATACACCACGATCAAGTGGGATTTATCCCAGGGATGCAAGGATTCTTCAATATACACAAGTCAATCAATGCGTAAACCATATTAACAAATTGAAGAAGAAGAACCAAATGATCATCTCAATAGATGCAGAAAAAGCCTCTGAAAAAATTCAGCACCCATTTATGATAAAAAGCCTCCAGAAAGTGGGCATAGAGGGAACCTACCTCAACATAATAAAGGCCACCTACGACAAACCCACAGCAAACATCATTCTCAATGGTGAAAACTGAAAGCATTTCCTCTAAGATCAGGAACAAGACAAGGGTGTCCACTCTCACCACTCTTATTCAACATAGTTTTGGAAGTCCTAGCCACGGCAATCAGAGAAGAAAAAGAAATAAAAGGAATACAAATTGGAAAAGAAGAAGTAAAACTGTCACTGTTTGCAGATGACATGATACTATACATAGAGAATCCTAAAGATGCCACCAGAAAACTACTAGAGCTAATCAATGAATTTGGTAAAGTTGCAGGATACAAAATTAATGCATAGAAATCTCTTGCATTCCTATACACTAATGATGAAAGATCTGAAAGAGAAATTAAGGAAACACTCCCATTTACCATTGCAACAAAAAGAATAAAATATCTAGGAATAAACCTACCTAGGGAGACAAAAGAGCTGTATGCAGAAAACTATAAGACACTGATGAAAGAAATTAAAGATGATACCAACAGATGGAGAGATATACCATGTTCTTGGATTGGAAGAATCAATATTGTGAAAATGACTATACTACCCAAAGCAATCTACAGATTCAGTGCAATCCCTATCAAATTACCAAAGGCATTGTTTACAGAACTAGAAAAAAAAAACCTTAAAATTTGTATGGAGACCCAAAAGACCCCGAATAGCCAAAGCAGTCTTGAGGGAAAAAAGTGGAGCTGGAGGAATCAGACTCCCTGACTTCAGACTATACTACAAAGCTACAGTAATCAAGACAATATGGTACTGGCACAAAAACAGAAATATAGATCAATGGAACAGGATAGAAAACCCAGAGATAAACCCATGCACCTATGGTCAACTAATCTATGACAAAGGAGGCAAGGATATACAATGGAGAAAAGACAGTCTCTTCAATAAGTGGTGCTGGGAAAACTGGACAGCTACATGTAAAAGAATGAAATTAGAACACTCCCTAACACCATACACAAAAATAAACTCAAAATGGATTAAAGACCTAAATGTAAGACCAGACACTATAAAACTCTTAGAGGAAAACATAGGAAGAACACTCTCTGACATAAATCACAGCAAGATCTTTTTTGATCCACCTCCTAGAGTAAAGGAAATAAAAACAAAAATAAACAAATGGGACCTAATGAAACTTAAAAGCTTTTGCACAGCAAAGGAGACCATAAACAAGAGGAAAAGACAACCCTCAGACTGGGAGAAAATATTTGCAAATGAATCAACAGACAGAGGATTAATCTCCAAAATATATAAACAGCTCATGCAGCTCAATATTAAAAAAACAAACAACCCAATCAAAAAATAGGCAGAAGACCTAAATAGACATTTCTCCAAAGAAGACCTAAAGATGGCCAAGAAGCACATGAAAAGCTGCTCAACATCACTAATTATTAGAGAAATGCAAATCAAAACTACAATGAGATATCACCTCACACCAGTTAGAATGGGCATCATCAGAAAATCTACAAACAACAAATGCCGGAGAGGGTGTGGAGAAAAGGGAACCCTCTTGCACTGTTGGTGGGAATGTAAATTGTTACAGCCACTATGGAGAACAGTGTGGAGGTTCCTCAAAAAACTAAAAATAGAATTACCATATGACCCAGCAATCCCACTACTAGGCCTATAACCAGAGAAAATCATAATTCAAAAAGACACATGCACCCCAATATTCACTGCAGCACTATTTACAATAGCCAGGTCATGGTAGCAACCTAAATGCCCACTGACAGACGAATGGATAAAGAAGATGTGGTACATATATACAATGGAATATTACTCAGCCATAAAAAGGAACAAAACTGGGTCATTTTGTAGAGACATGGATGGATCTCGAGACTGTCATACAGAGTGAAGTAAGTCAGAAAGGGAAAATCAAATATCGTATATTAAGGCATATATGTGGAACCTAGAAAAATGGTACAGATGAACTGGTTTGCAGGGCAAAAATTGAGACTCAGATGTAGAGAACAAACGTATGGACCCTAAGGCGGGAAAGTGGTGGGGAGTGGTGGTGGTGTGATGAATTGGGAGATTGGGATTGACATATATACACTGATATGTATAAAATGGATAACTAATAAGTACCTGCTGTATAGAAAAATAAATTAAATTAAATTAAAAACAAACAAATAAACAAACAAAAAGAACGGGCACAAAGTGTGAGGATTTTTGTATCACATGTTAATATCCACCAGAGAGTACCTACCATGGAAGGAGCACTAAACCATCAAGTAAACAAAATGACTCTGCTTGTTGACACCAGCCAGCCTCTGTCATCAGCTACCCCAACATCAACACAATGAACGCATGGATGAAGTAGCTATGATGGCAGGGATGGAGGGAAGTTATGCACAGGCCCAAAAGCATGGGCTGCTACTTACCAAGGCTAATCTAGCTACTGCCACTGCAGAATGTCCAACCTACCAGTAACAGAAACCCATGTTAAATCCAAGTATGGCACAATACATTGAGGAGATCAATCGGCCAACTGGTGGTAAGTTGACTATTTTGGGCCCTTTCCGTTCTAGAAGGAGCAGAAATTCACTTTGACAGGAATAGTCCCACATTACAGTTATGAGTTTGCCTTTTCTGTATAAAGGGCTTTAGCTAGCACCACCAAGTGAAGGTTTACAGAGTGTTTGATTCCCAGCATAGAATCCCATATAAAATCCACCACGTGAGACCAAGGGACCCACTTCACAGCATAGGAGGTGCAAGAGTGAGCCCATCACATAGGATCCGTTAGGTGTATCACACACTCCAGCATCTAGAAGCTGCCAGCCTAGCTGAGCACTCTAATAAACCTCCTGCATGCTAATCTTTGTCTCAGAATGTGCTTTCTGGGGAACACAACTTATGACAGTCAAAAAAACAAAATAAGATCCCTAGGGACTTTCCTGGTGGTCCAGTGGCTAAGACTCTGCGCTCCCAGTGAAGGGGAGGCGGGTTTGATCCCTGGTCAGGGAACTAGATCCCACATGCTGCAACTAAGAGTTTGCATGCCACAACTAAGGATCCTGCACACGGCAACAAAGATCCCACGTGCTGCAACTAAGACCCCTTGCAGCCAAATAAATAAATAAATATTTTAAAAATATAAGATCTCTATCCATGTTGAGCTTACATTCTAGTAGGGGAAGCAAGCAAAAATCAATAAACATAATAAATAAGTAAATCATTAAGTATGTTGGAAGATGTTAAGTATGATAAGTTCTAAGACATAAAGGAAAAGTAAAGCAGAGTAAGGAGATCAGTGGTGCCAGGGTGTAGGAGTTGGCAGATAGGATGCAGTATTAAATCAGGTGTCAAAGTAGGCCTTAGTGAGAGATGAGATTTGAGCAGAACTTAAAGGAGTTGAGAGAGTTGAATAAGTGGATATCTGGAGACATCCCAATGAAAGAGAATAGCAAGAGCAAACACCCTAAGTCAGGAGCCAATGTGTTTCAGGAGCATCCAGGAGGCCAGTGAGGGTAGATTAGGGTGAGCAAAAGGGGAATACAATGACAGAAATAGAAATTGGAGAGGTAATGTGGGGCTAGAGGGTCAGACTATGTAGGGCCATTTTAAAGATGATGGCTTTTACTTTGGGTAAAATGAGGACTGTGACTTATTCATGTTCCTCCAGGAAGCCTTCCCTGATTCTCTCTGGCTAGATGCACTCTCTCTGGTGCCTCCTCTGTGCTCTCACAGCCTCCTGGGTTTCTGCCATGGCTGCATTTATCACATTCTATTGTAACTGCCTCATTGTCTGTGTTACCCACTTTAATCGTGAGCTTTATGAGGACACACTGAGATTGCATTGGTCAAAGGGGATCATTGTGAGGATATAGATGGAAATAAGGAAGTCAAGACATATAGCCACACAGTGAGACTTCACAGAGACTATAAAAACTTTGAGAACTGGAAGGTTATTCAGGATATAGCATAGTTCTAGAAAGTAGGTGTTTTCATTGCTGCCTCTGAATAGGCATTCATTGAGCTCCGCTCTTACAGTTCACCATTATAGTCACTTACTACTCTGTCCTTGCACCTAGCACTTCCAGCCAACATGAGTTTATATTTTCCAAGGAAAAGGTTCTAATTGGTTTGGCCACACCCAGTCAATAACTCCGTTGAGCAGAGCGTTCTTGCTGGACCACTTCATGGACTCCTGGCCAGCCAGTAGATTGGCTGCCTTTGGGTCAAGTGTCCATCCCTGATCCAGTTAGCTGTGGTCAGAGTAGTAAGATTGCTTGATACAAAGGATGGTCATCTATGCATATGAAAGCACCCAGAGCTCCTTCTCCTGACAAGGGGCAATAGATGTGACTGTTATTCACTCTCCAGTACAGACTCCTCTCCATTACAGCACAATGACTTGCAAATAGAGAAGATCAATCAATCAATCTTGTATAAAGTCTACCCCTCCCAAGGGCTAGCACAATGGCTGGCACAAGATAGACAACAGTTATTTTGAAATGGAAGGCCAGTGTATCCAAACAGCATTGTACAGAAGGAAAAAGTATAAAAGTAGTGGTTTTGCATGTGGATTCTTGCCCTAGACTGAGGTCAAATCCCAACTCTGCCACCCAGCAACCACATGACCACAAGCAAGATACATAACCTCTCTGAGACTTAGTTCTTGCCACAGATGGCTCTGATATCATAAAAGTGTTCGGTACATTAAATGAACAATATAATAAAGTACTTTTCTACAGTCCCTGGCAGGTGGTAATGCCTTAGTAGAAAATGGTGTTATTTTCCTTTGTGAGACTCGTGCTAATGAGCACAGATCTGTAGGCTAAATCCTGGTTTGGAAGGCAGCAGTCATGTCCCACTTTCAACTGAGTAAGGCAGGGTCCTACCATGCAGAGAGCACACTGATGGCAGGGCCAGGTCAACTGGCTGGACCCACAGTCTTCCCTCTGCCCACATCCACCAGGTTACAATTTCATGGGTCATCCAGGCAGCTGTTGCTGACTTTAGCAAAGAAAACGACTCTGAAGGATGTACCCCCAAAACCTTTCTGAGTCAGTAATAAATATATTATTCACTGGACAAGCAGGCTGCTATACCCTTAAGCTCCTGACATGAGGGGTGTCCAGCAGAGAATTGGGAAGGGAAGAGAGAGGAGGGAAAAAGAGAGAGAGCAAGAGAACATTGACCAGAGTCAAGGATTCTGTAAGCTATAACTCAGTACCTATCCAAGCCCATCTGGCCTGGAGAAGCCTTCTGGTCACCACCTCTGGAAACACAGGAATCAGTAAGAAGATCAAGATGGAGATAGCTGTCTGTGCATTTATGTGCATGCAGACACATTTGAGATTGGAAGCTCATTCAGGGCAGAGAAAAGCCTAGTCTTACACCCTCTTGAGCCCTGCTCCAGGCTGGCACACAGCCTGGGACTGAGAGCTGATGGAAGGTGAGGTTCTTCTCTGGGACCGACTTAAGCAGGAAGGGCTCCTCATGGAAGAGATTGCAAGAAGGTTTGGGGAAAAGAACACGAGTAGTCACCTTGGCTCAGGATATGTTGAGGAGGCACACAGGTAATGGGCAGGGAGAAGGAATAGAGACAGAGAGGGAGGCTGAGTCGCTGCTGCAAGCTGAGTCCTCAGAAGACCACACAAGGACCAAGGAGAGCCCCTTTCTCCATGGAGCACCGCCGTGGCCTGTGCTGTGGGCAGGAGTCTGCCGGCCCCAGCCTCCCTTTAGGACTTTCTGGGGCAATATGGCTGTGCTTCTCGGTTCCCTCCAGGTGCTGCAACTGCTACAAAGCCTTCTGCTCTGCCAGCGCCGACCCCCGCCCCCCCACAAGGAGCCCCACACAGCAACGCCAACTCCCTCTTACTGTGCACAGCATCTGGTGGCTTTGAGGTACACTTGTCAAGGGAGAAGTTTCTGTTAGGAGACTAGTTTTCTCTTTGCCCCACTCATTCATCTCTGAATTTCCTTTGAGGACTTGGTGGTGCCTGAGGCACCACCAGGGGGCACTAGGGCCTCTAGGCACCAAGGGCCAAGGAAAAGGAAATCCCTGAAGCATGGAGGCCCCAGGTGCAATTGCTGGGCCCCTGCAGCCCCCTCCGGCAGGACCTTGGCGCAGGAAATCAGGGAAACTGTGCTGGCTTATCTAACGAGAAATGAGAGGACTGGGCCAAAGAGCCTTATTTCTGTCCAGCCCTACACTACCTGCCATAAAATTAAATGATCACAATGAGTACATTAATTACCTGACATGAATGCTTTAACATAACAAAATTATTAGCCATTCTAGATTTAGTGTTTGTACAGCACTTTATATTTGCAAGGGCGTTGCAATAACTTACCCTGCTGAGAGTGCATTTCAGGCCCTGAACAACCTCCTGAAGGGTTTCTCCTGGCCAGCCAGCTGTCTGGCCTCTGCCACAGCTGGTCCCCTGTCCTTCTTGCCTTCACTGACTGCTTTTCTTCTTCTCCATCTGCTACCTGGCATCTCCTCCTGGCAGCCCCCTCATCTGTTCATCGAATCCCTTTTACTTCAGAGAGATGGCTTTCTCCCTTGAGCCGAGTCACCTGATCCTGCAGCAGAACGAAAGGGCTCAAGGGCGGCTGCCGTGGGCAGGGCTGGGGTCGGTGTCCGGCATGTCTCTCTCCAGGGCTGCCTGTGACTGCAAGTATGGACACATGACGGGCTTGACGCATAGCAGGAACTTGGAATGTGAGGCCTGATGGCCCCCCAACCTCTACAGGAGCTGACGGCATGTCCTGTCGTTTGCAGAATGTCCCCTGCACCCACCCCACAGCAGGGCCCTCCGGGGGGCATGGCATGAGGGGACTCACCTCTGTGCCAATTCAATTCCACACTGGATGGGTTATCACGGGACACTTCACTAGGAAAACTTGTTGCGGTTGGCCTGGGTGTGAAATCTGCTTCCCGGGCAGAGAGATCAAAAGGCCCCTTGATGGATGGCTGTGTACCCAGCTCTCCTTGCTCACTTTCATCTTCCTTCCAGAAGGAGGAGTAAACATTCAGCTAGTGAGCACTGCAGGTGTTCCCTTGAGGAGTGGAAAGGAATATCATTGAGAGCAGACAGGACCACCAATGAAGGTGTCCACAGGGATAACAAGGGTCTCAAGAAGGAGCAGAATGAAGGGCACTGCAGCAGCAGTTTCAGAATTTCTACATAGGAAGGTTTCTGGGGCAGTGGCAGTTTGGCTGGAAGGCAGCTGGGGGGACTTACCTTGAAGCTGCATATGTATAGCTTGTATAATACAGAGCAACGCTATTTCTTAACGTGCTTTCAGTCATACTTTACACAAGTGGAGAAGACATCCGTTTTCTGTATAAAGTGTATCTTAATGCACAGCACAGTGGTTAAGAACAGAACTCTGGAGCTGAATTGCTTGAGTTCAAATTCTAGCTTCGTCCTAAACCAATTAGGTGAACTCAGGCACCTGCTTTAGTTTCTCTGTGATTGTTTCCTCATCTATAAAACGTGGGTAACTATAGTATCTTCCTCTGGGACTTGCTGTGAGGATTAAAGGAGTTAATCCATTTGAAGCATTTAGCATATAGTAAGTGTTCATTAAGGGTTAGCTATTACTTATTGGCAAGAGACTTGGGAGGGCCTAGGATGCCTGTAGCACCCAAGGCGTATTGGGAAGTAAATTCCTAAGTCGTTCAAAGTGAAGGGGAGGGGAGGAGAGGGAGTTGAGATCTAGGCTAGGAGTGGTATGTGCGGTGGGGTGCTGAGGACACTCCCGGTAAAGTCCAGAGGATTCCACCTCCAAAGGGTCATGGGAGGGAAGGGCTGGGCTCCAGGTGATGGGAGGGCCTCAAACTTTTGTTGGGCATTAAGTGGTGGGGGCTGCCTGACACCCCCGTTAACTGGTCTAGATGTTTCACCTACGAGTAGTAGGGAGAATGTGGTATTCTCTTGCCTTTTGGAGCACAGGGTATGCAATGGAGGTGGCAGGTAGAGGCAGGATGTCTGTGCGGTGGGCAGACGGCCCTGCACCCCTGGCCTGCCTCTGCCCTGTGCTGCCCATGGGCTAATCCCCAGGTTCCTGGCCCTGACCCAAAGTGGTAACATGATGGAGATAAGATAAGCCTGGCAGGCAAGGAGACTTGTCCCCTTTGGGTCACACAAAGCCCCAGGCCCACAGGATTGGGGGACATTGGGCACTTCGTCCCACATCTCCCTCTTCAATGAAACAAGGGGGTCTGACAAGTTTCCCTTAAAAGCCTCCTCCATCAAAAAAAAAAGCCTTCTTGTGGTGGCCACCAGGAAAATGATGGAGAAGGGCTCAGTTCTAGGGTTTTTCCACCACTCTTCTGGGCTCTGGAGCCTTAAAATTCAGATGACCAGGCCCAGTTCCCCTCCTCCCCATGCTCTAGGCAGAGCAAGCTAATCCACCATGAGGTGAACAAAGAGTCCCAGATGCACATGTTTCTTCCTTGGAACCTCATTTTCAGGCAGACTCTGGATTGAGAATCAGAAAGCCGACTAGAAAACTTCTGACCTTGTTACTTGAGGCAAACTTCTGTTCTATGGGTCTTCAAAGGTCAGGAAGAAAATACTTGAACTACAGTTTATATGTTTTTTTTTGTTTGTTTTTTGTTTTGCTGTATGCGGGCCTCTCACTGCTGTGGCCTCTCCCGTTGCGGAGCACAGACTCCGGACACGCAGGCTCAGCGGCCATGGCTCACAGGCCCAGCCGCTCCGCGGCATGTGGGATCTTCCCAGACCGGGGCACGAACCCGTGTCCCCTGCATCGGCAGGCGGACTCTCAACCACTGCGCCACCAGGGAAGCCCTATATGTATTTTTTATGTAAAGAAGAAAGAAATTTGGGGTTTGCTGATATTTGACATACACATTGAGACAGGCACCCTCACTTGGTGACTCACTTGGTCACCTGTCATGTAGGGGACATGACGTGTCCTGAGGGGAGACGGGGAATTCAACAATATGGGGTTGACGGGGTGCTTATGACATATTGCAGTTAACACGTGTCCACCTAAGGGATTTACTGATTATATTAGTTAGCTTTAGTTAAACATCTTCATAGAATGGACAGATGGTTTTAAAAGATTCCTGCAAAGAAAACATGACTTGTAAATAATACCAAAAAAATGCAGGCCCAAGCAATCACTTCTATTCCTAGTAGGAGTTCTTAGTCAGATTATCAGACAAAAACAATTACAAGCTTATCAGATCTGACAAGAAAGCAGCAAAAACTTTAAAAAATTATTTAGAAGAGTAGAAGAATATGTGAAATATGGGTTTACATAATTATAACAAATTCTGCCCTATTGTACCTTGAGATATTAGCCAAGAGTAGTAATTTGTAAATATATAAACATACATATATTGAGGGTATGTGTGCTTTTTTCCTAAGTATGCATGGTTAAAAAATTTGGAGAGGGCTTCCCTGGTGGCGCAGTAGTTGAGAGTCTGCCTGGCGATGCAGGGGACACGGGTTCGTGCCCCGGTCTGGGAAGATCCCACATGCCGCGGAGCGGCTGGGCCCGTGAGCCATGGCCGCTGAGCCTGCGTGTCCGGAGCCTGTACTCCACAACGGGAGAGGCCACAACAGTGAGAGGCCCGTGTACCGCCAAAAAAAAAAAAAAATTTGTAGAGCACTATTTTAGCTTGTCTGTGGCTCAGGTTTTGTCAAAAATAATTATTGTTTTTCAGAACAGTGATAAGATAAAACTTCATTTCTCCTAATTTGTGATATGTTATTTAGTGTCTGGACAGTCATTTTCTATCTATGAAACCTCATACAAGTGTCTCAAAACTCTCTGACCTTTGCTTTGATTACCTGTAAATCATTATAGGGTTGTTTTAGGGATTATATAAAAATGTTTAAATGTCTGTCACATTGTGGGCCCTTGATAAATTGTTGACATTATTACAAAGAAAGATATTGCTAAACCGAATTAAGAGGATTAGCAAATTAATAGGAGAAACAATATTTTGGCCAACATTTTAAAAAAATTTATTTCATAGAAGTATAGTTGATTTACAATGCTGTGTTGATTTCTGCTATATAGCAAAGTGATTCAATTATACATATATATGTTCTTGTTCATATTCTTTTCCATTGTGGTTTATTACAGGATATTGAATATAGTTCCCTGTGCTATACAGTAGGACCTTGTTTTTTATCCATTCCGTGTATAATAGTGTGCATCTGCTATTCCCAACTCCCAATCCATCCCTCCCTCACCTGCCTCTCCCTTGGCAACCACAAGTCTGTTCTCTATGTCTGTGAGTCTATTTCTGTTTCGTAGATAAGTTCATTTGGGTCATATTTTAGATTCCACATATAAGTGATCTCATATGGTATTTCTCTAATTTGGCATAGATCCTGTGGTCCAGAATTTTGAGCTGACCTTGTCTGGATCCCTGCAACAGCTCTCTGTCTAATCTCCCTGCCTTCATTGTCCCCCACTGTTCCCTGGCTCCAGCTTCCCTTTTCATGTGACCAACAAACCAGTCCTCCTCATCACTCATTTCCATGCTTACACACCTTCCATAATTCTCTTGTCCTAGACAATTCTCTATCTGTTATATACTGTCTCATATTGTTCAATAATTTTTCTTTGTTAGACTTCTCTTCCAGATAAAACTGTTGTGGTTAGTACTTAGAACTTACAAATAAGGAAAATCAGGTTGCCCTTGAGAGAATTTAACTTAATCAGCAGGTGAAGAAAGGAACCCAAGGTCTCCTAGGCCCTTGGGAACAGTTACTAGACAACTAATCAGTGGTATTAACACATCTCAGGGAAGAAAGCGTCAGTATGGTCTGCAATAGAGGAAAACAGAGGAAAGCCAGAGTTTATTAAACTTTAGCTGAATGCATCCAGCAAAGTCCATGGAAGAAAGTTACTGGACCCAGGGGAACCTGAGTACTTCAATCATTAGTCTTCAGGGCTGTTACTTCCTCCACCAGGAGAGGTCCTGCTCCATTGTACGTTCTACTTCCTAGGTAATATACCCAGCATTCTTCTCATCTTTGATCTCCTGGATGAAATATTCCCCTATTTTAATTACAGTTGACACTTGAACAACACAAGGGTCAGGAGTACCGACCCTTCATGCAGTTGAAAACCTGTGTATAACATAGCTGGCCCTCCAACTACATGGTTCTTCCATATCCAAGGTTCCGCAGATTTAACCAACCGTGGATCGTATAGTATTTACTATTGAAAAAAATCTGCATGTAAGTGGACCCGTGCAGTTCAAACCCATGTTGTTCAAGGGTCAACTGTACTAGTTCTGGGAATACAATCAGGGCATTGGTTAACTAATTCTGCTTCCCAAGTACATCCAGATGGAGATGGAGGCCTCTGTTAGGGGTTCAAGCATTCTGGTCAATGGAAAATTATATCTCCATTGTTTATGTGAGTCTGATAATCAACCTTTGGTAATCTTAGTTTATGTGAAGCTGATAATTAGGTAAAGATCTAAGTGGAAAGGATGAAACTTACAGACCAGGAGAAAATAGAGCAGAACATTTTTTAAATTGTGTGGTTGAAATGTCCCTTTTAAGTACGACATAACATCTAGAGGCTGTAAAGGAAAAAATTTAACTAAGGAAAAAAATTCAAACTTCTATACAAAGAAAAACTATGATTTGATAGACATTATAGACTGGGATTACATATTTGCAACATATACAAGAAATAAATGATGAATACCCACAAAATATGAAGAGAAACTAATAATGAATAAGGAAAAGATAACCCAATTTAAAAATGGGCAAAGGATATGAATTAGGTAGATCACAGAAAATATGTTCAATATCAATATGTTTCGCACATAGTTGAAAATGGTTTAAGCTCACTTTTAACTAAGGAAATGAAATTTAAAAAGCAGTGATATTCCCCTTCCATAAGATTGATATAATTTTTTAATAATATGTGAACATATTTATTTAGTATTTTTTAAAGTTGAGGTATAATTGACATATAACAGCCTCAGATGTGCAACATAATAATTTGATACTTGTGTATATTGTAAAATGATCACCACAATAAGTCTAGTTAACACCCATTGTCACACGTAGTTACATAATCTTTTGTTTCTAATTTTTAAAGATTTTTAAACATTTTATTTATTTAATTTATTTATTTTTGGCTGCATTGGGTCTTCATTGCTGCACACAGGCTTTCTCTAGTTGCAGCAAGGGGGGTTTCTCTTCGTTGCAGAGCGCGGGCTTCTCATTGCGATGGCTCCTCTTGTTGCAGAGCACAGGCTCTAGGCCTGGGGGTTCCAGTAGCTGTGGCACGCAGGCTCAGTAGTTGTGTCTCGCGGGCTCTAGTGCGCAGGCTCAGTTGTGGCTCACGGGCTTAGTTGCTCCGCAGCGTGTGGGATCTTCCTGGGCCAGGGCTCAAACCGGTGTCCCCTGCATCAGCTGGCGGATTCTCAACCACTGTGCCACCAGGGAAGCCCCTTTAATTTTTATCAGAGTATAGTTGATTTAAAATGTTGTGTTAGTTTCTGCTGTACAGCAAAGTGAATCAGTTGTACATATACATATGTCTACTCTTTTTTAGATTCTTTTCCCATATTTTTAAAAGATACATTAGAGGGGTGTATCACTGCTATTTAATTGAAAACTTGATAGTGTCTTTAATACAATTGATGAGGGTGTGCAGAAACAGATATTCTCAAAATACTGTTAATGGGATATCCCTTGGTAGAGCTTCTTTTGGAGGATCATTTGGAAGTATGTATTAAAGTGTGACTCTTGTTATTACACTTGAAAGACAACTTGGCTAAGAATTGTTTGCAGTTTTTTTCCCCTCAGAACCTAAAGTCATGGCTCTATTGTTTTTCTGATGTTGAGTGTTGCTTTAGCTCTTTTACCCCAGCATTTTCATTCATCTCTTCATTGGTCTGATTTCATCTTAAGTTTTTGTTTTGTTTTTGTTTTCCTTTTCAGGAAGGCATCATATATTCTTTATTCCCTAAGTTATTGTTTGTTTGCAAATGTCTGTCTTCAGCTTGTTTACTTAAATGACAAGTTGACCAGATGTAATATTCTTGGGCTCACTTTATTTCCCTAGGCACTTTGCAGCCACTGAATCTGGTGGAGAAGTCTGAGACCAGCCTGATTCTTCCCTCTTTTAAGTGACCTGCTTTTTCTGCCTAAATGACTGAGTAATTCCTTCTTCCTCCTGAAAACTGAAGGACTTAATCAAGATATATCTTGGTTTCAGTTGCTCACAATCGGGTTTTTTTGGAACACAGTATGTCCTTTTAATGAGTAGATTCAGTTCTCCATAGTTCATAACTGGAAACATTTCTTCTGTTATACATTAAAACAGCTTTTTAAAAAAGATTTGTTGCATTCTCTGAGAACATCAGTTTTCCTTAGGTTGTATCATCTTTATATGTCTTCCATATTTTTTTAAATCTTCTCTCACATTTTTTAGAAAATTGGCTTTTTCTGATTCACTAATATTAAACCAAGAATCATTTTGTTTCTTGTTGTTTTACTTTATTTATAAGTTATGCAAGTGTTCATTGAGTCTCTAATTCATTTTCTCTGCTCTATAATATCCCTTTTCATCTCATTCTATTGTTTTATCATGTTGTCTTTCGGTTCTTTTACTTAATCCGTGCTTTTAGAAATTTCTTCTGTAGCATGAACCATTCACGGACAATTTTCTTTTCCCCTGGTTATATTTTCCTCAACCGTGCATTCTTTATTTTTTGCATGCCATGTTCCTTTCTTTCTTTGTCTCTTTTTCTTTTCTATTTGCCATGCTATAATTACACATTTATCATGGTGATGTTGTGGAGGAATTCCTTCATGAGACCTATCCAACATTATTTAGTACAAGGAGTGGGCCCATACACAAACAAGGCCAATCAGAATTCTAAGACAATTGGTAAATGGATGCCTCTTGTTTCTTTTTTATATTTAATTGCTTTGGTTTAGAATTACCATAAGAGTGTTTTATAAAATACTGAGGTTAATAGACAATATTTTATAATAACTATAAATGGAATATAACCTTTAAAAATTGTGAATCACTACATTGTATACTTGAAACTTATATAATATTGTACATCAACTATACCTCAATAAAAAATAATAATTTCTAAAAGAGAAAAGAAAATACTCATCAGTCATAGCAGCTAAGCATCCCTCACCCTCACTGTATGTTCTCAGGCTACAGATACGTAGATAGACTACCCTAGTCCACCCTCAAACTATAGCTCTTAGGCAAAACCAAATCCCAATTCCAGTGTCACATCCTCAGAGACACTTCCTCTGATCACCCTTTCTAAGGGTATCCATGCTCTAGTTGCTCCATCGAAGCACCTAGTTTTATGTCTTCAAAGTATTTGTCACTATCTGAAGTAGACTACAATGACCAATCAAGGTGAAGGTGGCAGGGGTTTTTACCGAAGGGTGGAGAAACAGTGGACTCTGAGTACCACTGAGGAGTATCCTCCTCTCCCAACACTACATAAGTATGAGAATATGAGCAGACTTTACTAGAGGGAGTTGCAGGGAAAGTAGCAAGAAGAGAGCCAGGTTTAGATAAGGCAAGAAGCAGAAGGAACATTCAGAGAAGTGATTGAAGGCATAGAGGAGTTGGAATTTCCAGAGGGCTAATGGCAAGTTTTGGCATTTGATTAGGCTTAGGGAAGTTTAGAGCATTTTAGGAATGACAGTTCCATAGAGGACAAATTTAGGAGGGGAGCAGATACTTATATTTGGGGCTTTGACCTATGACAATAGGAATGAAGCTTGGCAGGTTCAGTCACAACTGACCCATGGAAAACAGTGGACACAAGGGCTTAATAAAAGTCAACTGTGGTCCGGAAGGTTCTGCAAGTATATGTTTTGATGCAGAGGTATGATTAGTCACAGCAGATGAAGCACAGGACAGTAGTGGGAGCAAAGAAGCTTGAAGTTCAAGGTTCTTTAAGGGGAGGGGTGAACAGATGTCCTAAGAAGATTAAATTCTTAAGTTCAGTATCCACTGGTGTCCTGTACAATAAGGGGTTGGAGGTCTTGGTGCTTGTAGCTTGGGATTGGGTGTGTGGAAGGAGGGACTTAGCAGTGGCCCAGGAATTGAGCCTAGATCTCCAGATGCAGATATAGAGTTAGAACTTCCATTAGAGCACAATTTTTATTTTCATTCTCCACATACAGAAATGATACCTAAATTATTATCTCAAAATATTTACACTTGCTCTTGCAAGTTCAAATTTTAAATGATTTGGGCCATTTCCCCCAAATTTCATTCTTATTTTGGTATATTATGTATTTGCTTAATTTTTAATTTACAAAATTCAGGGGGTTAAGTTAAATTTTCCAACATAAGAGAAATGGTTTCCAGTTGGTATAATGATGGGGTTCAGAAAGTCTTAACAAAACTTAAAATTGTCACATTTAGGGACTTCCCTGGTGGTGCAGTGGTTAAGAATCCACCTGCCAATGCAGGGGACATGGGTTCGAGCTCTGCTCTGGGAAGATCCCACATGCCACAGAGCAACTAAACCCGTGCGCCACGACTACTGAGCCTGTGCTCTAGAGCCCATGTGCCACAACTACTGAAACCTGCATATCTAGAGCCTGTGCTCCGAAACAAGAGAAGCCACGGCAATGAGAAGCCCACGCACCACAACAAAGAGTAGCCCCCACTCACCACAACTAGAGAAAGCCTGCACGCAGCAACGAAGACCCAACGTAGCCCTAAATTAATTAATTAATTAATTAAAAAAATTTTTAAGTTGTCACATTTTAGGAGGGAAAGTATAAAGCTTAAGTTTTAGTTTATTCTTTTCTTTCCAGTGCCTTATAGAATCAACAGGAAATACATTAGAAGAACCAGGCCAGAATTATACACAGTGAGACTCCTTGCAACTTCTTGCTCCACTGAACTTCTGAGATCTTTTTGTCTCTAACACTCGGAGCTTTTTATAGGTATATTCCATTATTTTCTCCCTGTGGAAGCTCTTTGTTTTCTACATACATATAATCACTTCTAAGACACATATGTTTCCACATTTTAACAGCTCTGACATTGGGATGCTTCTTATAATCCAAACTATCTTTGATTAGATGAGATATAGCACTTTGTAGCACTCTCCAATACAACCTAACATAATTCCTGACACACAGTAAGCACTGAGCAAATGTTTGTTTATTGTTTGACTAATACGTCATTGAAGAGACCATTTAATTTGAATTACTTCTTAAATACAAACTTTAACTTGACCTCTGGCATTTCTTCAAACTCTTAAGGTCCCCAAGTCTTTATTCAATAAAATGTTAGATTGTTACAAAAAACAGAAGAAAGAAATGAGGAAAATGTAATTAGTTACTGCTTTTACAATGACTTTTAAAGGGATTTAATACTTAAAAGGTGTTCCGTAGTAATACCGACTTTACTTTTGTGTAGAATTTGTCACCAAAACCCCCCTGCAATACAGGTAGAAAAAAAAAGACTAAACGAATAACAGAGAAAGTATATGATTTGCCCAAGTTCCACAGCTAGTCAAAGTCTTGCTTTCCTGGCTCACAGTACTTGTTCTTTTCACTGGACTGTATTGTCCCATGGAAAGGCAAATGGAACAAAAGCATTATTAAATGCAACCCATTTTTGCAAAGGTCGTCTTAAAATTGATTGTCATGAAGTGAAATTCAGAATACACATGTGCTGTAGCCTTCATCTCCTTCTAGTCTTCAAAAGAAAGGGCGGGAATAGATACTGCAGACCTAAAGCATAATTGCTTATTAGGCATCTTTCAATGAGGGAGGCAGTAAGAAGCGAAACTACTATTATTGCCTAGTAAAGAGCACCTTATTTAGCTCTTGGGAAAGATTGAAGGATATTTACTACTAAAATGCAATTTTCACTCACTTTGAAGGAATCATCACAAGTGTCAATTCATTTTCCAAATTAGAACATTTAAGTCATTCTCATGAAATGTTTTTTTAATAAATTTATTTATTTATGTATGTATTAATTTATTTATTTTTGGCGGCATTGGGTCTTTGTTGCTGTGCGTGGGCTTTCTCTAGTTGCGGCAAGCAGGCACTACTCTTCATTGTGGTGCATGGGTTTCTCATTGCTGTGGCTTCTCTTGTTGCAGAGCACAGGCTCTAGGAGCACAGGCTTCACTTCAGTAGTTGTGGCACTCGGGCTCAGTAGTTGTGGCACGCAGGCTCTAGAGCTCAGGCTCAGTAGTTGTGGCACACGGGCTTAGCTGCTCCAAGGCATGTGGGGTCTTCCTGGACCAGGGCTCGAACCTGTGTCCCCTGTATTGGCAGGTGGATTCTTAACCACTGCACCACCAGGAAAGTCCCTCATGAAATGTTTATATTCTTTTATCTTGTGTGGCTCTTCTGCACAGTCCTCCATCATGTCACTCCACTGTTTAGCTTCTATTACACTTTTGGAATAGCTTTCACTTCTACACACACATTTCCAGGCTCTCCTTAGGTCATCCCTTTCCTGCTCTTGTGTTCATGGCAATGATGTCTTATCTGACATCCATTTTAGCCAAGATTAACTTCCATTTGGGCAGTAGCAGAAGCAAGAAGAACTGCAATCCTGCAGCCTGTGGAACAAAAACCACATTCACAGAAAGATAGACAAGATGAAAAGGCAGAGGGCTATGTACCAGATGAAGGAAAAAGATAAAACGCCAGAAAAACAACTAAATGAAGTGGAGATAGGCAACCTTGCAGAAAAAGAATTCAGAATAATGATAGCAAAGATGATCCAGGACCTCGGATAAAGAATGGAAGCAAAGATTGAGAAGATGCAAGAAATGTTTAACAAAGATCTAGAAGAATTAAAGAACAAAAACACAGAGATGAGCAATACAATAACTGAAATGAAAAATACACTAGAAGGAATCAATAGCAGAATAACTGAGGCAGAAGAACAGATAAGTGACCTGGAAGACAGAATGGTGGAATTCACTGCTGTGGAACAGAATAAAGAAAAAAGAGTGAAAAGAAATGAAGACAGCCTAAGAGACCTCTGGGACAACATTAAACGCAACAACATTCTCATTATAGGGGTCCCAGAAAGAGAAGAGAGAGAGAAAGGACCCGAGAAAATATTTGAAGAGATTATAGTTGAAAACTTCCCTAACATGGGAAAGGAAATAGCCACCCAAGTCCAGAAAGCAAATCAAGCCTCAGTAAATTTAATAAAATTGAAATCATATCAAGCATCTTTTCTGACCACAATGCTATGAGATTAGAAATGAATTACAGGGAAAAAAACATAAAAAACACAAACACATGGAGGCTAAACAATACGTTACTAAATAACCAAGAGATCACTGAAGAAATCAAAGAAGAAATCAAAAAATACCTAGAGACAAATGACAATGAAAACACGATGATCCAAAACCTATGGGATGCAGCAAAAGCAGTTCTAAGAGGGAAGTTTATAGCTATAGAAGCCTACCTCAGGAACCAAGAAAAATCTCACATAAACAATCTAACCTTACACCTAAAGGAACTAGAGAAAGAAGAACAACAAACAAAACCCAAAGTTAGCAGAAGGAAAGAAATCATAAAGATCAGAGCAGAAATAAATGAAATAGAAAAAAAGAAAACAATAGCAAAGATCAATAAAACTAAAAGCTGCTTCTGTGAGACGATAAATAAAATTGATAAACCATTAGCCAGATTCATCATGAAAAAGAGGGAGAGGACTCAAATCAATAAAATTAAAAATGAAAAAGGAGAAGTTACAACAGACACCACAGAAATACAAAGCATCCTAAGAGACTACTACAAGCAACTCTATGCCAATAAAATGCACAACCTGGAAGAGATGGACAAATTCTTAGAAAGGTATAACCTTCCAAGACTGAACCAGGAAGAAATAGAAAATATGAACAGACTAATCACAAGTAATGAAATTGAAACTGTGATTAAAAATCTTCCAACAAACAAAAGTCCAGGACCAGATGGCTTCACAGGTGAATTCTATCAAACATTTAGAAAAGAGCTAACACCCATCCTTCTCAAACTCTTCCAAAAAATTGCAGAGGAAGGAGCACTCCTAAACTCATTCAAGGAGGCCACCATCACCCTGATACCCAAACCAGACAAAAATACTACAAAAAAAGAAAATTACAGACCAATATCACTGATGAATATAGATGCAAAAATCCTCAACAAAATACTAGCAAACAGAATCCAACAACACATTAAAAGGACCATACACCACGATCAAGTGGGATTTATCCCAGGGATGCAAGGATTCTTCAATATACGCAACTCAATCAATGCGTAAACCATATTAACAAATTGAAGAAGAAGAACCAAATGATCATCTCAATAGATGCAGAAAAAGCCTCTGAAAAAATTCAGCACCCATTTATGATAAAAACTCTCCAGAAAGTGGGCATAGAGGGAACCTACCTCAACATAATAAAGACCATATACGACAAACCCTCAGCAAACATCATTCTCAATGGTGAAACACTGAAAGCCTTTCCTCTAAGATCAGGAACAAGACAAGGGTGTCCACTCTCACCACTCCTATTCAACATAGTTTTGGAAGCCCTAGCCACGGCAATCAGAGAAGAAAAAGAAATAAAAGGAATACAAATTGGAAAAGAAGAAGTAAAACTGTCACTGTTTGCAGATGACATGATACTATACATAGAGAATCCTAAAGATGCCACCAGAAAACTACTAGAGCTAATCAATGAATTTGGTAAAGTTGCAGGATACAAAATTAATGCATAGAAATCTCTTGCATTCCTATACACTAACGATGAAAATTGTGAGAGAGAAATTAACGAAATGCTCCCATTTACCATTGCAACAAAAAGAATAAAATACCTAGGAATAAACCTACCTAGGGAGACAAAAGACCTGTATGCAGAAAACTATAAGACACTGATGAAAGAAATTAAAGATGATACCAACAGATGGAGAGATATACCATGTTCTTGGATTGGAAGAATCAATATTGTGAAAATGACTATACTACCCAAAGCAATCTACAGATTCAGTGCAATCCCTATCAAATTACCAACGGCATTTTTTACAGAACTAGAACAAAAATGTCTTAACATTTGTATGGAGACCCAAAAGACCCCGAATAGCCAAAGCAGTCTTGAGGGAAAAAAGTGGAGCTGGAGGAATCAGACTCCCTGACTTCAGACTATACTACAAAGCTACAGTAATCAAGACAATATGGTACTGGCACAAAAACAGAAATATAGATCAATGGAGCAAGATAGAAAGCCCAGAGATAAACCCACGCACCTATGGTCAACTAATCTATGACAAAGGAGGCAAGGATATACAATGGAGAAAAGACAGTCTCTTCAATAAGTGGTGCTGGGAAAACTGGACAGCTACATGTAAAAGAATGAAATTAGGACACTCCCTAACACCATACACAAAAATAAACTCAAAATGGATTAGAGACCTAAATGTAAGACTGGACATTATAAAACTCTTAGAGGAAAACATAGGAAGAACACTCTCTGACATAAATCACAACAAGATCTTTTTTGATCCACCTCCTAGAGTAAAGGAAATAAAAACAAAAATAAACAAATGGGACCTAATGAAACTTCAAAACTTTTGCACAGCAAAGGAAACCATAAACAAGAGGAAAAGACAACCCTCAGACTGGGAGAAAATATTTGCAAACGAATCAACAGACAGAGGATTAATCTCCAAAATATATAAACAGCTCATGCAGCTCAATATTAAAAAAACAAACAACCCAATCAAAAAATAGGCAGAAGACCTAAATAGACATTTCTCCAAAGAAGACCTAAAGATGGCCAAGAAGCACATGAAAAGCTGCTCAACATCACTAATTATTAGAGAAATGCAAATCAAAACTACAATGAGATATCACCTCACACCAGTTAGAATGGGCATCATCAGAAAATCTACAAACAACAAATGCCGGAGAGGGTGTGGAGAAAAGGGAACCCTCTTGCACTGTTGGTGGGAATGTAAATTGTTACAGCCACTATGGAGAACAGCATGGAGGTTCCTTAAAAAACTAAAAATAGAATTACCATATGATCCAGCAATCCCACTACTGGGCATATACCCAAAGAAAACCATAATTCACAAAGACACATGCACCCCAATGTTCATTGCAGCTCTATTTACAATAGCCAGGTCATGGAAGCAACCTAAATGCCCACTGACAGACAAATGGATAAAGAAGATGTGGTACATATATACAATGGAATATTACTCAGCCATAAACTGAACAAAACTGGGTCATTTGCTGTGACATGGATGGATCTAGAGACTGTCATACAGAGTGAAGTTAAGTCAGAAAGAGAAAAACAAATATCATATATTAACACATATATGTGGAACCTAGAAAAATGGTACAGATGAACTGGTTTGCAGGGCAGAAATTGAGACACAGATGTAGAGAACAAACATATGGACACCAAGGCGGGAAAGTGGTGGTGGGTTGGGGGTGGTGGTGTGATGAATTGGGCGATTGGGATTAACATGTATACACTGATGTGTGTAAAATTGATGACGAATAAGAACCTGCTGTATAAAAAATAATAATAATAGTAATGTTAGCTGTGGGTTTTTTGCAGATGCTCTTAGAAAGTTGAGGCAATTCCACTCTATTCCTATTTTTATCATAAATGGGTGCTAAATTTTGTCAAATGGATTTTTCTGCATCAGTTAATCTGATCATGTAATTTTTATTCTTGAGCTTGTTGATAGGTGGTTTACATTGATTGTTTTTAAAATGTTGAGCTAGTCTTGAATACCTGGAATAAATTCCACTTGGTCATGGTGAAAAAAAAAAAAAAGATTAACTTCCATTTGCTCTGAATATTTGATTTTTCTCTACCTACAAGCTTGTTTTGAAGCCAGTTGTGTCCCAATGTGGAAGGGTCTATTTTCCAATTTCACTGAAGTTACTTCTTGGAATTACTTCTCTCCTGGGAAAAGCAGGGTGCCTTGCAATGAAGATCACTACTCCAGAAAATAATGGGCACTTATTTTACAGGTTAGAATAAGGATCTTGAGAGTGGTGGTTGCCCTGCATTATGGGGAAAGTATCATATTGATGCCTTATTTCTCCCTTTCTACCCAAACTGCTTGCAAGTTATCAGAGAGGGGACCTCCAGTGACTTCCAGATATTCCCCCTTTGACTTGTTTTTTCAATTATTTGTTTATATTTAGTTAGTTAGGTTTACTTTATAGCTATGTTGTACTTTTTAGCTATGTTTTAGCTAACTTTCTGAACAGACTACTTAATCTGAGCATCAATTATTTTAACCATAAAATGTAGATGAAAATGCCTACCTATCAGGGGTTTTGAAAGAGTTAAGTGACAGCGCTTATTTAAGAGTGGCTAGCTGTTTAATTTCATAGTTACCTCATCAAAAATGTTACTCAGGGGGCTTCCTTGGTGGCACAGTGGTTGAGAATCTGCCTGCCAATGCAGGGGACACGGGTTCGAGCCCTGGTCTGGGAAGATCCCACATGCCACAGAGCAACTAGCCCCGTGAGCCACAGTTACTGAGCCTGCGCGTCTGGAGCCTGTGCTCCGCAACAAGAGAGGCCGCGATAGTGAGAGGTGCGCACCGCAATGAGGAGTGGCCCCCGCTAGCCGCAACGAGAGAAAGCCCTGGCACAGAAACGAAGAGCCAACACAGCCATAAATAAATAAATAAATAAATAAAATTAAAAAAAAAAAAAGGTAAAATTCCTTAAAAAAAAAAAATGTTACTCAGGTCAGTACTTTGCTTCACTATTTGCGACTTGAAATCACTCTAATCCCTTGCCGTGCTCTTGTCCTAAATGCTCCTGCGCTAAGCTCCTTCAGCTTTTCCAAATTCATGTGCTCTTCTAGTAGGCTGACCATATAATTTATCTGAACACTTTTGAGAGTGTAAGGGGGCAGGAACCATCAATTATTATGCTATGACAACCAGTGTCTACTGGGAGTGTCCTATAGGCAAATTCGAAGGTATCCTACTCTTTAGTCCTCTCCTGGCTACAGCAGACTGCTTCCTACCCTGGGAAATATCTTCATGTTGTCCTTTCAAGACTCAGTTGCTTCACTGACTTCCTTACTCAGGATAAGTTCTTCCCTCTGTCACCACTGCTATCAGTACCTATGTTCAGAACTGCATATGTTTATTTTCTAAACCACCCTCCTTTACCAACTTCTCCATTTCTGTTTAAATGATAAACACACTTCAGAGTTTATCTTTGACTTTCCATATTCTTTCATATCTAGCCAATTGACAGAGATCGCCAACTTCAATTCTATAAACACTTACTGAGCATTTACTTTGTTCCAGAGACTAAGTGAAGTGCTAGGGATCAAAGAATAAGATACAATCCTGATATACAAGAAGGCTCACATTAAATAATAAACATGCAACTAAATAATTGCAATTTAGTGTGTGAGGTGCAGACACAGAGGTAGTGTTTTTGGTAAAGTGGTGATGTCGACATGGAAGTTATCAACTCTGCCTGGGTGGTTCAAAGAAGGATTTGCAGAAATAAAGATGAAGTTGACCTGTGGCTTAGTATATGAATTAATTAATATTTTATTAACTACAATTTACTAGACACTATGCTATGCACAGGGAATACACTGATAAGCATGACAGGTATGACCCTTGTCCTCTTGAAGCTTATAGGCTATTAGGGAAGGCAGACGGTATAAAAGTGAGAAGTATTAGAAAAAAAGAGGGGGCATCATATGAATACATAAAGGGAGAACTAACCAACTCTGCAACCAAGTCCATAACAGTTAAGTTGAAATGTGAAAAGATGAATAGGAGTAGTTAGGTGAAGGGCGGAGATTGATAGGAGAGGGAA
>NW_006796183.1:1248416-1270084 GCF_000442215.2 Lipotes vexillifer
AAAATCTTGAGGTGGAGAGAATATGAGGTATTAAAACACTGAGAAGAGACCAGTATGGCTGAAGAGGAAAGAGGAGTGGGGAAAGGGACATGGCATGAAGCTGGAGATGTAGGCAAGGGTTAGAACTTATAAGACCTTGTAGACAACATTAAGGACTGTGGACTTTACCTCAGGTCAATGGGCAGCCATAATTTAAGCACTGAAAGCAATGTAAACTGATTTGCTCTTTCTAGAAGGAGGCTGTTGCAGTAGCTTAGACAAGAGATGATGGTGGTAGAAATGGAGAAGATGATGATTTTTAGAAATATCTAGGGCTTCCCTGGTGGCGCAGTGCTTGGGAGTCCGCCTGCCGATGCAGGAGACGCGGGTTCGTGCCCCGTTTCGGGAAGATCCCACATGCCGCGGAGCGGCTGGGCCCGTGAGCCATGGCCGCTGAGCCTGCGCGTCCGGAGCCTGTGCTCCGCAAATGGGAGAGGCCACAACAGTGAGAGGCCCGCATAACGCAAGGAAAAAAAAAAAAAAAAAAGAAATATCTAGAAAGTATAATGACAAAATTGGTAATTAATTTGTAATGAATGATAAAGAAGGAATGGTCAAGAATGGCTCCCAAAACAGCTGGTTCTGTTATTTACTGAATTACGGAACATCAGAGAAGGATCAGGTTTGGGAATGAAGATAACAGGTCCAGGTTTTGATATGCTGAGTTTGCAGTACCAGTGAAATATTCAGGTGGAGAGCTTATGTAGGCAGTTGCATATGTTTGTCTGGAGCTACAGATTTGACAGTTTTAGGTATATCAATGGTAATAAAGCCAAGGGAGTGAATGCATTTACCTCAGGAAAAATTCCAAGTGGGAAGAGACATTAGAACAGAATGTGCAAAACATTTAATGGTTGCATAAAAGAAGATCTGTCAAAGACGGTTAAGAGGAAGCAGCTAGAGAAGAAAGAAGAAAATCAGAAACGTGATGTCACAGAAGTCAAAGGAAGAAAGCGTTTCAAAGAGGGAATGGTCGTGTAAAAGGAGAAAATAAAAATGGATGATCTTACTGAGAACAGTTTTTGAGATATGGCAGGCACGAAATCCAGATTAGTGGGTTTAGGACTAAGTGGGAGGTGAGAAAATAGAGGCAGAATATGTAGGTAACACTTGCCATACGTTTGGGAAGGACAGAGGGGAGAAAGCAGTGGGAGCTGAAGAAAGATGTGGATGAAGGACTGAGGGGGATCTTTCCTTTCCTTTCATTTCCTATGAGAGCTTCTTGAGTACATTTAAATACTGAATAGAAAAGAACCATTAAAGAACGGTGGAGAGTAACTTTCCACACTGGCGAGTAATCAATAAGTGGTAGAAACAGGGTTCAAATTCAGATCTGTCTTCACTCATTCGTAACCATGGTGCTCTACTTCCATGTCAAATTTTAATAACTCTTACCACTGCAAACACACTTTGTGGTGCAATCATGAGTAAATTGTTTCTTGG
Organism: Lipotes vexillifer; assembly: GCF_000442215.2. Classification (NCBI taxonomy): domain Eukaryota; kingdom Metazoa; phylum Chordata; class Mammalia; order Artiodactyla; family Lipotidae; genus Lipotes; species Lipotes vexillifer. The sequence goes on from NW_006796183.1 coordinate 1,249,899, forward strand.
CAAATTATGCCATGGGCATTATTATTTTTTTTTTTTAGAAATTTCATGTAATGTCTGAAACATTTATATTAACATATTTCCATACAAATAACCCAATGAAAGTTTAGTATTAGTTGTTTTGTTTGTTTGCTTGTTTTTTATACAGCAGGTTCTTATTAGTCATCAATTTTATACACATCAGTGTATACATGTCAATCCCAATTGCCCAATTCAGCACACCACCATCCCCACCACACTGCAGTTTTCCTCCCTTGGTGTCCATACGTCTGTTCTCTACTTCTGTGTCTCAACTTCTGCCCTGCAAACCAGCTCATTTGTACCATTTTTCTAGGTTCCACATACATGCGTTAATATATGATATTTGTTTGTCTCTTTCTGACTTACTTCACTCTGTATGACAGTCTCTAGACCCATCCACGTCTCAACAAGTGACTCAACTTCTTTCCTTTTTATGGCTGAGTAATATTCCATTGTATATATGTACCACAACTTCTTTACCCATTCGTCTGTCAGTGGGCATTTAGGTTGCTTCCATGACCTGGCTATTGTAAATAGAGCTGCAATGAACATTGGGGTGGCCATGGGCATTATTTTGTGATATTTTCCATTCTTCAATATTCAAATCCTACCTCTTTAATGCCCTACTTAAATCCCACCTTCTCCCCAAACACTTCAGGACACCTCAAATCCTGATGGTCTCTCTGGCTTTTAAAATCCTGAGACAACCTGCCAGTGTTACTCATTTGATAAATTTTATCTGCATTACAATTGAGTTGGATATTATTTCATTTTTCTTTGATTATGACTTAACATCACAAATCCATAAGCTTCTCAGAGGATAGGAAGTGCATCGTATTTTTTTTTTGTTTTTTGGGTGTCTTTTTTTGGACATCTTTTAAAACTTTATCCTAATGCCTTAAAACTTCATCCTAATGCCTTATCCATAGTATGTAGTCAATAAATATTTGTTGATTGATTGCTGGGTCAATCTCATCATTGATACTGGTTGAATATCTCTGAGAACTGTCTGCAACCACTTCAGAAAGTTTCCTGTTGATATCATTCTGAGAAATGGAGGAGTTCTTATTTCTGCTGTGGATTTATTTTTTCCTTTTTGGTTATAAAACTGGGAATCTCAAAAAGACTGTTGCTTTGTATGTGTGGGGGGGGGGCGGTCCTTTTGAAAGGGATTGTGGAAAAAAAGCAGACCTTTCATTTTGTAAAGGTTTTTTTGAAGCTTACAAGTTCTCATAAGAAAAAGTCCAAATTGGTCGAACTTGAAGTTCCCCTCCTCCTTTCTCCTCTTGCAGAACCTTTATCTAAACCTACTTCCCTTAAAATGACTTTTATTGATTTTCACTCAATGAGAGTTATTCTTCAGAATGAGGATGGAGGGGTCAGAGAGAGAAATTTACCCTGTGTTACCTGTGGAATAGGTGTACCTCCGTATCCAGTCTTGCTTTATTTGTTCTGTTTCCTGGATCCAGAAACCTGCACGCGGGGGATCATTAGGTCCTCTGTGTCTTGGTCGGAGCTTGAGTACAGTATACTAATAGATCAATTTATGTGTTCATTCATTCAGCAAACATTTATTGAGCAGGCATGTCCTAGGCATTGGAGATACTAAGATGAATAAGATGTAGTCGCTGCCCTCAGTGACCTCCAGATGTACACGAAGACACCAGCTTGCTGGGGGTTGGGGTCAGGGAAGGCTTCCTGAACGAGGTAACTGAATATCCTCCTTTGGGGAATCCTAAGAGAATGAAGAGATCAGCCTCGTAAAATAAATATAAACATCTAATCAAGTTAACCAATTAGAAAGACATTTAGTAAGACAGTCTTTTACCAGTATGTCCGTTGTTTCTTTTGCAATTTCCCCCTGATTTCTTTGTTTCTAGTCTACATTTAAAATTGCCAGGACTTCCCTGGTGGCACAGTGGTTAAGAATCCACCTACCAATGCAGGGGACACGGATTCGAGCTCTGGTCCCGGAAGAGCCCACACGTCGCGGAGCAACTAAGCCCGTGCCCCACAACTACTGAGCCTGCGCTATAGAACCCGTGAGCCACAACTACTGAGCCCACGTGCCACAGCTACTGAAGCCCGCGCACCTAGAGCCCATGCTCCGCAACAAGAAAAGCTACCGCGGTGAGAAGCCCGCACACTGCAACGAAGAGTAGCCACAGCTCGCAGCAACTAGAGAAAAGCCCGCGCACAGGAATGAAGACCCAGCACAGCCAAAAATAAAATAAATAAATAAATAAATTTAAAAAAATAAAATAAAATTGCCTCCAATGTTATTTTTCTAAACCCTGATCTGATCCTGTCCTTCCTGTCTTGAGAATTTTTAATGGCTACTCATTCATTCTGCATATTCATCCGTCACCTCCTGTGTTGTGTCAGGCAAATACCAACTGTTTGGGATGCAATGGTGAGCAAACAATTCCTCCCTTCAAGAAGCCTATAGTCTAGGATTTCCCTGGTGGTGCAGAGGTTAAGAATCTGCCTGCCAATGCAGGGGACACAGGTTCAAGCCCTGGTCCTGGAAGATCCCACACACCACGGAGCAACTAAGCCCGTGTGACACAACTACTGAGCCTGTGCGCTGCAACTACTGAAGCCCGTATACCTAGAGGCCATGCTCTGCAACAAGAGAAGGCACTGCTATGAGAAGCCCACATACCACAACAAAGAGTAGTCCCCCTTGTCGCAACTAGAGAAAGCCGGCGTGCAGCAACGAAGACCCAACACAGCCAAAAATAAATAAATAAATTAAATTAAATAAAAAAGAAACCTATAGTCTAGACCGAGAGACAGACAAGTAAGCAGACAGTTTCCGTACAGTTTCATACTAGCTTTGACAGGGCAAGCAGACGATTCTGTGGGTGTATACAGAGGCGCACCTTGTCCGGTCTTGTGCTTCCTGAATCTTGTCCTCAGATTTAAATCAGTACAATCCAACAGATACCAGTATCTATTGTGCTAAGTACTATGCGAAACAACTGCTTTTAAGTAGATCAAAGTCTAGTGGAGGAGCCTGAGAACTTAATTGATAATTCCTGCACAATGTGGTCCGTGGATAGATAAATGCATAGGATGCTAGGATAACAGGGGTTGAAGAGGAGAGAGGACTGGTAGGCGGCAAAGCTTTTGGAAGAGATCATGCCTAAGCCGAGTCTTGAAGTATGCTAGACGCTGAAGCATCCAGTTCCTTAACGTGACAAACAAGACCCTTCACAATCCGTTGCTCTACTTTGCCAGCGCACCTTTATGTCTTCTATATCTTTGTTTTTTAAATTAGGAACAAGGACCCCTGGATCATTTAGTGTTACACATGGGATATGAGAAAGTACTGGATAAATGTGGTGCATCTTCCTTAAGCATCAGTTTTACCAGATGATAAATAATATAAAACATTGTTTTATATTAAAGCACAATATATTTGTGGACTTGAAGGCAAAATTTGCATTGATTTTTTTTTCAAGATAAAACAGGATACATAAATTCCAAGCTAATGACAAGTCATTTGTGGCTCACCACCATCAACCACCACCCCTTTCTTGTGGAAAAGTTTGAAATGCACTATCTGAATGCACCACGAACTTTCAGGTCTCTGTGCCTTAGCATATGCTATTCCCTCATCCGGAGCACTGTTCCTACTTTCTCCCTAGGTAAACTCTACTTATCCTTCAAAGCTAACTTAAGTGTCATCCCATAAGAGGGGACAGTTAATTTAGCACAGTTAAATTTTTTGGACACCCACTTAGATCTCTGCCTCCTTTCCTAATAGCGCCAGGCAGAGTCAGGACCACCTTCTTTTGTGTTCCCACCACCCTTTACCCAGAGTTTCCATTACAGCACTGCTCACACTGTACAGCAAAGCTTACTGTCTGTTTCCTTATCCATTGCTGCTGCTGAACTGTAAGCTTCTCTAGGGCAGGGACTATTTTTAACTTTATTTTTGTGTCCTTAGTGACTGGCACTTGGTAGCCCCTCAATCAATGTTTGCTGAATGTTGAGTTTATGGACCATCCCTTACTCTGCATCCCTTCTGCTCTTACATTAAGTAATATCTCCTTTCCTTCTCATCTTCAGGGAGTGATGTGTTCCACAAAAGCCTATTTTCCAGACAAGTGAAATTTACTTCCTAAAGTATCAAAATCTGTTTTTGGTGGGAATTTACTTTTTTTTAAAGATTTTACACGCTTCCTCTCTTAAGTAAAATATTCTAAGCGTAATGTGTTCCTGATGACTTGTCCCTGAAAGCACCAGCTTTATGCTGGCTTGGAATTCATGACATCCTCTGGGGACACTGATGGGATAGGACTTTTTGTCTCCACACCAAATAACTCCATTCTCTTCTGGTTTGAGAGCTCTTGTGCTCACTTCTTGTGTTTTGGTCACCACTTCTTGGTGTCAGTGTGCTCGCTCTAACAGCACTGCCTTTTGCTCCTGTTGTCTGTCTTCTAATGGATATTAAAATCCCCAAACTAATGTATGTTCATTGACACACAAACAGAAACACTTAAAGTCCAAGTCCTTCCTTGTTCCTGGCCCCCCACCATCCCCCCCCACATTCACACTCCCACTCTCTAGGCATAAGCACTGTTAGCAGTGTAATGTACATCCCCACAGGCCATTTTCTTTTAACGTGTGTGTATACTTGTGTATATATAAATATCAAATCATCTTCTGCACACTGTTCTATGACTGGCTTTTCTTCCCACTTGACAATATACAATAGGTATTTTGCATGGCAGTACATCCAAGTCTATCTCATTCTTTTTAATGGCTGCCCCCTTTTAATTTGACAATCTTAATCAGCTGTGAATGGGAAAGCCAAATAATCAAGCTTATTAGAATTGTACCTAAGAAAGAGTAAATCGGCTCTGAGTGAAGGCTTGAGGAATCCTCCTAGGAGTAAAATGTGTTAACTTTAGTGCATAGTCTTTGTAATGTTTATCTTGGCTACTCTTGGGACGCCTTTTGCTTATATCCTTGTTCATTGTGTTTTGGATAGCTGAGGTTGCTGGATATATGACCTGTGAATTAGTGAGGTATTACATATTCGATTTTGCATTATATGATTATGCTATGGTTTTGTGAGGGTTGTGCATTTAATTTTTAAATTTAGACTCTCTTTGTAGACAGTGATTATTTCTTCTAATCCTAAGTACTTGCATCATAGTGCAGACCATTGCATATGGTAGCAATTAGAATGTTTGGCTTGGTGATCGACATGGGGCTTCTTATCTATATCACCTACCTGTGAGATTGTGCACTGGATTTATGGGAACTCTATAAGCTCATCTGAGGAAGTCTTTTACTACCAATGAACATTAAAGTACTGACAGCATCTTGTCCTATGAATAATAAGATCCTTTTTAGGATTTATATAGAGTTTTCTGCCTTCATCTACTATAGTAAGTGGCTAAATCCTGTTAATTCCACCTTTTAGATTTCACTGTAATGTGTCCCCCTTCTCCATTCCCACTGCCCTAGTACCTTGGTTCAGACCCTATTATATCCCAACTGAATTACCTGTAATAGACTCCTTAATTGGTCCCCCTACCTCCAGTCAAAACTCCACACTGCTCACCCAGTAACTAGTGCTCTTTTTTTTTGTACTTTTGCTCTTAGAATTGGCATTTTATTGTATTTTATTTTATTTTTAATTTATTTTGGCTGCATTGGGTCTTCGTTGCTGTGCACGCAGGCTTTCTCTAGTTGCGGCGAGCAGGTGCTACTCTTCATTGTGGTGCGCGGGTTTCTCATTGTGGTGGCTTCTCTTGTTGTGGACCACAGGCTCTACGTGCACGGGCTTCAGTAGTTGTGGCACGTGGGCTCCGTAGTTGTGGCTTGCGGGCTCTAGAGCGCAGGCTCAGTAGTTGTGGCACACAGGCTTAGTTGCTCCGTGGCATGTGGGATCTTCCCGGACCAGGGCTCAAACCTGTGTCCCCTGCATTAGCAGGCAGATTCTTAACCACTGAACCACCAGGGAAGTCCCTAGTGCTCTTTTTAACACAGAAATTCTATCATGTCACACCCCTGAAAAACCCTCTAGGGGTTTCTCATCACCTGTAGAATAACATCCACTTTCCTTAAATTAGTATACGTAACTTTTTTATGATTTGTCCCACTTCCCCTGATTTTCTCTTGCTACTCAATGCTCATATTTCAATTTCTAGGGAAATCAAGTGGCTTGTAGTTTCTCCAACACACCACACAAGACAGTTCCCAATAAATACTTGTTAATTGAATGAATAAAACACCTTATGTAGTTAGAGTGACCATTCAATATGCTTGGTTCAGAATGGTCCCTGTTTACCCCTTCCACCCCAGCATAATTATTAATAGTGCTTCTTTTCACTATCAAACTTGTCTCAGGCCAAAAAATTACATGGTTACCCTAATTTTAGCAGTCATCAAATTGTTTTCTAACTCTAGTCTCACCTGCTAGATAATGAGCCCTTTGGGGGCAGAAATTTTGTTCATTTTACTTTTATATCCTCATTTATTCATTCAACTAAGAGATTGACACTGTTAGATGCTGAGGTATAATGCTGAATAAAGCAAACATGGTTCTTGCCTTCATGAAGCTTACAATCCAGCAGGAAAGAATAATCTAGCAGGAAGAATAGTGCCTAATACATTAAATGCCACTGTGTGAATGAATGACTCAACGTGGAGATAAAGACTTAGAGGTTCCTTAACAGCTCTGATCTCATGAATTTCAGAGACAGAAATAGTCATAAGCATAGACCTCTAGGTTGATCAAATTAACTATTAGAGTTGCTAACTAAAAATTTTAAATACAAACAATGCATACAACACATGTACACCTAAACATACATAATATTTAGATGCTACCTTAATGTTAAACGTAAGAAAAAAGGGACCATGAAATAATGGCAAGAATGAGACTGTGAGGGCTCTATGTTTCTAGATAGACAATTTGTAATCCCACGTGGTTCTTTGGAGGGAGGATTATCAGTATGTACTCCCCCCCCCACCTCACCCCCCTTTTTCTTCTGAGATGAGAAATCTGTGGTTTTAGAAACTGAGCCACAGAAAGGAGGGATTTCTTAAACCAGGAATAGATTTTGGTTGGGTTTCCCTTCCAGAGTTTGGAATACCTGCTACCCTAGAATAGTTAACCGTGTTCCTATGGGCAAGTTACAAAACCTTTCAACCTCAGTTTCCTCTTCTATATATAAAATAGTGCTAATATTATCTCCAGAATTGATCTAAGGATAAATGGGATTATGTAAAGGCATTCAGTCCCATAACCCAGCTTCTAGAAGTCACTCAGGGAATGTTAGTTCTCCATCCACTTCCCTTATTTATCTTTCTGTACGTGGTGAATTAAAGGATGATATAAAATTATTTGGAAGGAAAGAACTGTAAATATAAACACCAGTAACAATTTTTATCTCAAAAATGCATGCTGAACTAGGCCCTCTCCATCCCCTCTGCAAGTAACAGTTTTATTTATATTCATTTATTATCTTATTATTATAGGCAAAGACCCAGAGAAGCATTCCAGGAGCAAAGTGATAGGTAAGATTTTTCTGGGAAAAAGGCAGAGTTTATGAGGGAGCCAGGATTTGGGAGTCATTCAGCTGCAGTGGGTGTCAGTATTAAAGATACCCATTTACTCTTGGTAGCTTTTGGTTCAAGAGAGGGAGGACAGCAAACCACCTACTGAGATCTTTCAAGGGGCGTAAATGTGAACAAAACCAGGAGCTCTCTTCAGTTTCCACAACGTCTCGAAACCCCAAGACTTTCGAGCTCTTTCGCGAAGGCCAGCAGGTCTGTGCTCCAGGAGTGTCCTGGCTCTGGACTCCATTTCCCAGAGTCCCTTAGTGCCCTAATGTATTCAGTGCTCAGAGTGCCTGTATGTGTGTGAGTGTGAATGTGCGTGTGTGTGCGCGCGCGTGTGTGTCTCCGAGTCCCTGGGAGAGTGGAGGCTCATTCACTGATTAGAGCCAGCGCTGAGAGGCAGCACTGCTCCTTCTCTTACACCAACCGAGTCTCTTGATCTGTACATGCAATCCCAGGCAGCTCGCGAACACAAACCCGGGGCCAGCCGCCTACTGCTGCTACTGCTGCTGCTGCTGCTGCCGCTGCCGCCGCCGCCGCCGCCGCTGCCTCCGCCGGCTCTGCGCACCCGGGACTTTTCATGCACCACACTCACCGCCTCCTTCCCTCCGTGTCCTGAAAAGTGCGACCTTTCTCCCAAGGAATTTCCACGGCAAGTATGGAGACCAGAAAGGGGTGTGGATGCGTGTGCGTACATAAGAGGGGTGGGTGCGAAGGCAGCCGGCTGGCTCAGGAACCTGGCTAACTTTCCGGGTTCGTTTCCTAGGGATTCGGGCAGTTCCCCGCCCCCCCTCCCGACAGGGGAAGGGGCTGGGATCTGGAGTGGCGCGTCTCAGATCTTCGCGACGGTGCCTCCCGGCATCGGTGCCCTGCGCACTCCATGCGCTGCTTCAGTCAAACTTTCCGTCTTGAGTTTTCCTTAATGTGTTTTATTTGGGGGGTGCGAGGGGGAGGGACCACACGTGGGAATTGGACAAGTAGGAAGGGTGAGGGGGCAGGGGCGGCGAGGGAAGGGAGCGGGACTCCTTCTCTCCATCTTTTAATAAGCCACATTCCCACTTTGTTTGGGTCGAACGCCAGAATGCCCTCTTGCCCGGCTCCCCAGTGGATCCCGCGGTGATTTCCGGCTGGGCCCAGGCCGGGTGGTACTCAGCGGGGAGCCCGAGGCTGCTGGCGGGATGGGGAAGGGGCGATCCGAATGAGAAAGGACCTCGACCGCCCCCACACAACACACGGCCTGCCCGGTGGGGTACCCGGGGAGAGGCTGGAAACCTGGGGCCTCCGGGGGCTCGGCTTACTTTCCTGGAGGGGGCGGGGGTGAAGGGCGTGGAGGAGGTGGAGGTGGGGGTGGGGGAAGCCCCCGCGGGCAGGAAGGAGGCAGGTGCTGGCCCAGAGGTGGACCGCTCGAAATGCAGCGGGTAAACTCCCCGCTCCGCTCGGCCCGCGGGCCTGGTCTCAGAGCAGCCCGACCCGAGAGAGGTCTCCCGGGATTTTCGGGGCCGGGACTCTCTCTCCCAGCGGTTCCACCGAGCGGGGCGGGAGGACCGCCGTACAGACAGCGGCGCGGGGCTCTTTTCGTAGTTTTATTTTTATCTTAGACCTGCCTTAAACTGAGTAACAATTTCTCTTCTTCCGACTTGAGAACAAAACTTTTCAGCGAGCACGCCGGGCGCTGCAATCCTGCGGCCACCGCAGCCGCGCTCGTCAGCCCGGGCGGAGAGACCTTCTCCGCCCGGAGCCAGGCCCGCCACCTCGCTCCCGAGCCTCTGGTCGCCCCTCTCCCCAACCCCGGGATTTTCAGGGCTCCGCCTGGGCGTTTCGCCTTTGTGCTTTGTAAGGGAAAGCCTTTTCTTCCAGGGCACAACAAACTTGGGCGGAGAGCTTCCGTGTGGCCCCCCGGGCGAGGCCGCCCACGGTGGTGAGGCCATCCGAGGGGATGCCCGGTCTGTCCTCCGCTCCAGGAGCCCCTGCAAGAGCTCGAGGTCCGGGTGGACCCCGGCCGGCCCGGCGCGCGGGAGCCCAGAAGTAGCGGGGACTCGGGCTACCCGAAGGCAGGGGGAGAGCTCTCGCTTCCCGATCAGAACGCGCTCTCTCGAGCCCGGCAGCGGCTCCAGCGGAGGGCCAGAGCCCGGGCCCCGAGCCGGGCGCGCGTCGCACCGGGCGGGTGTATGGGGCGGGGGTTCTCGGTATGGGGCTCAGTCCTGCCAGGCCGGGCCGGGCCGGCAGTCTGGGGTCTCTGGCCCGCGCCGCCTCCCGCCCTGGAGCAGCTCAGAGGGAAGACTCGGGCACTCTCTGCCCACGATGCCCACCAGCCACGTCTCGCCTCTCGCCTCCGCACCAGACTCGGCTTGAGGGGCAAAGGGGAAAGAAAGGAAAAATAAAGATAAAAAAAGGGCCGGCCGAGAGGAAGCGGCGAGTCAGGCAGGAGGGAACAGAGCGGTCAGGGGTGCCGGCCTCCTCCTCTGCCCGTCTCGGGGGTTCTTCCCGCAGATGGAAAATGAGCCGAGGTGGGAAAGGCAGAAAAAGCGTCTAGGAAAAGCAATGAGGGCGTCTTCCGTGCCGATCCCTACGGGCTCGCGGAAACCCGGCGAAAGTGGCGTCAATTCTCTCGCCGTACTCCGGGGCGAGTGGGGGAAGGCCGAGGACAGGGCGACGCCGGTGACAGACGGGGCCGGGCGCCGAGCGAGCGGGGACCACACACCTGTTCTGCGAGTCGCGTCGTGTGCGCCGGCCGAGCGGCCGCGGCGCGAGAGGCAGAGCCCTCCCTGTCGCACTCCAGGCCCGCTGTCCGAGAACCGGGAGGGCCCGGCTCCCCCGCGCCGGCCCGCCTGTGCAGGAGCCCCGCAATCCAGGAGCCTGGTGGCTGCCCGCCGAAGCAGTGGCGCGCGGCGACAGGACCCGGGTGACCTGCGGGGCGGGGCTGTGCAGGGGCACGAGGTCCTTGGACTTTGATCGAAGGCAGCCTCCTCCGAGCTCCTGCCCCGCAGGTCATACCCGGCCGCGGACGAGGGCCCGTCGCACTTAGCGGTTCTTGCCTGGCTGGAGCCCCGGTTCCCCAAAGTTACAAACAGATGTTTCGTGCGGAGGTTGTTGGGACCTAAAGTATTGTTTGTGCAAAGGCAACCGAGAGCTGGATGGAGAGGTCAGGCCAAGGAGTGGTGGGCTCGGCTCTGCGTTGGCCCTAAGTTTATGCAGGTTTCGCCTTCCCCTCTTCCTCCTCCGTTTTCCCTAAAAGAGTTGGGTTTTCCCGGTTTGAAGACTTAGAGGCTGAACTGTGCACCCGCTCGCTGAGCGGCAGCCCCGCGGCCCTGCATTCTCGGACAGGCCGGGTGGTCTTGGCTTCCCACCCGCTGGCCAAGCCGGGCCTGAGTCGGGGCCCAAACTTGGGACAGATACCAGGCCAAGTGTGAATCGCAGGCGTTGGCCCCAGCCATGGAACCGTGTTAGCCTTCTGCTTCCTGAGCTTGTGCCTATGGTGGTAAAATTTCTGTTAGAGCGGTGTTTCCAAATACCCCCCGGGCATTTGGCGTTCGGGAATTCTCTTCAAGCGAAGAAGCCTGTGAACTTAAAAAAAAAAAAAAAATCTTCCCTGAGTTATTCACAACCCTCCACCACCCTGGCCCCATTTCCCACTGTTCTTTGCTTTTTAAGATGCCTGTTAATTTTTTTAAGTTTATTTATGCAAAGGAAAAATATCGTTTAATTTGTTCTATTATTTTAATTCTTGGCTTTTGGAAACGGTTCAGAGACCACAAAAATGTCACCTGTTGTAATAAGCAGAGGGGGGCTATGTGTGCGTTTTAATTACCAGCAGAGTCGTAGTTTGGTGGGCGTTCAGAGCTCGGGCTCTGGGAAAGAGGCTTTTGCAGCTTTCTTTGTGGCAGTCATTTGCAAGTGGGTTTGGCTCAGGGCAGCAGAAGCAGCCGCAGCTCCTCTTCCTTTTACACCGATCCCCGGCGAGGGTCAGGAAAGACCCTGGACAGGGATGGTCAGAGGCTGGGGTGGGAGATTGCCCGCTCTCTGAGACTTTCTCTCTGGCTTTCGGTTTTTCAATGGGAAAGTGGCTAGTTCGCGCCGGAGAGCGGGGAGCGCTGCACGTCAGCCCAGTTTCAGACATGTTCACGTTCCAAACGCCAGCTTCTTCGTTTCATTTGTCTTGGTTCTGGCATGTTTAACCACGCAATTAGTGATCTCACTAATTATTCAGTTAGCTGGCGTTTTGTAATCACTTTAAACCAGGGTCGGGTGTGTGATTTAGCAAACTGCCACACATACAGCCCTGAACCAAACCCATCACGTCATGGATTTGAAATTTTAAAAACTCAATATTTGTTGGTCCCTCCGTGCAACCTCACTGCCTGCCAGACAATTTATTTAGCTTCGTGGATTGATCCCTCCTCCTTGTTTAGTTAATTCAACAAAGACTTTTTGCAATCTGTTTGGAGTTTGTCTGATGCCGTGGAAAAGTAGCTGATGATTTATTTGGTTGCTTTTCGATTTCTGTCTTCAGCCCTTCTTTCTCCTCCTTTCAGCAGGGATGTCAGCTGTTATTACTTCCTATTGATCCCTTTGCAAAGTGAGAAGTGAACTAAAATTAATGTCAATTCCACTGCTCAGATCAATAGCTGGAGTTATTTTAATCTGGATTTGCACGAAGTGCTAAATTAAAAAAAATCAGCATAGAGGCAGAAAAGTAACAGTTACTTACTTTCCCTTTGGCCAGTTCTTTACAGTCACCCAAATGCTCCATCAAGCTGATTATCTTACAATCCATATTTTTTTAATTAAGAGGGTCAGTTTTCTTATTTGGGGTTCTGTGTTTAAACCCATGACATTTTGACATTGGGAGTGTATTAACTATAGATTTTCATAATGACTGTGGTCTGCTGAAGCCTCATCTATACAAGTTGTTAATGTGAGGAGGGGGTAAGAAAGAAAAGGGAAAAGAAAAAAAGCACTCCCCCTTCCCCCACAGAGACCAACGCCCACACAGTGGAGTAAAAGAGATGTGGCCTGGGAAAATATTGTTGATTTATTTTCAGTATAATGAAGTTTCAAATGAATAACCAGGTTTGAGTGATTCACTGTGTTCTGTTGGAGTGTCCAGTGCTGTTGCCAGATTACTAATTTATTAAACTCATTTAAGATAATGAGGTGATCCAGGAAGTAAAAATAAAAAGCGAATCCTCTGGGTGATGGTTATTTTGGGGGGGGAAACATCCTTCCCCTCACCCCTAGTGTATTATGTTTGCCCTTTTCTCCAGCTTGCCTCATATAGTATTGCTTGTTTGACAGACAAGTAGTTTGTTATTTCTGTTGTGAGGAGCTGCTTAGAACCCTTGGAACAGCCCTGGACCCACTTTCGGAGCATCCATGTTGTATGACCATTAATCTGACTTGAAAACAGCCAAGAACAGGATTCCCAGACTTGTCAGGCTAACTGGCTGTCCTTGGCAGATCATTCCCTGCACTGCTATCACTTGACAGGAAAGTTATTTAAAATTTGGGAGAGAGAAAAATCCGTTAATGTGAGATACATAATCTGGTAATTTAGCAATGATGTCCATAAGGAAAGATGCCAAATGAGGAAGCAGTCTGATGGTGTGCATGCATCTTCCCAATTTATAACAGTCATTGACATGTCTGCTACAGGATGGGAGAAGGAAATACTCTCTATGCACTGCATTAAGCCGGGAGGATTCATCTACTGCTTAACTGAGGTCACTCTGAGGGAATATCAGAGATACTCCTTTATCTAGGTGGGTTTTTTTTTTAAGGGAGGGGGTAAATTTTATTTGAGACATGACTCTCAATTTAGAGGTTATGATTTGTAGCAGATGGTGCTTTCTGGTTACACTCTAAGTTTCATTAAGTTTTTATTTAGTGTACATTCTTGAAGCTAATAAGTCCTAGTATTCATCTTATGTTATCCTGACTTTCATACACAGCCCTTCTCCCACCCCCTACTCAAAATAAATTTTGAAACAGAATCAGTGGCTATGAAAATGTACAACCTAAATTTAAAAGGGAAATTGAAAGAAGTCTTTCTGAACTACAATTTGTTCCAGGGGTCTTTAGCGGACATCAACTCTGACTGGGCCAGTAAGCAGAGGAAAGTAAGTCAGAAATTTTGTTAATATTTTGCTCTAAATGGCAATGGCAAATTCAAGGCAGTTTACAAATCTACTTAAGAGTGAGTGCATTAGTAACTAAAATTACCAATCAGTTCTTTGCTGCCCCTGGAAGACAGACGCTTCCAGAGAACATATGCCAAAGGCACCCGTTATGTTTTTAAATATTGCCAGAGACGCCAGGTACTTTATTGATGAAGGTTTTGTTCCTTCTCAGAAAAGAGAAAGACTATATGATTAGGGAGGGGTGTGGATCAAAAATAATGCTGCTGTTGTATCTTTCTGGAAACAGTCTTAGATGATACATGAAGATGTGTGTTTATGTATGTGCCAATGTGTGTGATTTATCCACATGTACAATTTGTACCAACTAACACGTGGAGGTGTTCATGATCTAGATGTGCTTGACTTAGGATTTTTTCAGTCTCAGGGCATTGTTAGAGAAGATGAAGAGAGGATGCAGATGCGGGGGGGTCATATGAGTAGAACTTGGTCTCTGTTTGAACACCAGGCCTGCCATGAGCAGTGTATGCAGGTGCAAACCCTTTAAAATATAGACCCCACCTAATCTACTGGGTGACTTGGCCTTCCAAAGCTCATTTGCTCAGGGAATATTGTATTTGGAGGTTTTATGATTTTTTTTTTTCCTTTGCTGGGCTCAGGCGCATTTCACCCGGAACGTGTAACGACCAAAGTCAGCTACGCGTACATCACAGTAAGTTGTCTATTGATTTTCCTGAATGAAAATGGTCTGATGCTGCTGCCCACTGGCTCCTAAAGCCTGTGGTATCTCTTGCCCGAGCATCTGTGAGCCAGAAGGATGGTGTTTCGATCACTTGGGGTTTCCCTTTTCTTTCCTCCCCCTGACCTTCCTCCCCCCTCTTTCTTTCTCTTTGCTGTTTCCGCAGGTCTTAGAAGGGGATGATTCCCCAGTAATTTTCCCTGCCCTGATCCCAGGTGCCACTCCCTCCCAGGGAAGACTGCTTCTTGTGTGACGTCGGCCATAGAAAGAGACTCCGATGGACTTACACCGGGCAGCCTTCAAGATGGAGAACTCATCCTACCTCCCCAACCCGCTGGCATCCCCAGCACTGATGGTCCTGGCGTCCACGGCTGAGGCTAGCCGTGATGCTTCCATCCCTTGTCAGCAGCCACGACCCTTCGGTGTACCTGTCTCGGTAGACAAGGACGTGCATATTCCATTCACCAATGGCTCCTACACCTTTGCCTCTATGTACCATCGGCAAGGTGGGGTGCCGGGCACTTTTGCCAATCGTGATTTTCCCCCTTCTTTACTACACCTCCACCCTCAGTTCGCTCCCCCAAATCTAGATTGCACCCCAATCAGTATGCTGAATCATAGTGGAGTGGGGGCCTTTCGTCCCTTTGCTTCCACTGAGGACCGGGAGAGTTATCAGTCAGCCTTTACGCCGGCCAAGCGACTTAAAAACTGCCATGACACAGAGTCTCCCCACTTGCGCTTCTCAGATGCAGATGGCAAGGAATATGACTTTGGGACACAGCTGCCATCTAGCTCCCCCGGTTCACTTAAGGTTGACGACACTGGGAAGAAGATTTTTGCTGTCTCTGGCCTCATTTCGGATCGGGAAGCCTCATCTAGCCCAGAGGATCGGAATGACAGATGTAAGTACTTTGGTGCAGCCCTCCCCTAACCCCAGTAAGCCCTGCCTTACAATAGGATTCAACAGGTCGGTGGCATTTTTCATGCTCCTAGTAATGGGAAGGGCTGACTCTCTCCCATTCAATAGCTGTGGAGTGCTGACATTTACTTGTCTCTTGTCAGTGAGCATTGATAGTTCTTGTAGGAAATGTTTTTCTGAAGGTAGCCAGAGGCACATTGGCCTGCACTGCCCTTCCCTCCAGGGCATGATTGGCTTATTCTCTGGGGACTCTGGAGTGGAGGGGGTGCTGTATATGGACCGGAGTGAATGTCATTTCATTAGTAAGTGTAGGTTCCTAGGGAATTTGGGGGGCTCGAAGAAACCGTCCGTCCCTCCTCTCTTTGCTCTCCTCATTATGTTTCTCTGATCTCGGTATTATTTTTTTAGTTTTTCCATTGTATCACATCCAGCAGACTCCACATGATTTTATTTTTCACAACTCTCAGCCCTACTCCAAATCAGGCTATTTTTCAGAGAAGGACAAAGGTGTCGTCAATCACCATAAAGCATTTCAAACAGCTGTGTTTTCCTTGCAATCGCAAGGCTAGAAAGTCGACTTCTCTTGGGATTTAACAGGTTTTCTGGGTGCTTATCCTGGGGCTCCCTTTCAGCCCCTTTCAGGACTGGACACAGCTGGCCTGTGTGGCTGCTCCATATTTGATGCTCACAACTATTATTAATTTCTGCTTAGGGAACAGCTCTGTCATGTTCTGCAAGTGCCTTGCTGGGCTCTGGCTCCACTCACTAATAGTTGGGGCTAAACCTTTAACTTGGAACTTGTAGAATAGGAGTGTTGAACCCTCTGCCATCTTCGCCTCTAATATAATCAGAAAATAATTGTGTTTTGAAGCTTTTGGACTATGGGTAGGACCCCACAGAGCAGTTTTCTTCAAGCCTGGTGAGAATTTATGAACTGAGGGTGTTTTTCCACCCGATCCTTTGTTCTAAGATTTGCTTCATTTTATTTTCTTAAGAAAACTACATCTAAGGTTTGCTTTCCCCTCTTCTCTATTTTTTGTTCTCCCGTCCTCTCTATAACCACCCCACGAATGTCATTTTTTTCTCTTCTCTTTATGATGCCGAGGAGAGTAATAGAGACGTTGCAGCTCTCTCCCCTGTCGGCACTGCCTCCTCAGGCTGTCTCCTTGAATTAGGTACTGTGTTAACTTTCCTGCGCTAAAAGGCATCTGCCTAAACCCAGCGTACCTTTTCAATAAAAGTCATCATAAAATCAACCTGCCTTGTAAATCCATCGCTCTTTGGTTTTGAAATATGTTGAGAGTGTCTTTTATGTCAGCGTCTGTAAGCCCAAGACCTCTCCACTTAAGGGAGAAGGCTGCTGTCTGACAGCACAACTGCCCATGTTCTCTCTCTCCTTTGCTTTAGCTCCTATTCCACCTTTTCCCTTTCTGTACAGCTGATGTGTGAGTGTGTGTGTGTGTGTGTGTGTGTGTGTGCTGATCCTGCTTTGGGAATATACTTGCTGAACACGGATTGGCGTTGTATCGGTCTGTTTTAGTTTAGTGTAGTTTAGTTTTCATTTGTCGAAGTGCAAGTGATAAAGGCGAGCTCTAACCTGACCTCTGGCCAAAACTGTCCTGGGTTCGGGTGTGACAGATTCTGCTCCTTTTTTCTCCAAACACAAGTTGAATATGAAATCCTCTTAAAAACTAACATGCCACATAGTAACACCTGGAGGTCAAGATTCCTTTCTTGTCTCCTAACAAATCCAGCTTGTCTCCATTTTTCCATTTTTTAGCCCAAACCTGTCTCAGACCCCCAGAGCAGGAGGAAGCTTGTTAGTCAGGTCAGCACTCATAGATGTGGATATCCATTCCCCTCTGAGTGTCAAAGCCATAACTCTTCGTTTGCCTGGTTTGCATTGTGTAGGGGTGCCATCCCCCATGGAGATGGATCCCTCACACAGGAATACGCCTGGGTGGAGAAAAATTAAATGAGTCTGTCTCCCAAAGTGAAATGGAATTCTAACCTTGAAATTAATGAGATTCTGATCAGAAGGGTGGGGAAACTTCTTTACTTCAAACTGTAGTGTTGAATAAATTGGAGCCCTTTCCCCTTTTATTTGTTTAAAATATCCTTTCTTTAATGAGTATTTTGTGTTCTCCTTTTTCTCTTACACAAACGTTAGACCTGTAGGCGTGTCTGTGAGTGTAGACTGTCCACTCGCATTATTATCTAGAGTTGCATTTGTGACTGATCTTAAATGAGAAATAAAGGTACAAAGTGAATAGGAGACTGTTACCCTGTGATAACCCTGGATTTGTGCTTCTTTCTCCTTTCCTTCCCTTGGGTGGGGTAGCAGCCTTCACAGCGTTGTACTGGGGAGCATTTGTGCTTTTGATTTTGAGTATTTGGAAGGCTGGGGAAACATTTTTCTGTAAGGAAGGGTCGAAGAGGCACCATGACAAAGTCTGCTGCAGCTTTCTTGGCTCCTGTCATATGCCGACGTGTGTCGGAATATTTATGGTCTGTTTTATGTAAATACATATTTAAGGGCCGTTAGAAGGCCTGATTATTCCCACTAGATGCCTTTCAGGTCCTCCCTACAGAACCGTTTAGAAATAAGTAATATTTCTCAGATAATCGAGTGACAGTAAACAAGACTGCTTCCAAGGGGAGAGCTTGAGGGGCAGATGGAGCAGTGAGGGGGTGGGGAGGCAAGAAGAGAGAGGATAGAAAGTGTTCAAAAGAGCAAAGTGATAGGATACAGTGGCTTTTGCCCAGATTGCCAGAAATTAACCGTGTATATTTTATGTTTTGTAATTCTTAAAATTTAGAGTTAATCTTTGATATGGTTGACTGATTTTTCAATTCTCTTCATATAAATAAAATTTTTTTCATAAAAGTAAAAAAAAGTTTTAATTAAATACAACAGTAAAACTCCTAAATAAGCACGTAGCTTTAGGGGTTTGCTGGGGGGTGGGATGAGTATGGGTGTGTGTGTCCCTTACTTAGAGTAGAAGTTTTATGACTGAGTTTTAAGTCAATGAAAAAAATCAGTTTTACAGTGGAAACACTGACAGTTTTTACTCCCGCAGCCTCCCCCTGCTCACACACTGCATCCATATGCAGATATGTCCACATCTGAGAGCATTTGAAAGAGGGGCCTGCAGACATGGTGTAATGCACACGTGTTCTTTCCTTAAATCTGGGTACTGATAGGCAGGATTTCTTTTGTGATTAAATATGCATATTTGTAGAAAGAAATGTAGCTATTTGGGTAAAGTATTGTCTCTCCTAGTAGATGATTCCAGTTTGCTTGCCTGTTCATCTACCTGGCATCACAGGTGATTTCTGAGGTAGGTGTTGGGCTCTATGGAAAAAAGAAGGCTTTACTCAACAGGACTGACTTATGTGCCCTGGAAAAAGGGAGAAGTGTTTTGTGAGAAGCCATTCGTGGAGGATGCATGACTCCCCAGGAAGGGGACTGAGGTAACTCCTGTTTATTGTCATGCCCTGAACCCGTCTCCAAGTCTCCTTGTCCAGGGAAATGAGGTGAAAATTTATGGACCAATTATGAATAGTCCACGTGTGTCTTACATATGAAGTGTCTACAGATATGTTTCCCAGGGCTTTTAAAATAAACATTTCCTCATTAAGGAAACTTTACAACAAAAGGGAAAATAAGTATTCTCTGCTGCCTTGTGCTAGAATCTATACATTTATTACCCCCTTAGCACTCTGGCTCTTATCATGTGCATTTCCTGATTGTTCTCTGTAGACCACTCCTGTGCCCAATTCCTGTCTGGGTGATACAGCAATTGGAGTTGGCTAGGATGCATGCTCGCCCTGAGGGCTGAGAGGAATCAGAACTGCCCTTGGGAAGTGATGACGGGCCTTGCCTTCTGGCTCACCTCAGAGATGGGCACTGGACACTGACCCCAAGTGGCCCTCTTTCTTTGCCCTTCTCTGTGGTCAGGCAGATTCACAGGTAGGCAGGGAACCCTGTGACTCACAGCAGTTCCCAGATGTTCTGCTTTGCTCTCATCTTTGACATATTCGAAGTCATTCAAATTTGAAAAGCCCTGAGTAGGAGAGATGGTATTTTGACTCTGAGATGTGTCTTTACAATGGCACGTATCCTTGAAGACCCTATGTCCTAGGAATCAAATCAGCTGAGCCCACATAGGCCCAGGGCAGCCTGGAATGAGCAGGGCTGGCCGCATCATGGGGGTGGTGTTAGGGGGGCTACTTACCAAGGGCTCTGGGACTACCCAGGACTACCTCTGGGTAGGGACCTTGATCTGGGCTTTTAGGAGAATTGCTCTTGCTGGGAAGAATGTTTGGGGCGGTTCTCAGGTCACCAGGCTCAACTTCTGGATTGTAGCTGGAGCAGATGACCACTCTGAAAGGGTGCACAAATCACCAGAAAGATGGGTCAGATGGTGCCCTCTGTACTGATTGCCCAGACCTAGCCCGGTTGTCGGCTCAGCTGCTCCCGGGGTTCTCGCGGAGTCCCTTTTCCCTCCCCATCTGGGGTGGGTGGGGGAGGAGGGGGCGAGAACTCCTGTGATGTGTGTGGTTGTTTCTGGTTGTTCACTCCCAACACAGTCATGGAGACTCCTTTTCATGCTGCTGGGTTTAATTGTCTTGTTGGGATAAAGAAATGTTTGCACAGCTAAAGTGGGGCCGGGCTGGACGGGAGCAGTCCCTGATGGCTGCAGAGCCATCTGGCCTGGCTTGGCTTGGCTCGGCGCGCCTCTGGCCCGCCCGGCGGCTGGGCTCGCTCCCGCTCCCGCTCCCGCTCTTC
>NW_006796183.1:1270094-1270525 GCF_000442215.2 Lipotes vexillifer
TCCTCGCACGGCCGGAATGCCTAATCACCGTGGTGAGAAAACGGACACCGCAGCCGTCCTCCCTCCTTGCCTCGCGCCCTCCCTCCCATCAATTGTCATGCAGAAGTGATCCGGGCTGCCGTTTCCTCGCGGCCGCCAGCCAGCCCCTCGCCGCTCCCGGCAGAAGGGTGGCTAGTAATTGATCGTTTGGGGGAGGGCGTGCGGAGAGGCGCGAGGCCGGCGAGGGGGGAGGAAGGACCACAGAGTGGGCCCCGTTGGCTCACTTGAAAAGGACCCCCAGCCTCCGCCACGGAGATGGCGTTCAAGTGGTTTCAGAAATGTTGGTGACCTCGCCGTCGCTCGGCCGGACTCGGAGGCTGCGGGAGAACGCCGGGCGCTACCCCGGCGCCGGGCGAGCACCGCGCCGCCGCCGCCGCCGCCCGCGGCCGGGA
>NW_006796183.1:1272392-1292560 GCF_000442215.2 Lipotes vexillifer
CCCCGCCGCCGCCCGCGGCCGGGACCCGAGGGCTGCCTGGTCCCCCACCCCCGCCCCGCCCTCCACGCCCAGCGCCCCCAGGTCGCACTGAGAACCGAGCCCTGGGCCGGTTTCCTGTACGTCGTCCGAGCCGCAGAGAGATGGGGTCGGGGTGAGGGGGTGGGAGGGGTTGTGGCCGAGGAGGGGGCGCGCCCACGCGGAGGTCCGGGCGATCGGGGGACCCGGCGGGAGGTGTAGATGGGCGGGTAGCGGAGTGGAGAGGCTAGGGGACACTGAGCGGGGAGGGGGCTTGGGGGGAGAGGCTGTGGGGAGGCGGGAGTGGGAGGAGGGAGCGCGGAGGGCGCCGGGGCGCGTCGAGCCGGGGGCATGGACGTGTGCACGCGCGCATCTGGATCTGGCATCGCCACCGGCATCCGAGGACTTTGAGGTTTCTCACGTAGGTTCGAAACGTTTTCCCCGTCCGTCTTGCTTTTCAAGTCCGGGGAATGTTTCCCAAGTCCCGGGGTTCGTGAATCGGCAGGATGGCTGGTATTCGGGCGAGGCGAGTCGCGGTCACCTCTGACCATGTGAGGCTCGCAGCCAGCACAGCGGGGCTCGTTAATGTCCGGGCAATTTCTGGAACTCTTCCCACGGGAAGTTTTCCGGGGCTGCCTTCCGGTCAGTGGCCCCAGGTTGATTATTTGGTGGCCCTTTTTTGTTTGAAAACAAAAAACACACATTGTATCCAAATAACAAAAGTTGCTTTCCCTCCCCACCCCTTTTCCTCATTAGGCAGGGAAGAGGAAACTAAAAAATAGAATTATATTTTTATATTGTTTTTTCTTATTTTTAACCCTTATTAACTACACCCATCTGGTTAATAAATATTGGCACACTTTGAAATAGAGTCTTTGTAAATACTCGGGATTTGGAGTGACAATACACTTAATAGAGTTATATTTTTATGATGGATTTTCATATTTTTAACTCTTTTTAACCACATCCCTCTGGTCAAAAAATATCAGAACACATGTTGGAATGTACTCTTTATAAATACTTGAGATTCGGAGTGATGTTACATTTTATTGTAAAACCCACACGAATTTAACACCAAAATAACAATAATTTTTGCATTTAAATATTCTCTTCACACAGCTCGGCAACAGTTCCCAGTGCCATTTTACCCCTCCTAAAGAGAGATGAGCTGCAGACCTAAGGATGACGTACTGCTACATAGCAGCTAAAATGCCTTAAAATTTTTTTTAAATGCTATTTAAGTTGTGGCATTTGTGGTTGAAAAGAGTGTGTTTTTATCCTTTGGAACCTCAAAGTGTGTGCTACAGAGTGGAAATTTCTAAATATCTCTTTGGGGCAAGGAGGAGAATTTTCTGCAAAGGAACTTTCACCTACTTATCACTCTGTTGTGCCTTTTCCAGGAAGAGATCCTGAGTTGGGGCTATGGGTTTAGGCCTGGAGAAATGAGAGGCTGTAGTATGAATCAGTGAACCTGGTAGATGCTAAGCAAACAGGAGTAATTCATGCCCTTCCAGCCTTACCCAATGGATCAGACTTTTCTATTATCTCAATCACATTTTAGTTTCAGTGTTAAAAAAAATTTTAGCACTAAATCAGTACCAATCACAGCAAAGCGTTCAATAAGTGTTAGTTGAGTATTGAATAAATTGATGGTAGTGATTATAATCTAATTTTTACTTTAAGTTTTCATCAATTTGCCACTCTTCAGCCTTGCCCTGGATAGTATCCATAAAACTGTGCTATCCCAAAGGTGTAGATGGTTTGAGGAAAGAAAGGAATAATTTATATACCTTGAGTTTTGATGAGGAGGTAGGGAGGGAGTTTTTTAAGAGGTGTGCAATTACCTTTCTCAAATACAGATTTATTGTTATTTTGGTTAAAAAACTTTCATAACTTAAAAAGTAATTTAAAATTTGCTTTTCTCTCCTAACTCTCTAGAAACCTAAGGTTGGAGTCTATCCCCTACCCAAATGTTTTCCCACAGCATTACATCACCTATCATGGAGTCTACAAAAATAGATCTTCTTTGGGTGTGTATTTTAGGAAAAAAGTTTCTACCTAGATCCTGGTTGCAGCTGGAACCAGACAAGTGATGAAGGAGTTTTGTAGACACATACAACCATCTGGCAGTTCAGACATTTGACTGGCAATTTTCTCTGTGGAATGTGTTCTGAGTGAAGATGACCTAGAGGAAACGAAAGTTGTGTTTCTGGGGGGAGACATGGTGCTGCATCCAGTACATTCTGTTCAGCAGACACGGAGCTTTAGGAAAGTCTAGAGCTGCATGAGTAAAGAAGGAACCTCTTGGTACAGTCTCATGAGAAATCAAGCCCGGTAAGCCTTAGTGTGACTCACCAGATGAGGGTTGTCTTTTTCCACTGAAATTCATTTGCAGGCTGAGACTTATGGCTTTGCATCCGTCTTAGAGCAGCAGACAGTCAGAAAGCTGTAGGGAGTGGGCAAGGGCCAGCCCTGGAGAGACCTTTGCTTTATTTTCAGGTATATGATTTCCATTTAGGTGCTAGCTGATCCTGTATTGCTCTCACCTGACCTTGCTTTTCAGAGTTTGATGTACACTGAGTCAGAATGGCCTAGCATAATAAATACCTGTTAGAGGGATAAATACTGTATTTGCCCCTTTGAGCCTCAACTTGAAGGTGTTTCATGTCAAAGGTGGGGAGGCAATATAACATAGTGGCTATGAGTTCAGCCTCTGGAGTAAAATCATGACCCTTTAGTTTACTTGCTCTGTGACCTTGGGCAAATTGCTTAACCTCTCTGGGCCTCAGTACTCTCATCTGTAAAGTGGGAATTACACAACCTAAAAGGGTTGTTGTGAAGGGCTGGATGAGATTAAGCACACTGATAATGCTTAGAACAGTTCCTCACACATACTAAGTGTGCAATACATAATGACTATTACTATTTTCAAGGACAATCTGGTGGTATAATCTTCCTTGTTAGAAGCACTGATGTAGACAAACACAGGGTCATTACTGACTAGCATGTATGTAGGATCCTTTCATGCACTCATGCCTTATGGCGATGTGGAAGAGGGAGGGAGAAAGGCTCAGAGCCCTTTTCTGTGATAGCAGCTGCTTCACCTCCCTGCATTATTATCCATCCACCAGGATTAGCCCTGGTGGCCCTCTGACCTCTCTCTTCCTTCATTTTGTTAAGAAGCAAGGTAATATTATAGTTAAAGAAACTGAGTCTCTGAGTCAGGAAGGGACTTGACTAGGATTAGATATCTAGGCAGTGGCCCAGGTTAGAGAATCTGAATCTCATCATATTTTCTTATTCTGGAATTTTGTATTATCAGATATTATTAGAAATAAATGGGCCATTAGAATTTGTGTGTGCTAGAAATTTGGGCCATATAAAATAGGATTTGCTTTAATGGTATTTGACTAGTATTAGAATTCAGAGTCCCGGAGTTTCTAGTATGTCCTCAGATTTTAAGTTATACAGGCACTTTTCCCCTCTTGCCTATGTGAGAGAAATCTGTGAACCTTCCCCCATCTGTGTGTGTCACAGTCCCACAGCATGATGGATTGTCTCTGCTTGGGGGAGGCTTAGGAAGGGGCTTGAAGAGGCCTTGTAGGTCAGGAGAGAAATACAGCAGCAGGACTGAGCCCGGGGGGGCAGGGGGCTGCTGGGGAGAGATTAGCAGGGGAAGGGGAGGGCAGGGTTGGGCGGGGATAGGCCTCTTCCATAGTGTCTGTGTGCATTCTCCTAGGAGTACAAGAGGGCTGTCCATTACCCTGAGCACACAAATAAACTCAGTGTTTTTCTCTTTGTAGAAAGAAAACCCCAGGGGGCTTGGGAACACCAGAGAATGACTGTACATCAGTAGGAGAGGTGGGGAGTAGGAGGATGGGAGTGGGAAACACTGACCCTCTGCCTGAGGACCTTGGATTTGAGTCTGTTATTTAAATATAGGTTTCTCTTCACATATATACATAGCAGAAATAGCCATTGGAGGCCAGTTGTCTGATACCTCAATCCCCATCCGTTCCTTCATGCCTCCATTTAAGAGAAGGGGTTCAAGTCACTCTGGGGGGGCAAAATGTCTCTGTAGATCATAGAGCACCTACTCCTCTCTCCCAGTCCCCAGTCCTTTCCACACAGACACAGAAACGTATGGGCTGTAGGAAGGGAAACAATGAACATTCTTAATTTTGAGTTTTTAAAGAAGGGTGGAAAGTCTGGGATTTAGGCCCAAATGCCACAGTCATAGGAAGGAACTCTAGGAAAGGAAAGAGTTGGGTCTGAGAGGTAGATAGGGAGGTAAAGGCAGCAGCGCATGCGAGGGTAAGTAATCAGCAGGACTGCAGTTAGGGCCTAGGCTTCAGCTTCCTTCCTGAGCAGTAAAATTAAAAAAAAAAAAAAAAAAAAAACCTTACTGCAGTTAGGGCCTAGGCTTCAGCTTCCTTCCTGAGCAGTAAAATTAAAAAAAAAAAAAAAAAAAAATCCTTAGAACAACAAAAGTCTGGACGCATGGGCTTCCTTCCTGACAGGCCAACCTGGTGGGGCTTCATTCAGCCTGAGCAGCAGTCAAGGCTGATTTACGGGTAAGAGGTCCCAGACAGACATGTGCTCTTAACCCTTTCCTAACTGCTGAGGTGCCTCCTTGCAAATACTGCCCTCCTCTTCCAGTTTCCCATCATGGCGTGGGTAGCTTTTTATGGTTGTTGTTTCTTTATTCAAAGAGAGTGCCTGCTGCTGAAGGACCTAATATCTTCTTCATGAAAAAGCTGGGTCTCTGGAAGTTGAATGACTTGAAAGAGATCTTACCATCCAGTCTGTGATGGCTGGCATTGTGGCTTTGGCTGGTATAACTCTCAGGCTCTTGGTGACATTACATTGACTTTGGAGTGTTGTGTCCATCTCAGATCATGGGAAATGCCTCCTGGAATCTGTACTGGGGTGATCCTGTGAGCCTCCGATCGACATCTATAAAATACTGATACTGCAGAAGGAAGGGTGCTGTTTCATCTTGGGTGTTTTTTGGTGGCATCGTGGGTAAAACTGCAGCAGAGTACAGGAGGCATGGTTCAGTTTCCAACCTGATAGAAAGTATGATACACTCATCAATTCATTTAATCATTCAACCAGTATTTCCTAAGTACTTGTGTCCTTCCAGACACTGTGCTGGGTGCTGGGGATACTATGATGAGCAAGACAGATTAGAGTTGCTGCCTTACTGGAGCTGAAAGCTTAACAAGCAGTTGCAGGATGTTGTGAAAAGTACTCTAATAGGGGAAATATAAAATACCATGGGGTTAGAAGCAGGAGCACCTATCTTGTCTGTGAGTCAGGGATAGCTTTCTGGAGGGAGTGACCTTTAAGCTGATATCTGAAAATCAAGGAGTTACATATTCAAAGAGGCTAGGTGTGGCAGTTTGCTCTTCTGGACCAAGTATGGCATCTGAATGCGGAAAAAAGAACTCCGGAGCTTCCAAGGATTGCTCATGATGGTGAGTAAGAATAGAATTTCTCTCTACCAGGGCCTCAGACCTGACCTTGAGTCTCTATTATATTTCATCCTATAGCCAGGCATTCTTGAGAATGTCCATTTGGTGCTTATATGGTTCTGAGGCCCAGTATCACGTAGCGTCTTGCTTTTAAAGTAACTCTCTAAAGATCAGTCACTATAAAATACTTTCTGATGACATATGTTATCATAAGACCCGTGAGCACTCAGAACCATGCTTGGGATGGAGTAGACACTCAGGAGATATTTGCTGAATGCAGGAGGACCATGATCCCGCTGATGTTTAGTGGGATAGATTAAATGCCCTAAGCTTTATACTAAAGTTCATGCTCAGCTGTGTGCTTTGCCCTGCGTGGAGACCTGATGGATCTCAGGATCTAGAGTACTTCCTGGCCGTTAAACTAAGCCACATCGCACCCAGGATTCTTGGCAGGATTTCCTGGCAAAGTTTCCTATGGGAGGTGCATTGCACAGACTTGACTTGCACGAGGGAGGCTAGGAGTGTAGTGCGAAGACTACCGAAGAAGGAGAAAAAAGAAGGCAGAGCCAACTGTTGTCCCAGCCTGGCTCATGTAGGCGTCCTAAAAACAGTTCCTTCCAGCCGGGGCCTCGGGACTCCGCCGTCTCTGCTGTGGTTTTCCTTCCCCCGGCCTCTTATCGCCACTGTCATCGCTCTCCATGCACAGCATTTCCTGAGCTCCTGTGTGTAGAGCCCTGGGCTCTGCGGTGTTTGTGGGGGAGTCAAAGAGTTAGGAGATGATACTTCCTCTTCTTGAGGGCCTTATGGTTAAGGTGAGTAGTTAGGATGTACATGAGAAAAAGAAACGATGATGTAAGATGACAGACAGATAGGGCTCTGGGATTTCAGGAGAGGGAGTGATCCCCAAGGCTGGTGTCTCAAAATGTGATCTAAGGACCACCAGCATCCCTGATCACTTGTAGTTGTGGTGGCGGAGGGGGTGGGTTGGGGATGGGGGAGAATGTTATTTATAATGCATATTCCCAGGGCCCACACCAGACCTCCTAATCAGAATCACAGGGAATGTGGCCTGGAAATCTGCATATTGAGCAAGCAGGTGGTTCTCCTTAAAGTTTACGCTCCTTAAAGTTTATGACCCCCTCCTCCAGGGTGAGAGTCTCAGAGGCAAGCTCTGGCAGAGGAGTATGGCTTTGGAGGAAGGGGAGTCAGGACCAGACAGTGGAGAGGGAGAGGCTGGGACTCCACTGAGGAGCCCGGGGCTGGTAAGGGTGAAGGCTCAGGGCTTGCCCACAGCAGTACCTTCTCCGGTCTCCTGTCATGGGTGGGATCTGGCCAGCTGCCTCTCCTTCCCCGCATTGCCTTCACTCCTCCGCGTGTTGTTGCCCTCTCCCTCCCTTATTGCCAATCAGCTGACTGTACTGGCGCAGACCTCCCCTTTCTTGGTGCAGCATTGTAATTGACGTGGCCCAGCGGAGGGGTTCATGGTGCTTAGCCAGACGTGAGGGAGGCCGGTGAGCACTTGGGCTCCAGCCAGCTTGTCTTCTCACTGCTGTTATAGTGCCAAGAAGGGGCTGGAGAGTATTTTTTTCCAGCCTCCTCCCTTCTCTTCCCCCTGAAGCTTCTGTTGATGGAATGCTCATTTGGAAAGAAAGAAGGGTTAGAGGAATCTCACAGTGTCAGAATCGGTCACCAGCACCTGCAGGCTGGCTCTCTGCTTCAAGCCTTATCCCTTCTGGGGGCAGCTGCCAGTGGGCAGGAGGTTAAATGAGCCGCGAATAGGGGCCTGGTTCAAGGTTCGGGTGGCTGCAGACACCTGTACGCTAGTGGTTGCTCTTGTCAACCTTGCTAATGGACTTGGGGTGGTGTTCTTTTCTCAGCGTACTTGCCCCTTCTTAAACACTCATCACTTTGTATTGTAACTATTTGCTTAATTGTCCCACCTCCAAGGGCCCATGTCTGTCCCCTGTGTGACTCTGTGCAGTATTTCTCCTCGTGTAGTACCTGGCTCAATAAACACTTGTTGGGAGAGTAAGGGAACCCAGGATCACTGTTTCCTGGGCCAGGTTATGCTGAGTGTTGCCAGCTGGCTCTACCCACTTTGACCTAGTCTGAAGGACCACACAGGATCCACCAAGGGCTGGGCACCTCGTGGCACATTTACAAGTGGGAAGTGATGACAAGGAATAGAGGCGTTGGGTACAGCTCAGTGATGGGGCAGGAATATAGAGCCAGAAGCTCTGACTTGTTATTTGCTAGTTGTGTAACTTTGGGTAAGTTGCTTTGTTTCTCTGAGCCCCAGCTCCTCATGTATAAAACGGGAAGTGGCAGATAATCTTTGCCCTGCCTTATAGGGTTCTTGAATCAGAAAAGATAATACAGATGTGTTTTGGTTATCTAAAAGTAACCATATAAAGAACACACTATATATATATATATATATATCCCCTTCCAAGAACATCTGTCTAAAGAGTAAAATGGTCTTAGGAGACTAAAATAGTTTATGAAATACCTGAGTGTTCAACCTAGAGGGAGCCCTCTTACATGCTGTTTCATCCTTGAAGTTGGCTCCATAAGAGAGGCTGCATTCCCTGACACTGGCTGCAGCTGTTTATTTTCCTAGGCAGTTTGGGACAAAAGTTGTGTAGACTTTTTGTGAACGTAGGTTGGCAGGCCCCTTTCTATAACAGATCTGTAACATCTCAGCTGAAATTTTATCTTGCCAGATTCCCACTGAAAGGAATGTACCCTCTGCCTTTCTTCTCAGCAAAGTTCAGAGCATCTTTATTTTTTGGTTTCCAGGGCCAGTGACTCTAATCCTACTTCGAGGAGGGAAATGTTTTGGCTCAGAGGCATAATGCTTCGGCCTAAGGAATGATAGGCAGAATCAAGGTGAAGAGGGCTTTCTGCCCTGGAGACCTTTCCTAGGCTGTGAGAATAGCCACGCTCTACTACGGGCGAGTAGGACAAGATGAAGAGGCCCTTGTCAGATATGGAAGGATTTGGAAGGGCCTTCCCTTAGGGGAGAGCTTTAGAAGTCAGACCTGGGCCAGGAGGATTGGAAAGAGCAAGCATTTGAAAAAGGCTTTACTTGTGTGGTAAACTTCACCGTGTGATTATTTAATAGACCATTAACAAGCAGATTCATTAACAAGATCTTAATTAACAAGTTCCAGGGTTATTCCTCCAACTTCCCAAGGGAACCGTTCCCCTCCTATTTAGTCCCAGAGACTTCCTATCCTCCTTAAACTAACCACACCAGATGCATTTAAATTCAGTCTTTTTATTGAGAGAGAAATGACTGTGGGCAAAGACAGGAACAGAGGCCACTCCTAATAAGAATAGTAACACCTTTGGAGCACTTTCTAGGTGTCAGGCCCAATTCTGAGTGCTTTCCAGGCAATCATTTATTTAATCCTCATAACATTCCTATGAGATAGGTATTGCCATTTCCATTTTACAGATGAGGAAACTGAGGCCCAGAGCGTTTTAGCAGTACACTGTACTCATTGTCACAACAGCAGGAAATAGCAGAGATGAGATTCAAATCCAGGCAGTCTGGCTCCAGAGTCAATGGGAAGGAGGAAAACCCCAGGAGAGGGAGGCCTGTGGGTCAGATTCATGAGGAAATAAGAATAAGAATAATCCTTGTATCTGCTCATCTGTGCTGGACACAGTTCTCCGTACCACACGTATGTATGTCAGGCTGCGTCCTTATGCGAAGTCTTCTGTAGTGAGCAGCTGTTAGGCACAATCTGTTGGCCGCTCACAAGCCTTTGTCACCCTGTCTCCACTGTGAGTTCTGTGAGGTGGGGACTGTGTCTTATTCATCTCTGTTCTCAGTACCTAGAGTGCTGCCTGGAATGTACTAGTTATGATCTAAAACAAAACAAAACAAAACAAAATGAAACAAAAACAGTTTGTCAAATGTACCCCTTGATGGAAGGGGGAAGATGCTTTAGTGTCTGCTAAGTCCTAGTGCTTCTCACGGTGCAGTGCCTGCCTTTGGGATACTTTGCACTTTACAGATACCACCATTCAGAAGACCTAACTCTGAGACAGGACAGCTTCATCTCATCTTCCTGTGCCTCAGTTTCCTCAGGATAAAGTGGTATTAGCACTAGTACCAATCCCCTAGGGTTTTTACAAGGATTAAATGTGTTCATATAAAATGCAAATAAAGTCCTAAGAACAGGCCCTGGCACAAAGTAAGCCTTTAATACGAGTTAGCTAGAATCACTATTACAGGGGCTTGGGCACAGATCTGAAGTCTCTTGAACCAGGCTCTTCCCCTGACCCCCAACCTCTACTCTTGATAACATTACAGGGACAGTGAACTCTGGTGAGACCTGATCTCTTATGGGTTTGTACAGTTTGTGACAGGTCTTTCTATAGCCAAAAGAATTCCCGATTGATATTAAGGAGCTGGTACCCACAATGTTGTCCTTCCTTCTTGGCTCCAGTTAAACGGGGCTGGGGCAAGAAGGACTAGAACTCACCTGGTGACCCCCCTTTTTAACTGCCCTCAAAGGCATAGGGTGGAAATAACTAGAACTCTTACCCTGGAAAGGACAGTGAACCATCAGGACTTTCTTTTGGGATAAAGGGCTTGGCTAGACTTGTTGGCCTCTGCCCTAACAGCCACTCAAATAGCAAAGTCTGTGGGCCAGCTATATTGGGGAGAGGATAAGGGAGTGGCAGAATGCCTAGAATCATTGGGAAATTTGAGCTAGGAAGGAGCTATTGCAGGTTGTTTTATTTTTCTTATTATTTAATTACTTACCTGAAGCTTAAGACTGTGTTTCCCCCTTTATCCTAAGGGGAAAAAAAATCCTTTTTCACTATCTAGATTCTCATCCCATTCGTACATTCTACAAAAACCCTTCTCACTCTCAACTTGAAGACGTCCAAGAACACCTGTTCTCACGGCCGTGGCCACTTTTTTTTTTTTTTGCGGTACGCGGGCCTCTCACTGCTGTGGCCTCTCCCGTTGCGGAGCACAGGCTCCGGACGCGCAGGCTCAGCGGCCATGGCTCACGGGCCCAGCCGCTCCGCGGCACGTGGGATCTTCCCGGACCGGGGCACGAACCCGTGTCCCCTGCATCGGCAGGCGGACTCTCAGCCACTGCGCCACCAGGGAAGCCCAAGGCGGGCCACTTTTGCTCCCACTCCAGTATCCACCCCCTGCCCCATCATCTGTAGTTAACGATCGACTGATGCTCATAAACCCCCAAACTGGCCTCCCTCTTCCCAACTTAGCATCCTTGTGTTCTTTCTAAGTAGCATGGCCACAATATCACTTTCTTTAGCAGCATTCTAACTTCTAAGAAGCTTAATAGGCAAGGAGATTGTGGGCTCTTTGACTTTCCCTGAGCCTCAGCCCTAAGTGGTTTATTCTATTAAGCTGATTCTTGATGGTGCATAGAGCTTCGCTGGATAAGAAGTTGGGGGCAGTGGGGGTGGGGTGCAGTTAGAGGCATAGGATGTTCTCAGTCCCCCTTCCACTATGCCCCTCCCTCCAAGCCGTTCCTGCCCTGTGATTCTGTTTTCAGAGCTCAGGAATGAAGGGAGTGGTAATGGAGCTAAAGTAAAGAACATTTCTTAGAGGACTTAAGAAGTTGGCTTTTTTTTCCCTGAGCTGGGCTTTGCACTCTCCCCGCTATCCTTCCTGCC
Source organism: Lipotes vexillifer (assembly GCF_000442215.2). Lineage (NCBI taxonomy): Eukaryota > Metazoa > Chordata > Mammalia > Artiodactyla > Lipotidae > Lipotes > Lipotes vexillifer. The sequence continues at coordinate 1,283,555 of NW_006796183.1, forward strand.
CATTTGTTCCTGCTCTTCAGTCAACCACTTTGGGATTTTTTTCCTTTCTTTCCTTCCACCTTAACTTTTGCCTCCACTCCCATTATAGCCACACACACAAAAAAGAGTAATGAATACAAATTAAGAACTATTGATTCAAAGGCAGGAAATCCAGGTGTGGAATGTAGGAAAAAATAACAGATTCAGTTCTAACAAGGAAACAATGCAGAATTCTTCTTGATGTTTTTCCTCAGAGTTATGCCAAGATGCATTTCTTCCTTCTGATATTTGGACCCAGATTAAAGATTTTCGGGTTTCCCTATTAACATTCTTTCTTGCTTCAGGAGGGCCAGCAGATTGGAGAGCAGAAGAGTGTCTGTTTTTTACTGAATCACAGTCAGCTGCAGGGAACTTTGTGGGAACTTTGTGAGCAGGAAAAATGGGGCTGTCGGAGAATTGAGGGAAGGGAATCCCGAGTGTAAGAGTAGAAAAAGTACAGCACAGACTTCACAGAGGAGGCAGGGAGAAAACCAAAAGTGATCAGAAAGCTAAAAAGAAGGAAAGAAAACTTGAAGATGGAGGCAGGAAGACGATGGAAATTTTGAAGCATTTCAAGGAATTACACATATTTTGTTTGATAACACAGCCATTGTTGGTGAAGGTATGGGGAGACAGGGTCCTGTACACATCATCGGTGGGAGTGTAAAGTGGTACAGCCTCTTTGGAGGGCAGGTTAGCACTATTTGCCTATGAAAGTTTTAAACGTAAATATCCTTTGATGAGATTCAACAATAAGAAATTATCCTACATATATTTGGTCGAGTACCTAAAGATGTATGTACTTTATAGTATTGTTTGTAATTTGAAAAAAAAAGAAGCAACCTAAATGTAGATTGATAGGAAATTGATCAAATAAATTATACCTCTGTATAATAGAATATTAGGTAGTGGTTTTTAAAAATGAGTTAGAGCCATATGTGCTTATATGTAAAACAAGGTACAGAGAAGTATATGACCCCTTTGTATAGAGAAGAAGATATGTATATATCTTTATATTGATATTTGCATGCAGAACTTTGGAAAGGGTGCAAAAGTAATTGTTGACAATAGCTTCCTTTGGGGAGTATGACTGAGATGGAAAGTAGGAGTAGTACTTTTTATTTTATGCTCTTCTCTGGTATTTGAATAGTTAACATGTACATGTACTATTTTTATAATTTAAAAATCTGGTTTATAATTTAAAACAGATAATGTGGAAGTATTGGAGCAGAAAAAGAACGTTAGGTAAAAACTACAGAAATCCAAATAAAAAGTATGGACTTTGGTTAATAATAGTGTATCAATATTGGCTTGTTAGTTATGACAAAGTACCATACTAAAATAAGATGTTAATAATGGGGGAAACTGAGTGTGAGGAATATAGGAACTTTCTGTACTGTCTTTGCAACTTTTCTGTAAATCTAAAAACTATTCTAAAAGATTTATTTTAAAAAAGACAATTTGGAAGACTATTTTATGGGAAAGGTCCATAGCCTAGCATCTAAAGATTGAATATAAGAGAGATGAATTGATAAAATTGAATGATTCGTCTGGTTCTAGAACTAATTACTAATTGGTTCCATTTCTTTCAAACAGCCAAGTGGGATGAGATGTACAGTCACAATTGCTGGACAAGTGTCTGATTTCTTGTTGTTGTTTATTAAATTAATTTTCTTTTCTGAATCAGTTTGTAAAAAAGTTTAACTGATGGTTGTTTCAGTTTCAACGTCCAAAAAGTACAGACTGGTCCAGGAGCTGTATGGTGAAGGAGTTTCAAAAATGAAGAGACTTAAAGGTGGTCAGATGCTTGCTGCTTTCTGCAGATGAGCAGGGTTGGGTGGACAGAGAACAGTTGTGAAGGGTATGTGGACTCCCACTTACCTGCTCTGTTTATGGCCATTTCTATGCGATTTGCCCCTCACGTCGGCACTGCAGCCAAGTAGAAGCAGGCCGGAAGACTCCATCCCTCGCCATCCTCTAAGTGGGGTCCCTTTCCTCCATGTACCATGAGGGCTAGTGGTGGCCATTGGCAGTTCTTTGCAGCATTAGGGTCTAGAAAACACAGACCTGCCATTGGCTCAATATATGTCCACATCTGTCTTTCTGCCACTGATGGTAAGAAATGGTTAAGACCACGTATAAGAAATGTCCCCTCTGAATCAGTTTACCTGCCAGCCAGAGGAAGGAGGACTTGGTTTTCCCTTTCCATGTAGTGGAAGGAGATCTCTAGGCCCTGCGCCCAGTTGGCCTTGGCACCCAGTTCAGAGGAGGGATCCTCTGTAGTACTGGATACAACTGATGACTTCATCCTTCTTGGAATTCCCCTCCCTTGGTTCGTTTTTCACTTCTTCATCCGTGTTTTTGTTCCCATAATACCTGGTGTTTCCCCTTATTGCAGCACTTTTTATTTTTTTTATCATGATAGAGAGTGAAGTGTGCAGGTGAGGGGAGTAGGGTGCTATGTTACTCTGTAGAGGAATTTTAAAACAACAGTCAGCTAAAAGTTTGCTTGCTTTTAAATGCCATGACATGCTGACAGTTTTAAACAATGTTGATTATAAGATATTTCTCCCCGAAAATATCTTTTGTTGGTCTAAGTTCTGAAAAATTGCTGTGGTTATTGAGTTTTAATAATACATATGTAAGTTTCAAATTTGCATCTTTTTTAGTATTTATTCTTTAATAAATATTGTATTCTGTAAGGAAGAATTGGGAGAACTTCCAGTTACACTGTGGGCCACTACATCTGCAGACTCGCTTCAAGTGTAAGTGCCTAACAGCTCAGAAGCATCTGAGCTCACTTAGGACACAGTTTCTATCCGTATTCATATGCGGGAATATACAGTATCCAAGTCATGTGATACTGCATATTCCTGCATGTGAACAGTAGATTCAAAGTGAACAATGAGAGCACATTAATTAGAAAGAGGAGGAAGCATAAATTGAGTTATTTCAATTCTGCCATTCTTTGCGACCACTTGGAGTTCTTATTTATGTTTAAATTTTGGAACAGTGAAACAAGCTGTGAACTGAGGGGTGGGACATTTTTGTTTGGTCTGTGCAAATTTTAGTTCACCTAGTAAATAGTTTACTAAAACTAGAATATCTCTAAAAATAAAACATTCCTTTAATATTTTTAATCACATACGTTAAAACTAAAGCATTCATCAAGAAAATAGCTTTATGACTGATTATGTGATAAAAAATGTAAAAAATGACACGCTGTGTCAAATATGCCTGGTATACATCTGGAGGTGATGTCTGAATTGAAATATGAGTGATGAGCAGGTGACAACCACATAAGCGTTTGGAAGAAGGGTGTGTTGGCACAGTTAAAGAGCAGAGAGAAGGTCTGAGGGCTCGGATGGGGTGAACTTGGGGGGATGCAGCAAGAGATGAAATGGAGAGGGGCTAGACCTCCGCGAATCTTTAGGGCCACAGAGAGTTTGGATTTTATTCTAGATGCAACAGGAGGCCGCAGAGTGTTTAAACAGGGAGATGTACTGTGTTGTCATTTATCATTTAAAAAGATTGCTCGGGCTGCTATGTGAATAACCGACCGAAGGAGGGTAAGTGTCAGTAAAAGAGGACCACTGTAAGAAGGCCATTGCAGTGTCACAGTGAGAGAGGGGGAAGGAAGCATGTCTGTCTTACACTTCTTGAAATATCCACAATGCCTTTCCCATAGTAGGTACTTAATAAACACTAAATAAATAAGTTTATAAAGCACTAAGTGTCTTAAAACAAAACAAAACAAAACCAAAACTGCAACAGAACAGATGCTGAGTAACATGGTGTTAAGCCAAGAACCACTGACTTTGATGCTCAACAGATTGGATTTTAGTCACAGCTCAAGCACTTATTAGCTGAGCTGCTTTGGGGCAGGTCATTTAAACTTTTTTGAGCCTCAGTTTTCATGTCTGCAAAATGGGAGTGAGCTGACTCACCTTTTTGTTTTATTGAACAAATTAAATGGGATAATGTATTTATAGCATGGTGCCTGATCTGCGGTAGCCACTCAATAAATAGTGACTATTATGGTTAGCAGGACATGAGACAGTGGTCACTGGAGCTTTGATGTGGTTCCAGCCATGGGGACAGGGCATCTGAGACTCCTTAGGGTGTGAGGAACACTTTGGATCTTTTCACAATTGAGATTCTGTCTCGTGAATCTAAACTTTCACTGGCTCTTGAGTAACTGGATTTTCAAGTCTAATGAGGAAAAGTAAGAAGAGAGAACTCTGGAAAGAGAAAGTTAGGGTTAGATTATTCTCTCAGCTCAGTTCTTCTCTTTGACTTTAGGAGGAGTCATATCTCCTGTCCCTTCATTTCCAAGTGGAACAGTGAAGTCCTAAGGTATGTGCTTCCTTCCACGCAAAGTAGCTGCTCCCCAAAGCAAGTTTCCAGTTTTCTCTGCAAAAGCTCCACGGAGCACAGGGAGCTCTAGTCTTGTACCTAGTTAAATGCCTCACTTAAGGATGCAATCATAGCTGTTTGCTCTGTAGATCATTTCACCCTCACCTAGAGCATTCCAGGTCTCTGGGACTGCAGCAATGACCATTCAGAATCTTTGAGGACAGGGTGGAGCTGGAGACAGCATTTATCCTCAGAGAGGAGAGAGCCACCTCTTTGGGGGTGATATATTTTTTCTTTCTCTTAAGGTTTTCTTGCCAAGGGGGGTGTGTGTGTGTGTGTGTGTGTGTGTGTGTGTGTGTGTGAGAGAGAGAGAGAGAGAGAGAGAGAGAGGGAAAAGGCCCAACAGTGTAGAGAAACTGTTAGCACAAAGGCCAGGGGAGGGACTTGCCGGGGAAGACAAGGAAGTGATTTTGCCCAGTTTAAATCCCACTTGAACCGTGTGGTTTCTGAGTCCTGAACCTTTTGAGGTTCAAGTTGAGTGCACTCTCGACAAAACGTGATTTTCTGGTTCACATCAAAAAGACTTTAAAAGACTTCGAAGTCTTTTTCTTGGGACATCAAACAGCCCTCCACAAAGCAGGGTGCTGATGAGATGCGTGCAAATGAACAGATTCAACTCTCCGGTGAGGATTAGATTCTCCTTGAGAAGCATGTGAAGTTGGAAACATGGGAGACGGGGCTACACCAAATATACTCCCACATGGGGACCCCGGCGCCCTCCCGCCTGTTTACCCTCAGTACCTCCCGGGCCTGGAAGCTGACCTTATTTGTTATAAGGTTCACATCGGAGTACCCAGGGAATTAGAAGCTGAAAACAAACTCTTCTGTATTCTCTACTTTGCCTAAGGCAACACTTATGTCCCCCAATAAAAGGTGTAAATTAACTTAGAAAAGATAGGTCATTCCTTTGAAAAATTGTCAGTTGTCTAGGTGGCTTAGAGCAGAATTTTGCTTATTGAACCAGCCTCAGTCTTTAGAGAAATAAGGACTTAAATATCTGCTCTCTTGTAAGTGGGCTAGCCGACTTTGAGTTTGGGGTAGGAAACCAACCGACGCAGTAGACTCTGTTTCAGAGCCAGCAGCGGATGCTAACTGCATAGACACGGCTCTGGGTAGGTCTACGGCATGTACACAGTCTCTATGCTGAGCAGCTAAAATATTAATGATTAGCTTTAAGGTGAAGCAACTCTCCTGAAGAAACCATAATTAGCAATTAAAGTATATTTAAAAAACTGTTCCAACCAGCAGCTTCTAAATAAATAATTGTCACTGCTGATTGAACCTGTTTTCTTTCCCTGTGTTTCTTACCTTGTTCCTCCCTTGCATAACTTACAACCCTGTAAATGCTCAGTAGCTTTTAATATGATTCTGTCAATACGTTTACCATGGTGACTTGGGCCGTATTTGGCGAGCATTTGAAGAAATCAGTCACTGGTTGGAGGGAGCAAAGACAAGCTGTCGATATCCAGGGAGAAATGCTAATAACCCTGGTGACAAATCATCCTCTGGATTCTCCAAGGGTTAAGAAAAAGCACCTCTTAGACATGGGAGCTCAGGGCTAAGTGGTGGTGACTTGTTAGAAAGCACAGACATTAGCTGTCACAGACCTGCAGTGTCCTTTTCATTGTCTTACTTTGTACCTCTCAAAGCCACAGATGAGTTTTGGAGACAAATGGGCCTGGATTTGGGTCCCGATTCCCCTGCTTTTTAGCTGTGTGACCTTGAGCAATGCCAAACCTTCATTTTCTCGTCTGTGAGTTAGAGATTGTAATACCTAGCCTCAGAAGGGAGTGGAAAAGGCCTTGCACAAAGATATTATTCACTGCTTCTCAGACTCTTCTGGGAAAGGACACAAATGATAGAAGAAAATAAACTTCTGGCCCCAGCATTGTAATGGTGAATAGAGAGTACAACGTATTTAGGAATCTTGCATTATCTAAACTTTTTGTGAATTTTGCATTCTGGGTTTAATTTATCAAAATAATGTTTAAATATGCTTTATCATTAATAGAATTGGTGCTCTGATATGATACATTAATTCAACACATATTTATTGAATGCCTACTATGTGCCAGGCAGTTATAGGCACAAAAGACACAGCAGTGAATAAAATAGGTAGTCTGGACTACCAGTGAGTCTACGACTGCATCAATCAGGAAACCTAGTACTGGCTATCTCTGAGGTCCTCTGTGACCCATTTGAGGGGACATCAAACCCTACGCCAGAGAATCCTGGGGAGGACTGGCTAGTTGCCATAATTTTAAGCAGGGAAAGATAGTGAAACATCTACCCAGAGAGAACTATTAATATTTTGGCATATATCCTTCGAGATTCTTTTTATGAGTAGATAGGTAAATTGACAAAAATTTTATAAAAGTAGGATTATGTTAACATGCTAGCTTGTGACTTTCTTTTTCACTTTTTCATTTATTATAGATAGTGTTCTGTGTCAGTAAATATAGATCCATAGCACCACTTTTAATAGCTACTTAGTATTCCATTGCAGGGATGTATCATATTTTATTTAACCAACCTCTGGTTGTCTAATTAGATCGTTTCCAGCTTTTCAGTATTATAAACAACACTTACAGAGAACATCTTTATAAATTCACCTTTGTCAAGTGTCTGATCATTTTCTTAGTATATATTCCTAAAAGTAGAATCACTGGATTAAAAGTGTGCATATTTCAATTTTTATGCTTATTGCCAGATTACTTATTTCTTCATGCTCTTATCAACACATTAAGATGAAACTTTTTAATCTTTGCCAATTTAATAAGCAAAAATGGTATTATGTTAATTTAACCTGCATTTATTTAGTTACTAGTGAAGTTAAACAGTTTTTAATATTTTTTGAGATTGGCTTATCTTCATTTTTGAACTGCCTGTTCATTTCTTTTATCCATGTGGTGTCCACCTTTCTCTTACTGATTTTAAGTACTCTTTTTATTAATCCTTTTTAATCTATAATTTATGTTGTATATTTTTTTTCCAGTTTATAATTTGTCTTGTATCATTGGTGGGGTGTTATTGTTGTTGGTTTTTTTTTTTTTTTGGCTGCACTGGGTCCTTGTTGCAGCTCTTTGTTGCAGCAGGCTTCTCTCTAGTTGTGGCATGAGGGCTTAGTTGCCCCTTAGCATGTGGGATCTCAGTTTCCCAACCAGGGATCGCACCCACATCCCCTGCATTGAAAGGCGGATTCTTAACCTCTGGACCACCAGGGAAGTCCCTGTTGTTGTTTATTTTGCATATAGAAGTTTTTAATTTAATGAGGCATTTTATTATTCCTTTCCTTTTTAGTTTCTGACTTTTAGCTTATCCTTAGAAAGGTATAAGACCACTCCTAATCAATCCCTAAAGCTTCCAATGTGCAGAATTTACCTCAAAGATAACAGTCCCCAACTTGGAAAAAGCCTGAATCCTAAGGTCCCGTGGATGTCCACTCAAAGGGAAGAAAAGAAGTATCCATGCCCGAGAGAGGAAGTCTGTAGGGCCTCAAGAACACCAATGAAGTTTACACCCTAATGGAAAATACAAAACAGTAATTTAAAAAAAATGTGATGAGTGATATTATGGGAGAAGGGTAGATGATGCTATGGAAGGTAACAAAGAAGAAACCTAACTGAGTCCAAGGTCTCAGGATATGCGTCCTGGAAGAACAGATATTCAAGCTGAGATTTTAAGGCTGAGTAGAAGAGTGGGGAAATACATTTCCATGCAAGGAAATAGCAAATGCAAAGACTTACAGTCTAGGGCTTCCCTGGTGGCGCAGTGGTTGAGAGTCCGCCTGCCGATGCAAAGGACACGGGTTCATGTCCCGGTCCGGGAGGATCCCACATGCCGCGGAGCGGCTGGGCCCGTGAGCCATGGCCGCTGAGCCTGCGCGTCCGGAGCATGTGCTCTGCAATGGGAGAGACCACAACAGTGAGAGGCCTGCGTACTGCAAAAAAAAAAAAAAAAAAGTGTGTGTGTAGGGGTAGGATTAAAAAAAAAAAAAAAAGACTTACAGTCTAGAACTGTAAGTTATGGTAGGCACTAGCCTTGTGGGGCTATTTAAATTTAAATTAATTAAAATTAAGGAAGATTAAAATTTTATCTCCTTGGTCCCACTAGCTACAATTCAAGTGCTGACTACCTACATGTGGCTAGTGGCTATTATAGTGGACAGCTATAATATGGAACTTTTTCATCATTGCAGAAAGTTCTATTGGACAGTTTCTGTGGAGAAAGAGCTTGATGTATTCAGGGAACTGACAAGAGTTTACTCCAGCAGATACATGTTGTGCAAGGGAGGGGAGGGGCGAAAGATGAAGAGGACATAGCAAAGAATGGAGGGACTTAGTCAAAGCTGACCCTGGGATTGGGGCTGATGTTCCCAGCCTGTTATAGAGGAAGTAAAAGGGAAACCGGGAAATAAGTTTAAGATTTATTATACAACAACCCTTCAGGTAGATATCATCTCCATTTTATAGTCTCAGAAGATTTAAGACATTGACCAACACACAGCTAGTTAGTGGCAGAGCTGGGATTCAAAGCCAGACCTGTCTGATGCCAAAAACTTGTGCTCTTTCC
>NW_006796183.1:1292570-1312911 GCF_000442215.2 Lipotes vexillifer
AGAAATCTCTACCAAATGATCTTTTCAATCAGGATAGAAGGGATTCTGACTTAGAACAGACTCCTTCTCAACTTGGCCCTTCTTCTGTTGGGGGAATGTTGATCATGGGTGAGCTTGGGACCCCGCCTGGAGGTACAAGCAAGAGCGTAGAGGCAGAACTTTCTTTGGAGCCTTAGGCCTCCTGTTCCCTGAGTCTCAAAGAGAAACTCCTTCAGGTATCTTACAGATCTTGATATTAGCCAAATTCAAGCAGGAGCTCTTCTCAGGGCCTGGCCCTCAGAACAAGGACCGCATTGTCAAGGAGAGCAGCCAGCTTGAAGCAACCCATCTGAAACCTGGCAGTGGTACTCCTATGTATCAGAATGTGTCCCCTTGATTCATTCCCTGACCTAGAACCTGTTGTGGTGGCCACTTCCAAGATACCATCTTTGGAAAGAAAGAGTGCCCGTCCCCCATTAAAGGGGAATTCCTTGCCCTAGTATAATCCCATCTCATCCAGCAGCTGAGAGAAGTGTCAGGCCGTGCTTGCCCCAGCCCTAAGCAGCCATGGGCACCGAGGCTTTTAGTTTGCTGTCACAACTCCAGGCATTTTCTGAGCCTGTGAAAGTCATGCATGGCAGGATATTAAAGAGAATTACCATCAGGATGTGAATTCTAGATTAGTCTGTTTCCCTAAGTACAGTATCTATTATTTTCTAGAGTGAACGTGGTACCTTCACATTCTCTGAGCTGGTATGAATGAATGAGGGGAAGATAAAATGTAGAATCATTCAGAACAGGAATAATGAAGGATGCAAATCTGGGGAAGAAATACAAGAGATATGGTCAAGGTGATAGATAAAAGGATTAGCCTTGGAGATGAGCAGTTATTCTAAGAGGAGTGAAAGAAGAGAAAAATTTTAATTGTTGGGGAGAAAGATTCTAGTGGACTCTACCTTTAAAGTAGGAAGTGGAAAACTGTGGAGGAAAAGACAGAGTAGCAGCTGAAAACTTAATGCATGGAGAAGGTTTGTGATCTCCATTGAATGTAGTGCATAGATTACTCAAGACATGATTATAAGAAGAGTAAGCAGCATTTCTTCATTCATTCATTCATTCCACAATTTTTTTGAGTACCTACTATATACTGTGAACTATTAGGTCATAAGAATCCAGTGTAAACAAGACCCAGCTTTCCTTCAAGCAGCTTACAGTGGTGGAGAACACAGATATATAAACAGCCAAATACGTTACATTGCAGCAAGTATTTTAAGACACATAAGTTCATGGTATAGTTCACAGGACTGGTACCCAACCTAGAATTAGGTCAAGGAATTTTTTTCTCAGTTTTATAACTTTATTTGACCATCAGCTGTAAGTTCTCATCCAGATTTTTGAAAGCAGTGACAGGTACATAGGTATACAGCGTATAGAGCTTGTTTCGTGGACCTTCATCCTCAGTACATTTTCTGGACAACCACACCTGGACGGATACAGTATGGGGCATTCCTTATTCCTTTGGCCCAGACAGCTTTGTTGAGCCTGGTGTCAGTGCACTCAGCTGGAGTTCCCATTTTTTTCATGGCAAATTGCCAGATCTCTTTGAGTGCCCGAGGGGCATACTTCTTGAATTCCACTCCTTGGATGTTCATGTAAATGTTGATGGTGTATTCTCTGGTCACTACCTCATTGATTTCAGAACAGTCCTTCTTGCCACCTTTTTTTGTGGGACCCAGATTGGAAAGCAGGGGATCCTTTATGTTTCAATTCACATGTATGTATCTCCTGTGTGAAGCCTTTTCTGATTTCTTTTTAATTTTCAACAAAGCAGCTTTTCACTTATAAACACATGTAGCAGTACATAGTTGTTAATGTACTTTTTGTTTTTTCCTAAGTACATTAATTTTTTCTTTTATATTGTGAAATATAGCATACCTGGAGAAAGATGCACAAACTATATGTGTACAGTTAAACAAATAATTGAACCCTCATGAAACCACAGCCAGCCCAAGAAACAGAACATTTCCAGCATCCTAGTAGTCCTTTGTATACTTCTTGGTCACAACCCATCTCTCCCTTACTTGGATAATCACTCCCTTGACTTTTATGATGATTACTTTCCAGCTTTTCTTTATAATTTTATTACCTATGTCTATATCCCTAAACCATATAGTTTAATTTAGCATTTTTGGATCTTTATATGGGTAAAATCATGTTTTTGTACTGTTTGGGTCTTGTTTCTTTTGTTCATCATTAAGAGTTTAGGATTCATCCATATTATTGCATGTACTTGGAGTTTATTCATTTTTATTGCTGTGTTATAGTCCAGTGTATGAATACACCCTGATTCATGTATCCATTCCAATGATGATTCATATTTAGGTTATTTCCAATTTTTTTCTCATGGAAAATGCTACCATAAACATTTTTTATAAGTGTCCTGGTATACAGGACACAAGTTACATTAGGGTAGAGACCTGGAACTATAGCATTGCTGGGTACTGAGGTAAGTGCTACTTCAACTTCACTAGCTAACATCAAACCGTTTCCAAAGAGGTTCTGCCAGTTTGTTCTGTTACCAGCACGTAGAATTTTTGCTGTTCCACATGCTTCCCAATACTTGGTATTGTGAGACCTTTTCATTTTTGCCAGCCTTGTGGATATATAACAATTTCTCAGTGTGGTTCTTACTTAAATTTCCCTGGTTACTGGGTAGAGTACGTTTTCATGTGTTTGTTAGCCATTGATTTTTCTTTTTTTGTCAAGTACCTTTTCAGAGTTTTGCTGATTTTTCTGTTGGGTTGTGTCTCTAACCTGATTTCTTCATGTAGACATACTATTTCTCCTTCTAGTCAACCTACTCTCCCTCTGAGTATCTGCTACAAATATATTCTTTTTTTTTTTTTGGCTGCGCCGCATGGCTTGTGGGATCTCAGCTCCCCAGCCAGGGATTGAACCCAGCCACGGCAGTGAAAGCCTAGAATCTTAACCACTGAACCACCAGGGAACTACCATCCTACACATATATTCTGTATTTTCTAACTGCTCTCCTTATCTCTAAACTCCATCCTCTTCATAGCTACCAGAGTTCTGTTTCTAAGACAAGCCCTGTTCTTGTAACTCCCATGCCTGGAACCCTTTGGTGACCCCCATGGCCTCACAGACAACACATCGTGGAAGGCCCTCCATCATCTGCCCTCTGCCCAACAAGCCTCAGCTCTTACTGGATCCTCCCAACTCCTCCTCCCTCCTTTTTTACTGTAACCTCCATCTCTACCAAACTGCTTGCAGTCCCCTGAACACATGAAATTGTTTTACACCTGTCTTTGCCAGTTATCCTTTTTCTTCCTTTTGCCCTTAATTTGGAAAATACTCATCTTTTTAAAACTCAGTTCAAAGGTCACTGCCTCTCTGAAACCTTTCCAGCTCGCCTTCTCATCTCTCATTAACCTCTCCATCTCTTGTCCTTCTACTAAGCACACTATTGTTATTTCTAGCAGGGCATTTGTTTACTGCATTTCATGTATTGGTCCATATACCTGCCTCCCCCATCAGACTGTACATAAACCCTCTGAAGGCATGGGAAGCCCCTGAATGCAGGGAAATTTCTTATTCCTCTTTTCATTCCTAAGGCCTAGCACAGTGGTACAGAGCAGGTGGTGGTAAATAGCACAAATTGTTATTAATGTTATAACTATCATTAGGAGTACTTGTCTATCTGTTTTCCTTATTAGACTGTGAATTCCTTGAGGGCCCTGGTACTTGGGGGGCATGCAGTGACGTTTGTCTAATGAATGAATAACTTATAAAAACTTCTGAAAACAACCTAAAGCAATATTTGGAGTAGGAATATAGAAGTCATGATATTAAATTTGCAGAGAAACAAAACTGATTTACATCCATCTCATGAGGATGAAATTTTAGGCTCAAACTAATTCAAAGCAAAATTTTATAAAAAGAAATGTAAAATGTTATGCATGGGTTAAAACTTTTTTAAGGATTTATGCCATAAGTTTATTTACCAACATATCTAATATGTTGAGTTCAATCCTCTTTTCAAAGAGATTGCACCTCTTAAAATGCTCCTCTTCATATCTGTCTCATGGATTATTATTTTTTTAAATATTTATTTGGCTGCGTTGGGTCTTAGTTGCGGCACACGGGATCTTTGTTGTGGCATGCGGGATCTTTTTTTTTAGTTGTGGCACACAGGATCTTTTAGTTGCGGCATGCGAGCTCTTAGTTGTGGGATGTGGGATCTAGTTCCCAGACGAGGGATCGAACCCGGGTCCCCTGCATTAGGAGTGTGGAGTCTTAGCCACTGGACCACCAGGGAAGTCCCTCATGGATTATTTTTTAAGCAGTTGTTGTCTTACTATAAAGAAAGGTGCAGCAAATCCAGACCCAAAGTACAAAATCATCAGAGCTAATAACCACCACTTGTTTTCCACTGAAAATGGTAAATTATTCCCTGGACCTTCCTCATAGTGGCTCTTACAGACCATAGAGGTTGTGAACCTCTCCGGATGCTCTGTCCCAACATAGCGCTGCTGGGAGCTCTGAGAAAGGCGCAGAGACTGAAGGTAGAAGAAATGGCGGCAGCACCTGGGTTAAAATATTAAAGCTGTAAAAGTAGTAAAAACTTAACTTGTTGGTTCATATGGAAAAGGAGTTCAAATTTGTTAGATGATACTGTCCTCCATCTAAAAGAGTTAAGTTTCTGCAGTGGATTATAATCTGCGTGTGACTGCAAAGATGAAAATCTAAGGAACACAGTGTCAGGAGGTTATCCGTTGGTTAGCACCTGTGTCTGCTGTCTGAAGAGCTTGTCACTGTTACAGTGAAAGCTTGTACGTGGCCCAGCTAAGACTTTCTTTGCTCAACAAGAGTGCCTGTTCCTCGGAGTAACCATTCTGAAACTGTTTCCAAGATGAAACAATGGATGACGTTCACATGCGTGGTACTCTGTCATAGACAAACCTACAATGAATGATGTAGAATTTCTGAACCACAAGCTCTGCTTCCACCTCTTTCTCTCCTGCCCCCAAGAAAGCATATCATAATGGAAGTGAGCAGTAGTGACATTATTTATTATAGTGATAACCTTGATCTGTTCCAAGTTATATTTTCTAAAAACTCAATCATTTCTCTAAACTTCAGTACTTTGTTAGTGGTAAGAAATTACTATATTCCTCACAATTGACATCTTGGTTGAGAACCAAGATATGTACAGAGGTATATTTGTAGGAAGAAGAGAGGTTTTGGAATCACACCAACTATAATTCATATTGCAGTTCAGTCTCTGCCGTGTGATCCTTAGCTAGTTGCTTAATATCTCTGACTTTTATCTGAAAAATGGGCTACTTTATAAGTTGCTGTCAGGACTATAAATAATTATGTAAAACACTCAGCATAGTGCCTGCCTCCTAAATATCTTTCAAATCTGTATGTATATATCTCTCCCAGCTCCCCACATCTCTGAGGCTGCATCCCTGTTTTAAGCCACTAGCATCTGTGTTCTGGATTACTGCAGCATTGTTCTTACTGGTCTTTTGCCCCCGTCCTTTCTTGCCCTGTTTTATTCAGAGCAAAGGATATTCGGTAAGGCTGACTTGAACCCTTAACCCCTAACATATGGAGACGGATATGTAGCTACCATTTACTGAGCGCTTATCACATGAAAGGAGCTGGTCTAGCATTTTATGCATTATCTCATTGAATCCTCACAATAAGCCTGTGAAGTAGGTATCGTCATTCACCTTTAAAGAACTAGAGGTTGCAGAGATTGAATGACTTGCCCACAGCCACTCTGCTAGGAAGTAAGGGGCGCTGTGTGTGTCCAGGTTTCTCTGGTTTCAAAGTATGTGCTTTGTTCCTGTTTCACACTACCTCTGCATCAGGCTCAGAGCCTGGTGTTGTTAAACCTCCTAATCCTGTGACTAACTCCCTGTGTGCTGATTCTGGGCTTACCACATGGTCTCCTAGGAATCTGGCTTTGCACATCAATTGGCTACAGGGAGATGATGATGGAGGCAAATATCTGGTCATATATTAATAACTGACACTCTAGTTTTATACTTCAGTTTTTTATGACTTAGTGAACATGCATAAAGCTCCCTGGGTTCTCTCAACTCTGACAGGATTGAGTGTCTAGACCAGTAAGACTGAGGGCCAGACTCTGGACTTTGATAAATTTGCCAAGGGAAATACCACCTGGTATGGGTCTTCTGGCAGCCCGCCTGCTGCTTCAAGTTACAATTTTCTGATGCCTACAATTAACCTTGATGACATTGATGAAAAATCTTATATTTGCGTTGAGACTTGACTGCTTTTATAGAATTTTAGCTGGTAAAAGAGATGCAGACACTCTCTGCACTTGGTTTCCTGAGACTTAGGCTAGTCTTTGTGAATGGCTGCTCATTTCTTAATGTTTTCTCAAGCATTCAATCAACAAACATGTTTAGAGCCCTATAACAAGGGGGAATACAAAGAAATTTAGTAGTTTAACATACTTACAGTGTAATGGGGATCATTAGACGTGAAAAAAGAAATAAGTACTTTCACATGATAAGCATTCTGTGAATCAAATGGGTTTGAAGTGAGTGATGTAACATGTGCCTGGAGCTTATGTGGGAGCTCAATAAATATTTGTTGAATGATTGTTGAATGTTGACCTTCTAGAAGCCACTCTCGTAGACAACTTCTAATCCATACCTCTAGCCCTGACGTCTCTAAGAGCTGCAGACTTGAGATATCCAACTCTCCACTGGACTGGTTAACCTCAGTGAATAGCCCATGAGCACCTCAATCACAACATATCAAAACTGATTTTATTGGGCTTCCCTGGTGGCGCAGTGGTTGAGTGTCTGCCTGCCGATGCAGGGGACACGGGTTCGTGCCCCGGTCCGGGAAGATCCCATATGCTGCGGATCCTGTGTGTCCGGAGCCTGTGCTCTGCAATGGGAGAGGCCACAGCAGTGAGAGGCCCACGTACTGCAAAAAAAAAAAAACAAAAAAAAACTGATTTTATTAACTTTCCCGCTTTGGAGAAGCAGTGTAACCTCAGGAATAAGAGCACAGAGTCTGGGATATTGGCTGTACTTATGGCTAAGTGACCTTGGAAAGTCTCTTAGCTCTTCTTTCCTCGTGTGAGGGAAATATAAGGTTTTTCTTCAAATTCACTGAGATAATGGATACAGAGCATTTGACATAGTACCTGCACATAGTAATCATTAAATGTTAGCTATTGTCATAATTTCCCCCGAACTTCCTGTTTTCCTTATTTGGTAATGATATCATTATCCACTCCAACCCTCCCCTTCACGCCTCGCATCTAATTAGTTACCAAAAACTGTATGTTCTACCTTTTTACTATCTTTATGATTCACTCAACATATACTTACTCAACATCTGCTGAATGCCAAACACATTGCCAGGCACAAAAGACACAGAGATGAATATTTACCAGTTTCTGTGTCTGCAGAGGCAGATACATACATAGTTGCAGCCTTCAGATGATCTGCATAATGGAAACGCACAAAGTGTGTTAAAAAGAGCCTGGAAGAGATATCTCTTCCGCCTTTCAAACCCAATGCTCTCGCTTAAGCCTGCATCACCTCTTACTGTAGATACTGCAGGAGGTTTTTTTTCCTTCTTCTTTTGATTGATTTTGAAAATTTACAGGGAAAACAGAAATACTTGCTATGATAAATTACAGAACACTCATTACAAAGTAAAAGTCTCTTTTACTCGACTTCTTTAATCGACTCCCCTCCATAAAGGTAAGTACTGTCTACAGATTAGTATGTACCCTTCCAGACCTTTTCTTGTTTATACATGTGTACATTTATATATTTTATGGTAGATAAAAATATCGTTTTTTACACAAATGGAATCATACTATAAACATACCTCTTGCTTTTTCCACTTAATGATATATCTTAAAATTTTTTCCATGTCGAAATAAAAACAAAAGTAAACAAATGGGACCTAATTAAACTTAAAAGCTTTTGCACAGCAAAGGAAACCATAAGCAAGACGAAAAGACAACCCTCAGAATGGGAGACAATATTTGCCAACGAAGCAACTGACAAAGGATTAATCTCCAAAATATACAAGCAGCTCATGCAGCTCAATAACAAAAAAACAAACAACCCAATCCAAAACTGGGTGGAAGACCTAAATAGACATTTCTCCAGAGAAGATATACAGATTGCCAACAAACACAAGAAAGGAGGCTCAACATCACTAATCATTAGAGAAATGCAAATCAAAACCACAATGAGATATCACCTCACACCGGTCAGAATGGCCATCATCAAAAAATCTACAAACAATAAATGCTGGAGAGGGTGTGGAGAAAAGGGAACCCTCTTGCACTGTCGGTGGGAATGTAAATTGATACAGCCACTATGGAGAACCATATGGAGGTCCCTTAAAAAAGAAAAATAGAATTACCATATGACCCAGCAATTCCACTACTGGGCATATACCCAGAGAAAACCATAATTCAAACACACATGCACCCCAATGTTCACTGCAGCTCTATTTACAATAACCAGGACATGGAAGCAACCTAAGTGTCTATAGACAGATGAATGGATAAAGATGTGGCACATATATACAATGGAATATTACTCAGCCATAAAAAGAAACAAAACTGAGTTATTTGTAGCAAGGTGGACGGACCTAGAGACCGTCATACAGAGTGAAGTAAGTCCGAAAGAGAAAAACAAATACCATATGCTAACACATATATATGGAATCTAAAAAAAAAAAAAAGTGGTTCTGAAGAACCTAGGGGCAGGACAGGAATAAAGACACAGACACAGAGAATGGACTTGAGGACATGCGGAGGGGGAAGGGCAAGCTGGGATGAAGTGAGAGAGTGCCATGGACGTATATACACTATGCAATGTAAAATAGATAGCTAGTGGGAAGCAACCACATAGCACAGGGAGATCAGCTCGGTGCTTTGTGTCCACCTAGAGGAGTGGGAATAGGGAGGGTGGGAGGGAGACGGAAGAGAGAGGGGATATGGGGATGTATGTATATGTATAGCTGATTCACTTTGTTATACAGCAGAAACTAACACACCATTGTAAAGCAATTATACTCCAATAAAGATGTTAAAAACATTTTTTTTCTCCATGTCGATACAGAATAGAATTACCTTGTTCTTTTAACCCCCAAATGCTATTCCGTATTTTGTAACTACCATGATTTATTTAGTTATTTCCCTGCTGGAAGCTTTTCAGTTGCTTCCAGTTTTTTACTTACAAGCACTGCTACAGCAAACTTTCTGCAGAAATATGCAATTATTTCTGCAAGTAAGTTTCTAGTAATAGAAGTGCTGGGTTAACAGATGTGAGAATTTAAATTTTTGTTAGAGTGTGCTCAGTTACCTTCCAAAAAGACTGCCATCCAACAGTGAATGAGAATGCTCATTTCCCCACATCTCATCAATACTGGATATTATCATTCCTTCAATTTTTGCAACTCTAATGAATTAAAAAGCTATACTTATATTTTGTAGATTTTCATATCTGTGGTTACTAGTGAATTGGAGCATGCTTTAATATATTTATTGATCATTTGTATATCTTCTGTGAATTGCCTTTCTATGTTATTTGCCTGTTTCTCTATATAGATTGTTATCTTTTTCTTATTGATTTGAAGGCTTGCATCATTTCATTGTGATATTCTTTCTCTGTTACATATGTTTCAAATATATACATATATATTTTAGTCTATTGCTTGTCTTTATTTACAGTGTCTTACATAATACAAAAGGTTTTCATATGTAGTAAAATTCATCAGCCTTTTCTATTATGGCTTCTGCAGTTTGTGTTTCTCTCCCAGGAGATTTTATACATATAATCTTTTTCCTCTCAATACTTTCATAGTTTTATTGTCCAAGTTAGATCCTTAATACAATTAAAATTAATTTTCGTCAATAGTGTGAATTAGGATTTTAACTTTAGTTTTTTCCTGAGAAAATTTAAATTGTCTTCACACAATTAATGAGTCTACATTTTTCCATCTGATTTGAAATGTCAGGTTGCACATGGGTCTTCTTCTGGATTCTGTCCTGCTCCCCGGACTTTTTGGGTCCATTTTTGTACCAACACCACACTGTTTCAATTATTGTAGCATTATAGAATGTTTTTATACCTTATGGGACCCAAAACTACATATAGTACCATTTTTTCTTTGTCACATTGTTTTTCTTTCTCATAATTTTCTTGACTGCTTTTGTTCATTTCCTCTCCCAGGTGAACTTTAGAATAAATTTGCCCAGTTCCATAAAATATCCTATAAGTATTTTGATTGGAATTTCATTAAATTTATAGTTTAATTTGAGTCTCATCCAAGAACATGATGTATTCTTCATTTATTTTTGTCTTCTTTTAAGAACAATTAAGTTTAAGATATTTGCATTGATGTTCTTAAGTAAACTGGTAGTTTTCTCCTTCGTCTGTTTTTCCTGCTGGAGTAATATTAGTTTAGTACAATGGTTCTCAAACTTTCTGGTCTCAGGACCCATTTGTACTCTTAAAAATAATTGATGATCCTCAAAGAACTTTCGTTTATGTGAGTTTCCTGTCACTATTAGAATTTAAATGGAGAAAAATTTAAAACACAAGAATGTTCAAGCATACTTTTTCTTAATTGCCAGAGCAATGACATCATCACATGGCATTCCATTAGTCTCTAGAAAACTTCACTGTACACGTGTATGAGAGAA
This sequence comes from Lipotes vexillifer, assembly GCF_000442215.2. Classification (NCBI taxonomy): domain Eukaryota; kingdom Metazoa; phylum Chordata; class Mammalia; order Artiodactyla; family Lipotidae; genus Lipotes; species Lipotes vexillifer. Next base: position 1,303,297 of record NW_006796183.1, read on the forward strand.
TGAGAGTGAAAAAGCAAAAACATCTTAGGATTGTTATCAAAATAGTTTTGCCTTATGGGCTCCCAGAAAGGGCTTCAGGGATCCCTAGACCATACTTTGAGAACTGCCAATCTAGCAGAACGAGTTATAATTTTTCCATATTTCCTGTGTACTAATATAAATAACGTAGAAATTATTTATGTCTTGAAGGTAGAACTAATCTGTAAATTATTTGGAACTGATGGTTTTTGGCATGATATCACTTTGCCTACCATTTCAGTTTCCTCTATGGTTACTGTCCTCATGTTTTATATCTCTTCTTGACTCAATTTGTACGTTTATATTTACCTAGAAAGTCATGGAATTTCAGGTAGATTTTTATTTTTTAAGTATAAAGTTATGCTTAAATTACAGTTTTTAGATTCTCTTTATGTCAAATATTAACCCCCCTCTTTTATTTTCGTTATCGTTTGCCCGTATGTTTTTTTTGTTTGTTTGTTTGTTTGTTTTTTTGCAGTACGCGGGTCTCTCACTGTTGTGGCCTCTGCCCTTGTGGAGCACAGGCTCCGGACGCGCAGGCTCAGCGGCCATGGCTCACGGGCCCAGCCGCTCCGCGGCATGTGGGATCTTCCCGGACCGGGGCACGAACCCGTGTCCCCTGCATAGGCAGGCGGACTCCCAACCACTGCGCCACCAGGGAAGCCCTATGTTTTCTTTTTTATCCTTCTGTTGCTAGAGGTTTATCTGTTTTAAAGTCAAATTTATTGAGGTATAATTTACATATAGTAAAATTCACCCTTTATAGTGTACAGTTCTATAAGTTCTGACAAATCAATACAACCATGTAACAACCGGTACAATCAGGATACAGAAGAATTCTGCCATCCTCAGAAATTCCCTCATTCCTCTTTGTAGTCGACCTTTCCTTTCATCCCCAGTTTCTAGCATCATATTCCCTGTTTTAGTTGTTTATTCCTTTTTATTTCTGAGTAGTATTCCATTATATGGTTATACTGAAGTTATCTGTTCACCAGGTGAAGGATATTTGGGTTGTTTCCAGTCTGGGGCGATTATGAATAAAGCCACTATAAACATTTTCAGATGGGGTTTTATGTGAACATAAGTTTTTATTTTTCTTGGGTAAATACCTAGGTTCTAGGTCATATGGTAAGTATCTGTTTGACTTTATAAGAAATTGCCAAATCATTTTCCTGTCATTTCTCCATTTACTGGATTTCTGTTTGTTTTGTTCTTTCCTTTGCTTCTGTCAAATCTCTTTTTAGAATGTGTTTGGTCTCCTCACACTGATTCAGATAGCAAGGGCGTGCCTCAAACATAAGATGCCAGGGAAGACACCTCAGTGACGAGACTTGGGAAGTGGTTGAGCAAGATGATATTATGTTTTCTCAACTGAGACACCCATGGGGGTCATAGGAGGGAGGGAAGGAAAATGGGATAGAAAGAAAAAGAGAGCAAAAGAAGAGGAAGTGGAGCTTCCCTGGTGGCGCAGTGGTTGAGAATCCACCTGCCAATGCAGGGGACACAGGTTTGAGCCCTGGTCCAGGAAGATCCCACATGCCGCAAAGCAACTAAGCCTGTGCACCACAACTACCGAGCCTGCACTCTAGAGCCCACGTGCCACAACTACTGAAGCCCGTGTGCCTAGAGCCCGTGCTCTGCAACAAGAGAAGCCACCGCAATGAGAAGCGTGCGCACTGCAACAAAGAGTAGCCCCCGCTCGCCACAACTAGAGAGGAGCCCGCACACAGCAATGAAGACCCAACACAGCCAAAAATAAAAATAAAAATAAATTTAAAAAAAAGAAGAGAAAGAAAAGAAAAGGAAACAAAACGGTGCCTGAAAGGGGAGTGATGCATGCTACTCTATAATACCTTAATGTAACATGATGATGTCATGGGAGCCTACAGAGAGCACTGACCTTGAGGACAATAGGGTAGGGAAGGTGGGCCAGGAACCCTTAATGCAGATCCTGAAAGCCTGTGGTTCCAAAGTTCAATCTGAGTAAAGATAAGCCATTATGGGCTTTGGAAAAGGGGAATGATCTGATCCCAGTGATTGTTGTGATGGGACTGGGGTTTGGGAAAAGGAAAGAGGCTGGAGGTGGGGCCAGCAGTGAAGCTGCTGTAAGAGTCTTAGGGGGGGCTCCTGGTACTATAAAGGGAAAGAAATTTGTGGGCTGGAAAATGTGGTAGGCATCCAATCAATACTTGTTTAATTAATTAAGGAGTTTGATATTTTAAGTTGGTTGCAAGAAATAGAGGTTTGTTAGAACTGCAAATGAATGAACTGGAGATGGGGAAAACATTGAAAACAATATGGAAAAGTGAGTAGGTTGAAAGGGGAAAAGAATCCTGGAAAATGAATTTAACAGTCTGGGGTAAGGGAAGGAGTTGGCAACAGAGACAGAAAATCAACTAGTCAGAAAGCTATGACTATAGCACAGACTCTTTGGAATAAACATGGAAACCTAGTGAAGATCAAGGATGACTCTGAGTTCTCTGGCTCCAGCACCTGCCATCTGTCCCTGATCGAGCAGAGCTCGTCTAGGGACACCCTGAAGCCAGAGAGCCAAGTGATGAGCAGGAGTGCTCCTGAGGGGGCCTCAGCTTTGGGGTGGGAGTGAGGGCAAATTAAATGACCCTCAAGAACCTTTCTAGCCTTGGGATCTTGTGAAAATATTGCTAGTGAAATATTGCTAGTGATCCTAGTGAAAATATTGCTCAAGAGTCATATTCTCAGAATAAGAATAAGGATTCTCTTGATTTGGAGAAAGGCGCTAAGACCTTCAGAGGAAAAGACTAATTAAAGGCTATGGGGTAACCTAAGCCAGGACAGTTACCATTAATCTCTGGAGGTGTTTCATTTAGGAGAGAATGCAGCTCTTTCCACTGCAGAATCTGTGGAATCTTTTGTCCAGTGCTCCTATAATGAGGTATGGTTACTACATGTTGTAGGAAAAGGAAAAAATCAGGCAGCAGGACAGATGTCTTCTCCCTTCAGATTACATGATTTTTGTTCATAGCTTCAATGGCACATTAAGGAAGAATTCAGTTCCCCCTTTACAAGAAAGGCCATTTACTTCTCAGAGCACCGAAAAGCCCATGGAGTTGAGTCCTATGTAAGAAAATAGTGTAGTGTGAAAAATGACATCATAACGTTGCATTATTTATGTAACATTTGTTAGGAACCTACTAAGTGCTGGGTGCTGTTTTAGGCACTAGAAACACCGTAGTGAACAAAACACACTGAGGCCCTGCCCTCAAGAAGCTTCTGAATTTTGGTGGGAGCACGTGGGAGAAAGTATTAACCTCACCTGAGACCAGGGAAAGCCTAAGAGAAGAGTGACACTTGTCACCCTCCCTATCTGTTCTCTACACACAGCCAGAAAGATTTTTTTGAATCACAAAACTGAAAATGTTATTTATTCCCTTGCTTTGTTTCACCAATGACTTCTCTGTGCTCTTCTGAGAAAGATCCAAGTTGCATTAGCGTGACCGGGTAGCGCCCTGAGGGATCTGGCCTCACGCCCGTCGCCCACAGTCTCCCTTACGCTCTGCAGTCCTGCCACCCCAGCCTTCTTTCCGTATCTCAAACATGTCTCCCCTCCTGCTTCTGCCTCTGGGTCTTGGCACCTGCTGTTCCGTGATCCAGAACACGTGTTCTCCCACCCACCTCTTTGCCCCTACCCACCCTTGCCTCCAGCCCACTCTGCCCAGTTAATCCCACTACCCTTCAGATCCGCTCCAAAGTTCACTCCTCAGAGTTTTCCCAGCGTTTGCCTTTTCCTGCAACTTTCGTAACAGCCTGTGTCTACCTTCCTGTCCCCTCTTCCCCTCTCCTCTCCTCCTTCCCTCAAACGTTAAACAAATGAACACAAAGAGAAATAGAAAACGGTAAATTGCAATAAATGCTTTGAAGGAAAAGCACGGCTTATAATATTTCAATAAAGACATAATTATATTATTATTATATATATTCGTTCATTATTCACACAAATAGATGTCCAGCATCGTGTTGAATAAATGAATGAAGAGGGCTTCCTTGGTGGCGCAGTGGTTGAGAGTCCGCCTGCCGATGCAGGGGACGCGGGTTCGTGCCCCGGTCCGGGAAGATCCCACATGCCGCGGAGCGGCTGGGCCCGTGAGCCATGGCCGCTGAGCCTGCGCGTCCGGAGCCTGTGCTCCGCAACGGGAGAGGCCACAACAGTGAGAGGCCCGCGTACCGCAAAAAAAAAAAAATTGTAAAAAAATTAAAAAAAATAAATGAATGAAGAATAATTATGAGTAAGATTTCTCTCATCGGAGGAGGTAATAGAGTTCCAGGGAAGGAAAATGACACGTGCAAAGATACAGAAGCATGAATGGGCATGAAGTAATTGGCAAATCACTAGAAATATGACTAAGTGGATTGGCTGGAGTGAAGATTGTAAAGGTGAGGAGGATCCTGTTTGTAACTTTGGCTTTTTTCCCTGTTGAGAGTGCGAGGAGGCGGTGGAAATCAAAGGTTTTTAAGCAAGAGAGTGTTATATTCAAAGAGGGATAGAGAGATAACTGATTCCTCATCTACTGCTATTCCATCCCCCCAATTTTAAATTCTAAAACAGAGAAGTCCTACTCATTCAGCATGGCTAGTAGGATGATTCATCAAAATCAGTTAAAGCGGGAAATCATCAAAAGTACTCCGTATATGTTTTCGACATCTTACTCTAATTCAGAACATACAAATGCACTTGCTAATCTTAGAGGGCCAAGGCATTCCCGTAAGTGTGGAGCCTTTGATTCTTGAATGACCGCACCCATATTGAATCGTCTAATTCATTTCAACAGAACAAGGAACTTAAATATTTCTTATGAAATAACGTTGCCACAGACTCCATGATTATGATTTTTTTGCATGTTTTTTTACACGATAGCATAATGGTTAAGAGCACAATCTCCCAAGCCAGACTGCCTGGCTTCAAGTCCTGGCTGCACCACTTCCTAATTCGGGCAAGTTGTTGGCTTCTTTGTGCCTCAGTTTCCTCAATACTCACTTCAGAGAATTACTGTGAGGATCAAACCAATATTTTATATAAAGGCTTAATGTAGTGCCTGGCACATAGTCAACATTCAGTGGATGTTAACTATTTTCCAGTTGTCTCACCCACACCCAATTCAATAGCATTTTTTTTTGCTGTACATGGGCCTCTCACTGTTGTGGCCTCTCCCGTTGCGGAGCACAGGCTCTGCACGCGCAGGCTCAGCGGCCATGGCTCACGGGCCCAGCCGCTCCACGGCATGTGGGATCTTCCCGGACCGGGGCGCGAACCCACGTCCCCTGCATCGGCAGGCGGACTCCCAACCACTGCGCCACCCGGGAAGCCCTCAATAGCATTTTAAAGAGACTTTCCTTTATTGGGACTTTCCAAAGCATTTAGTTTAGTGTTCTTAGAAACAACAGTTCTCTTGCTTTTTGCATCACTGGCTTACATAATATTTAATTAAATTATGTAAGTACAGTAACTACTACTATTGGCATAAATTTTGGAACAATCACAAAAACTTACACTCCACTTGTGGAAGTAGATGTGGACGTGCGAGAGGGTAGCCTACTAGCCGGGACCAGGCAGAGTGCTGTGGCCATTAACCAGGGTGTGTTACAGTGGGAAGGGGAAGTTTTAGTGAGGCCAGTAGGTCAGTAAAGAAGAGATCAGTTAAGAGAGCATCTACTTTTAGGTGACAACCTCTATCCTTCTTGCATCCTCTCTCCTTTGCTCTTATAGCTACACTTTAATTTCATCAATTCCCTAGGTCCAGGCCAGACCTGTAATCTTCCTAAGCATCAAAAAGAGACAGCTCCCCTGTGGAATTTTTTTTTACATCTTTATTGGAGTGTAATTGCTTTACAATGTTGTGTTAGTTTCTGCTGTACAACAAAGTGAATCAGCCGTATGTATACATATATCCCCATATCCCCTCCCTCTTGAGCCTCCCTCCCACCCTCCCTATCCCACCCCTCTAGGTGGTCACAAAGCACCGAGCTGATCTCCCTGTGCTGTGTAGCAGCTTCCCACTAGCCATCCATTATACATTTGGTAGTGTATATATGTCAGTGCTACTCTCTCCCTTCACCCCAACTTCCCCTTCCTTCCCCCCCACCCGCCGTGTCCTCAAGTCCATTCTCTACATCTGCACCTTTATTCCTGCCCTGCCACTACGTTCATCAGTACTCCCCTATGGGATTTAAAATAAAAACAATACTAACTTATAAAATAAGCATAAGGAAGTCCAATAAAGTCTGAGTTTTCCCATGGTGATTATTTCAGTGCTTTTTAAAAAATTTTCAGATTCTCTCCCCAGAATTGTTGTAGGGGTTCCCTTTGCTTTGCTAGTGCCTTGAGAATATGTTTATCTATTGGGTAATCCAGCACTGCCTTTGACTCTTGCATTTTTCCCCAACCTCTCAGCCTCTGCCTAGAATCACTTTCCTCCCTATCAACCCTCGATCCCAAGATCCATCACTTTTAACTGCTTTCTTGCCAAAATCTTCTGCCCCATTTCCTCACATACTTGTCCTTAAACAGAACCCATCTAATAGCCCCCCAAACATTGGATATATTGAATTTGAGGTGACTTTTCACTCCCAAGTAGAAACGCCCAATAGACAGTCGAACATAAAAGTCTGGAACCCAGGGGACAGAGTAAAAGTAGATAAGGGGATTTAAAAATCTGCAACACGTAAGTGGAATTTGACCCCATGTATGTAGGTTACATCACCAAAAAAGGGCATGTTGAGTGGGAAGAACAATGGCTGAGTTAAGAGCTCTGAGGAACATCACTGTGTAAGGGGCAGGGGAAGCAGGAGCTGCCGATGACAGAGGGAATCTTGACACGCAACGAAGCCTGAATCCAAAGCAGGAGGGCTTGAGGAAGCGATGGTTACCAGTGTCAGACACAACAAAGAAGTGAGGTAAGGTTAGACAGGGCCTGGCACCTGGTAGGTACTCCAGTGCATAATTCTTCACTAAATAATACATTAGGACTGAAATCATTAGGATGTCATTGGTGATCTTGGTGCGAGGTTTGAGTTTCCAGAGAAGCAGACCTTGAGAAAAGGATTAGTTTATTTGAAAGGTGAGGGAACACTGGGAGGTGGGAGAGAGTGAAATGGGGCCCAGGAGCAGCCAATAAAGGATGAGTTATCAAGCCAGCAACACTGTGGGCAATTAGCTTTAATCCCGCTGGGAAAGCTCTGGAAGTCAGTGCAGAACACTCAGCTCACAGTTACCCCTCTCAGGAGTTGAGGGAGCTGGGGTATTATATACCGACTCCTGCAGGTCATGTGTTGAGGGCTGCTCTTAGGGGCATTAACTTACTGACATTTCCAGCCTGCTACTTGGGCAGCAAAGCAGACCCTGGTTGCACAAAGAAGCAAATGAATGCAGGTGCTGGCAGTTGGAAGTCGGGTGTGCACTCAAGTAGTAAGGGCAGGGATATGGACAGGGTGGCAACAGCACCTTGGAATCTGTAGTTTCAGTGACAGAAGCTAGAATTCTATGGACTGGTAGTAAGTTGGAGGTTAGACCTGGAGGTGATAACTGTAGATAACTCTTTCAAGATGCTTGGCTGAATAAAGAAGATAAAAGATATGTCAGTAGGCTGACTCAATGGAGGGCAGAATATAATGGGAGATCAGAACCTCCTGGTGATGGTCATTGAGGAAATTCTCATTTTCCCCTTCTTAGTGTGAGGAGTAGCGAGCTTCTCTAACTAATTCCCACTTCAGGGTCCTTCATCAGCTTCCTTAGATCAGCATCCAGTGTTTTTTCTGCTGGGTTTTGGGACCTGCGTTCCCCCACTGAAGAAGCCCTGCTGAGCTAGTCTTTTCCAGCCTCAAGGTTCCAGAGATGCTAAGCCTGAAGAGCCAGAGGGGTAGACTGACTGTGGGTGCTGAGCAGATTGGGACAGGAGTGGAGCCTGGTGGCCAGACTCTGAGCCCACGGAGAACCACAGGGTCCGAGGAGAGGCCTGTGGGCTTTTCCACTGAGTGGCTCCTCGCTTGCCTGGCCTTCCTCTCTCATGTCAGCAAATCGCAACAATAGGTTGGGTTGAAGCATAACAGGCAAAACCACAAAAGACACATTCTCGTGACATTCATCTAAAGTATGGCTCTTTATTTGATTGCTGTCTATCTCAGCTAAAGCATAAGCTCATGAGGGCAGGGACTGTATTCATTTTAGCACTATTGTATCCCTTGTGCCTGGCACATAATCAGTATTCAATCAATATTTGCTTAATGGGGCAGAAAAAACAAGTAATGCTGTCTATTGATGGTGCCTAGACCAATAAGAAGTTGAGATTTTTACCCCCCAGAAATGGATTTTCTATGAAGCTAATGAAATTTAAACTTAAGGGCCCCTTATTTGCATGAGCTCCTTGGAGAGGCCTTCATGGTCACATTTTTTAAATTTGCAAAAAACTACCTTAATCAAAGCTGAAAATGACCACTGTTTCCACTCTAACTTATTACTTCTCCTCCTGTGGAATGGCTTAGAAGTAGCTGTGGGTGTTTTGGGGACCTGGTTAAAGAAAAGTTGAGTTGGGAATATAGTTTGTATGCTTGGATTTGATGGGATCTATTTATGCGGTTCACAGTCTCTTCTGTGCAGAGTTAACTTACTACTGGCTGTCCTGGTCTAGAAGTGGCTCTCAGGAGACCTGCTACTGCCCACTGTGCTAACTCACTGGCTAACTCTAACACTATGCTAACTCACTGGGGACCAGGACGCAAAGGTGCATGGCCAGACCTTCTATGGGCATGAATGTGCCCTAGGGTACCCTGCCATGGAAGAGAAACAAGACTAAAAATGTATGGATCCAGAAACTAGTCATCACATATGTAAAATTGTAAGTGGAAATTTTAGTTTTTACTGATGCCTGGTCAAAACAGAACCTCTCACCTATCAGGAATATATTTCTTAATGCAGTATATACAATGATAAATGTATTATATATTTTTTCTTTTTTTGATGGGAATCACATGAGATAGAGTTTATTAAAATTCCTGTGTTTATAGGGCATAAACCTGTAGCAATGCTACTAATAATAAATGCATTCTTATGTGAAGGTATGTTTTACACATCCCCAAAATATTGACATCACTGAAGATAACGTAAAACTCTTAATGTGCACTATAACTAGGGTTTCAATAATAAACTGGTAAAAGAATGTCAATAAAGTCCAAAAGTATTCAGGAAAATCTGAAATGCCCTGAATGCCTATATGAAAGAAACTTGATAGATGTTTCCCCAAATTTCACAATAATCCTTTAAAAATTATAAAACAATACTAATAGGGAGTTTTGAAGCTGAAAGAAATTCCCTATATTTTCAATAATAAACAAAGTTTGATCAATAATGGTAGATAGAAGACTGAATTATATTTCCCTTTTCTTTACAGAAAATTACAGTTAAAAATTGTTGTTCATATGAAGAGTTAATCAGAGTATGCAGTCTGTTAAAAAATTTTGTGATGCTTATGATTTTCCTCAACTTTAAAAATTTTGTAATTTGCTGTGCTATCGTTTGTCATCCTGAATACTCACTTTTTTTTTTTTTTTTTTTTTTTTTTTTTTTTG
>NW_006796183.1:1313004-1329855 GCF_000442215.2 Lipotes vexillifer
TTTTTTTTTTTTTTTTTTTTTTTTTTTTGCGGTGCGCGGGCCTCTCACTGCTGTGGCCTCTCCCGCTGCGGAGCAACAGGCTCCAGACGCGCAGGCCCAGCAGCCATGGCCCACCGACCCAGCCGCTCCGCGGCACGTGGGATCCTCCCGGACTGGGGCATGAACCGCGTCCCCTGCATCCACAGGCAGACTCCCAACCACTACGCCACCAGGGAAGCCCTGAATACTCACTTTTGAACCTGATTTATATTTGTAATTTTTTAAAGAGAGCTCTCAAAGTTGTACATGCTAAGCTTCAAAACATGGATCTGCTCCTGTATCCTCCCTCTCTCTTCCTGGCTTTAGGTGATTTTGGATGTGAAGCAACACAGTCTTTAGAGTCGCAACTGTAGATAATTGGTGTATGACTAGTTGCCATGGAGACATTTTAGATGATGCCTGACCTCCTTTTTTGGTTTATAGAATAAATTGAGTTTCTAGAATTAACCGGGAGCTGAGGACCACTCCCTTTTGATACACTCATGGAGCTTGAGTTTTAATCTTACCCAGCTTCTTAATTCTAGAGTCTCTCTGAGCCCAGGCCCCAGGGACAGATTCCTTCTTCCTTTGCCATTTGGCTGGCTCTAGAATGGAGGCAGAGTTGAAGGGGAAAAGGGGGAAGAGCATCACATGCATCCTAATTCTAATTTGATGTCTCTTTGGGGGCAGTGCCTCCTAATTGGTCCCAGTTGGTACATCTTGTGGGAAATTTGGCAGAAAGGAGAAAGGAGAAGACATACGATGACCGGTTGCAGTTAGTGGGGATATTTAGCCTGGAGAAGCAATGTCTCTGTTGGAAACCTGTATCACGGGTTTGAGCTTTTGTCACAACATTGTATAACATGTCTACTCAAAACTCAGTGCCATAACGTGGTGGGTGTTTGTTTCTTGAATGCACAGGTATGTGGATCACTGAGCGTCAGCTGATCTCAGCTGGGCTTAGCCGGGCTTGGCTTCAGGCTGTGGGTTAGGTCCGTGTCTGCTCTATTTGTCCTTTATCCCCCTTGAACCATCAGCCACCAAAGGCATGCTCTTCTCATGGTGAAAGACAGGAGCCCAAGAGACCGATGCCAACCGTGCAAGCACATTTCTAGCCTCTGCTTGCACTATGTCTGCTAACATCCCATTGGATGAAGCACATTAATGGCCAAGCCCAAATTCAAGGGTAGGAAAATCATCGCACCCTGCTTTGAGGGCAAAGCAAGCCATATGGGCAAGGCAACATCAGTGGGGCAGGGAAGATGGAGGTGGGGGAATGGAGGGGGTGAACAGTGGGTGAACCATTATGTAATATATAAACGAAAGAGCAGATTTCCTCACCTCTCAGTCCTCAACTCACCAGAGTCTATCCTTATTCCCTGCTTTTACCAAAATCACTGTCTTACTTATTTTGCCTCATTATACATAGAATCTGATTCTTCATTCTCACTGAATTGCTTGCCTGCATTGCTGCTGTAGCCTGCTAACTGCTCGCCTTGTCTCTGGTCTTCTCCTTTCCCAATTTATCATCCACAGAGCTGCCAGCTATTATCAGTATCTCATCAGCATCAGCGAGAGCGTCAGCATTATTGTATCTACTTTGCATTACACTTACCGGTTTATGTGCCTGGCTCCTTCATTATACTGAGAGCTTCTGGATGGCAAGAACTGGGTTTTATTTATCTTTGAATCTCCAGCATCCTGCACTGGGCCTGACGCATGTAAAACTTCAATAAGTGAATACGGAAAGAAGGAAGCAAAGAAGAAAGATGGGATTCCAATTTAAGTCTATATGATCTTAAAGCTTAAAATCTTTCTACTCTACCATAATTTAGCCTTAGTCACAGATGTGTTGCTGATAAAAACAAGGATAAAGCTCAAACCCTCTCACTCCTACAGTGGTGGAAAAGCAGGCTACTTGATCTAGATTAACTAAAGATTGTTTCGCCCATAATAGCAATAATCCTTCCTGATCCTAATTCTTCAAAGATGAAAAGGTCTAGAAGCCACAAAAATTTTTAAATGGCCATAAGCACTTTAACTATGTGAAAAGATGCTCAACTTCACTCTGAGAGAAATGCATATGCCATTTTTTACCTCAGGTTTACAGAGATCAAAAAAGTTTGTAACGCTGTACTGGTGAAGGGTGTGGAAAGAGATAATAAATTGCTGATGGGAGTGCAAATAGGTTCAACCTCTACAGAGGGCAATTTGGCAATATCTCTCAGCTCTTTATGTACTGATATGGAAGGGTCTCCAATAGACCCTGTGTTGTAAGTGCGAAGGCAAGGTGCAGAACACGGAGCAGAGTTACCTTTTGTGTGCGTGGAAGGAAGAAAATCAGATATACGTATATGCTATTATTGCTCAGACGAGCTCTGGAAAGATATATAAGAAACTGTTAATAACACTCCCTTTTGAGGAGGCGAATTGAGCTGGAGAACAAGGCTGAGAGGAAGATCTCTTTTCCACTGTATATTCTTTTGTATCTTTTAATGTTTGTTCCATATAGAATAGAATTGTTTAGGTGACAGAAACGCTATCAGAAGATCAACAAACTGGAAAACATATTTGTAACATAATATGGCAAAGGGCCAACTTCCTTAATCTACAAAGAGTTTATAAATCAGTTAAATTAAGACAGAGGGAGAAGAAGGGAAGGGATATAAGAACTAGTTTTAGAAAGAAATACAAATGGCCAATAGTTATATGAAAAAGATGCTTAACTCATCCATTATTAAGGAAAATAAAGGAAAAATCAGAAGGAATGCTTCAGAGAAGAACTGAGCTCTGTTATTAGATGTGTTTAAGGAGAGACTAAGTGACCAATTATTAAAGTTGTTTGTTGAGGGGTTTCTTTGAAACATCTGATAAAGGAAAGATTTCCAGCATCCAAAGGAACTGATTCTTTCCAATCATTAGGGTCTTTAATTCCCTATGGTATCCAATGGAGGGGTGTTGACAAGGCCAAGCAAGCAAGCCAAGGGAAAGAAGGGAAAGGAAAATAATGGAAGTTCACCTAAAAGCACAAAAATCTCAGAAATGGAAGGGACCTTGGAGCTCATCTTTCAAACATCCCACCTAATACATTGTCTCTTGGGGCACAGTTCCGGATTTGCCACTTAATAACATTGAGCAAGCTTATTACCCAATCATTCATTCGTTCAATAAATATTTACTGAGTTCCTTCAACGTGTCAGGCACAGCCCCTGTCCTCATGGAGACAGACATTAATCAAATATTTATTCAAACAAATGTAAAACTGCAACAGTGGCAGGCTATGAAAGCCTAAGGGCGTGATATGACCGAGACAGGGATTTTAGGAAAGTTGAGCTGATTAGGCTGAATAGGAGTTTAACCATGCACCAGGGAGAGGGAAAACACACCTAGGCAGAGCCAACAGCATGCGCAAAGGCCCTATCAGGAGAGCTCACGACGAGGCCTACGACGGAAAAGACTGAAAATGGTGATGAGCATGTGGTATGAGGCGAGGCTGAGGAGCTAGCAGTCTGGCCTTAAGGAGCCCGTCATGGAGAGCCCGCAGAGGGTTTAGGGAAGCAGGAAAAGGGGACAAGTGCCTTGATCAGATTCACATTTTGAAACTATTAATCTGGCTACCTAGTGGAGAATGGATTGGAGGGAAGCAAGAGCAGATGGGCACAGGTGAGTTAGGAAGGAGATGCAATAGACGAGAGAGAATGGTCACTTAGATGAGAGTGCTGGCGGTCGAGCGATCTGGGCAAATGTGAAAGAGGTTTAGGAAGTAAAATTGACCAGACTTGGTGATGGACTAGATCTGAAGACTGACAGAGAGGAAGGAACAATAATATTTCCTAATTGGATAGATGGTGGTACCATTCACTCAGACAGAAAACAATGGAAGACAACTGTTTAGGAGGAAATCTCAGAGTTCAGTTTAGAACATGCCAAATACGAGATGCTTTTGAGAAGACACATCAGTCAGTTGGCAGCATTTATTTATGGAGTGTGTACTGTGCAGCTGGCAGTGGAATATACAGATATATTGTTTATTTGTGAAAAAGAAAAAAAGGGATAAACACAATTCCCCTTTTTCTGAGGCCCTTGCTGTTCCACTATTATATTGTCTGTTCCTTCTTACTTCTGTCATTTGTCTGACTCTCTCGACTCTTCATTTGTTGGATGGAATGATCCAATACCTCACATTTATGGTTTCTTGGCCTATTAATTTCTAAAGACCACTCCACTACATAGTCCCATGGCCACACCATGAGCCTTATCAGTCAGAACTCATCGACCTTGAACTTCTTTCACTTTCAAACTATACCCTCCTATACCTTCCAGCTCTCCCATTTTTCCTCCATGTCCATGTCTTCCTCCATTTGCTGTCCCATTTTTTCCCTTCCATTATTTCCAAGGCTTTTAAAAGGACTTCCTCCCTATTACGGCCTGACACATAGCAGACATGTAATAAGTATTTGTTGAGAGAATGAATGTCTACTTCCTTATCTCCCATTCATCCCCCAACCCATCATGGTCCAGTGTTGACCTCCATCACTCCACCTTTAGACCAGTAAGGCTTCCTACTTACCAAACCCAATGGATACTTTTCAGCTTTGTTTTATCAGAGCGTTGCTGCCTTCCTTTTAAAACCCTGTTTCCTTAAGTTCTGCATTTTCTGCCTTTCTGATCACTTTTTCTTCATATCTTTTGAGGGATCTTTACCCTCAAGGATTGTCTTCAACCTTCTTCATTTCTCCTTTACACATTTTCCCTAAACAATCACATCCATTCTCTCTGTTGTTAATCCTGAAATATCTATGTCCAGCTTAGAACTCAAAGAATGTGTCTCCAACTGCCTACTGGATATTCTCACCAGGCACCCGGTAGGCATTCATTAAATATTTGTTAAATGAATGAATGAAAATTCCATAAGCACCTCACAGTTATCATGTCCAAAAAAGAAATCATCTTTTCCTTGCAACCCACTCCTCCTCTTTTTATGTTTCTTATTCTGATTAATGGTAGCATCACCCATCTAGTCACCAGACTCCTTACTGATGTAAGGAGATCTGATTATTTTCACCCCTAAATGTGTTTGAATCTGTCTCCTCGTCTCTGTCCCCCCTACTACTATCCTACTTCTGGCCCTCATCAGATCCCTGCTGGCTTTTCCTTTCTCACTCTTACCATAGCTCACCTAGATTATTCCAGTAGGTTTAAAATTAGTCTCTCTGGCCTTTATCTTGCTCCCCTCTAGTCTTTTTTTTTTTTTTTTTTAATGAGATAAAAATTTACATAACATAGGGCTTCCCTGGTGGCGCAGTGGTCGAGAGTCCGCCTGCCGATGCAGGGGACACGGGTTCGTGCCCCGGTCCGGGAAGATCCCACATGCCTCAGAGCAGCTGGGCCCGTGAGCCATGGCCACTGAGCCTGCGCATCCAGAGCCTGTGCTCCGCAACGGGAGAGGCCGCAACAGTGAGAGGCCCGCGTACTGAAAAAAAAAAAAAAAAAAAATTTACATAACATAAAATTAGCCATTTTAATCATCTTGAAGTGTACAGCTCAGTGGGTTTTAGTATATTCACAACATTGTACAGCCATCACCACTATCAAATTCCAGAACGTTTCCATCACTCCAAAAAGAAACCCTATATTTCCCAATTCTCCCCCTTCCTCCATCTCTTGACAACCACAAATCTACTTTGTCTTTATGGATTTGTCTATTCTGGACATCGCACATAAATGGAATCGTATAAGGTGGCCTTTTGTGTCTGGCTTCTTTCACTTAGCATAATGTTTCTGAGCTTCATCCACATTGTAACATATATCAGTACCTCATTCCTTTTTTATGGCTGAATAATATTCCATCATATGGATATGTCACATTTTGTTTATCCATTCATCACTTGATGGGCATTTGGGTTATTTTCACTCTTTGACTATTATGAATAATGCTGTTGTGAATATTAGTGTACAAGGTTTTTTGTGGGTATATGTTTTCAGTTCTCTTTGGTATATACCTAGGAGTAGAAGTGCTGGATTATATGGTAACTCTGTGTTTAGTATATTGTGGAACTGCCAAATAATTTTCCATAGTGGCTGCACCATTTAAAGCTGCCATTCCTGGGTCTTCCCTGGTGGTCCAGTGGGCAAGAGTCCATGCTCCCAATGCAGGGGGCTGGGGTTTGATCCCTGGTCGGGGAACTAGATCCCTCATACATGCCGCAACTGAGTTCGCATACCACAACTAAAAGAGCCCACATGCCGCAACTAAAGATCCTGCATGCCGCAACAAAGATCCTGCATGCCGCAACTAAGACCTGGAGCAGCCTAAATAAATAAATTTCTTTTTTTTTTTTTTTAAAGCTGCCATTCCCATCAGCAGAGTATGATGATTCCAATTTCTCTACATCCTGAACAACACTTGGTACTTTCTTTTTTGTTTGTTTGTTTTAATAGCCATCCTAGTGGGTGTGAAGTGATATCTCATTGTGGTTTTGATTTGCATTTCTCTAATGACTATTGATGTTGAGCATCTTTTCATTTTTTTAGCTGTCTGTATATCTTCTTTGGATGCGAAGTCTTTTTAAAAAGTAATCTCGGGGGCTTCCCTGGTGGCGCAGTGGTTAAGAGTCTGCCTGCCAATGCAGGGGACACGGGTTCGTGCCTCGGTCCGGGAAGATCCCACATGTCGCGGAGCAGCTGGGCCCGTGAGCCATGGCCGCTGAGCCTGCGCTCCACAACGGGAGAGGCCACAGCAGTGAGAGGCCCGCGTACCGCAAAAAAAAAAAAAAAAAAAAAAAAAGTAATCTCTACAAACTCTGGTGAAATGCAAAACACAAGAAAAAAAAGCAATCCCATCATTGTACTTCAAAAATTTTAACCCCTCCTTATTGCTGAAATAATCAAATAAAAGATTCTTAATGTAGTACACGAGGCCCCTTCTGTTCCACCTCTTCTAACACTCTCCCCCTCACTCTTTACTTTTCAGCCATATTGAACTGAGGAGAGGTTGGGGGGATGTAACTTTTGTCTCTTTTTTTGTCAACCCAGTCTCCAACAATAGAGGATGTTCAACCAAAGTTAAGGAAGAGTCATCTGACCAGTGGAATGATAAGGTGGGATTAGGATACCCGCAAATCCCTGCTGGTTTTTCCTTTCTCATTCTTATCCTTCTTGTCTTGCTTCTTGGCAGCACTCACTTGGCCTTAGCCAAGCCATATAAGTCCTAGATGGGACTAGATTCATGTCTCTAGACCTTTCTGGAAGGTTCTAGCTTTTAGGTCTTCCTGGGCTGTCAGGTGTGTGCTTCCTCCTGTCCCTCCGCTTTCTTGGGACTGTACAACCCCGGAGGAGGCAGGTGGGCAGAGGAAGAGGAGGCGTTGTTTTCTGCAGCCCCCTTCCCTCTCTTGTGGCCGCAGAGGGCTGGAAAGTCAGCTTCTACTGTGATTATGTTATAATTTAAGGCAGTGAACATGTGCTCTGCTGGCGGCTATAAAGATTCAAATCATAAAGTTTTACAGTGGAACGGTTTCTGTAAAAGCATCATTAGGAAGTGGGAACCATGCCTTTACTTCTTACGACATATGGGACTGCCTGGTTTGTTTTGGTTTCGGTGGAGTTTAGTAGGGTGATGGTCTGACTAATTAAAGTCAGGCCCTCTTCCTCGCCACAATGCTGTGCCTCATCCGAGGACAATGTAGGAAGGTGGAACTTTTCTCTCCACTCTGTTCCTCATCTCAGCTTATCAGGGACACAGAACTCTTAGAAATAAAGAATAACCATTCAATTCCTGAATAATTCAAAATCCCCTAACCTGTCAGGCTTCATTCCTTGGGGAGTCCATGTCTTCCCTTTACTGGCCCAGGAGCAAATCTAGGCAGTGAACCAAGCCTAACTGAGATGATTGCCTTCAGGGGGATCAGCTGAGAAGCCAGGTGGGCCCAGTAACTAGGTCAACAGTAGAAACAAAGAGAATAATATGGTAGCTGTCTTCACCAGCTTCCACCTAACTGACTTGCCAAGATAACCAACACTCTATGCTCTGTGAAACACACTAACTAATGCCTACCTACAGTGTACTCTCGCCTGACAGTCACTGTCAATTTTGCTGTTACACAGTATGGCCACTCACAGCTTCTCCCACCAGCTAACTTGTGTGCTTATCAAGACTCAGCTGTACTTGTTCCTAAACCTGTTTATGCCACTGGTAGCAGTTATTGTAATTGCCTCATTTCATTAAATAGTTTGTAAACTGAACAATATAAAATTGGAAAGAGGTGTTGTTGTTGTTGTTTTATGAAAGTCAAGTTGAAAATTAAGGTGAGTTTCTAAAATAATTGCTCTTGAAAGAGGTGTGGGTAAGATAGATAGGAAAAACATCACAACAATCTAAGAATCTGCACTCTAATTTCTTTAAGTTCTTGTTCCACTATACAAAACCAAGACCAAGAATTGTGGACAATGTATTATGAGTGTGATTTATGCAGGAAAGTTCTGGAAAGCCAGTCAGCAGCGCATGCCCTGGCCTTATATCAAAAAATTGGAGAATGAATACACATTTATATATTTTAAGTTAAAATAAAATGTTCAGGTAAGTGTATATCTTTTGTAAGTGATGTTCTGCTTTACAGGACTTTCTGGATAATCAACCAGTGTGTTGGACAAGAAGGTTTCTTTGTAATAGGATTTATCATTTATTGGTGCCATTATTGAGCGTGTTAAATCGTTACAGAGGAAGGCATTGCTGTCCCCATTTCACAAGTGAAGAAACTGAGGCTTAGAGTGGTTAAACTTGTCCTAGTTCACTCAGAGACAGTGACCATCCCAGGTCTGTTAGCTGTAGAACCAAGAGGAAGAAGACACAAAGGCTAACGTGGAGTACATGAGTAAACAGAACAGCGGAAGAGGTATTTGTGTTCGATCTAAAAATTAATAATAAGTTGAACCTGATAGACTGCTGGGAATAGAAATTGTTATCATCACTTTGGAAAAACATAGCATTATCTACATTTATTCAATCAGTATCTATTGAGACACCCACTCTGTGCCAAGCACTGTTCTAGATTCTGGGCATAAGACAATGAACAAAACAGACAGAAATCCTGACCTCATGCATTGCAGCTGACATTCCTGTAGAGCTGAGTGCTTAGCAGTTCCATCCCTAGGCATATCCCCTAGAGAAACTTTTGCTCACAAGATGTTCACAGCAGAATTGTTCATAATGGCAACAAAACAAAGCCTGTAAATAACCCAAATGTCCATTAACAGGAGAAGGGATGAACAGATTGTGGTACATTCATGTAATTGAATACTACAGAGTTGTGCAAATGAAAGCATTACAACCATATGAATCAACACAGAGAACTCTTAGAAATATAATGTTGAGTAAGAAAAGCCAGTTGCAGAAGAATACATATGGTGTGATACACTCATAAAGTTCCAAAGCAAGCCATATATTACTTAAAAACACAGATTTTTGGTAAACTGTAGAGAAAAATAAGGATCAGAGGAGGAAAAAATCCAGGATGGTAGTTACATGAGTGGGATAGAAGAGATAGGAAGATGGAATCCAGAAAGAGCACATAACTATTTTTTTTTTTTTTTTTTTTGCGTTATGCGGGCCTCTCACTGCTGTGGCCTCTCCCATTGTGGAGCACAGGCTCCGGATGTGCAGGCTCAGCGGCCATGGCTCACGGGCCCCGCCGCTCCGCGGCATGTGGGATCTTCCCGGACCGGGGCACGAACCCACGTCCCCTGCATCGGCAGGTGGACTCTCAACCACTGCGCCACCAGGGAAGCCTAAGAGCGCATAACTATTAGTGGTCATGTTCTATGTCTTAAGTTGGATGGTGGTCCACAGATGTTCATTTATTATTTTGCTTCATATCATATATGATATGATATCTGTGTATCATATAACTCAGATATAACATTTAATACAATTTTAAGCCTCAAAGAAGGAAAAGAAAGTAGAAAAGTTTAGAAATTGAAGTCAAAGATCTTGACTTGGAGAAGCTTGGGGTTAGGAAGCCAGAAAGCCAGACCTCCAGAAACAATTCACTTAGTGTGGTAGCTTGTACCAGGATCCAGGTTTTGGGTTTTCTTTCCTCCCCTCCCTTACAAGAGGACCTCCAGGCTTACAAGAGACCCCAGTGTGTGGTCTGTGGCTTCAGAAATATTGCAGAGACTGACATTGGGACCTTGCAGCAGGGGCAACAGATGGTACAGGGAGGAAGCTGGAGGTGGCCTGGAGAAGATATATATTGGAGTCACCAGTGTGTGGGCTTGGAGCCATCAGGCTGATGATACCCTTGGGCCTCAGGTTCCCACCATAGCTTTGAACCAAGCTCTGTGTGTCTGTGTGTGTTTTTGTGGGGAAGTTTATGTTTTTGGAGCAGATAGAATATACCAACCAAAGTTTGTGAAAAAATTTGCCCTGGCCTTGGCAGAAACAGCAGATGGCCTCACCTGCATCCATCTTTGACCCCATCATAATATTTGTCCAGAAGCAATGAAACACAGTGATGGAGAAGGAGCCCATCAGTTAGATTGGTTGGTTTGGTTACCAAAGAGGCAACCTAGTTCCTTGGGAAACACAGCTCATTAGGAAGGGAACAAAACAGTTATTATTAAAAGTAAGGAAAATGGAAATAAATTAAATTACATTTTTAAAGCTGCTTTCTGAGTGGTCCAAAGAGTATGCCAAGTGTTCCCCAACATATGTATTGATAACCTACTGTGCACCAGTCTTAATCCTAGACTTTGAGAATGCATTAGTGAATAAATGGAGATGGTCCTCTCCTTTACAAGGCTTATAGTCCAGCGGGAAACAAATAAGGAAACATAAATATTTATTGCACAAATGAGGATGAGCACTATGAAACAAATGGCACAAAGATATAGAATAATTGGATGATCTACTAAGGGTGGTCTCTGAAGAAATGCATTTAAATAAAGATCTGAAGTTAAGACCTGCAATGAGCAAAGACATGTTCAGAGAGAAGGAACAGGTTATTTTAACAGTCCTGAGGCAGAAAAGTGCTTGTTGCATTTGAAGGATGAGAAAGAACCAGTGGCACCAGTGTCTTGAAGAATAAGAAAGAACCAGTTAGCTATTGCTACATAACAAACAACTACAAAAATCTCAGCTGAATACAGCAGTAGCACTTATTTCTCATGCATCTGTAGGTTGGCTGATCTAGGTTCCACTTGGCCAGGCATCTCTGTTTTTTGCAGGAGGCTGAGCTCTAGTTTGATCCATGGATGTTCATTCTGCAGCTTCGGCCGAAGAGGTGGCAGCTACCTGGGGAGAACTCTTCTCCTCAGGAGGGCCAACCACACAATCATATTTCAAGCCCATGTTCGGGTCATTTTTGACTCCATATACCACTGGCCAAAATAATCACATAATTGAGCCAAAAATCAAGGAGCAGGAAAGTAAACTCCTCCGTGGAGTCTGGAACAATAATCTAATCGATCGCGGTCCACCTCTTGTTCATGAATATTCACAATCCTCTCACCTGTAAAATACACTCACTCACAATCCCAAGACTTGCCCAAATTTTATCTGAATCATTGTTCCTGGCTTAAAGGATCATGTTATATTCATGTCAGGTCTAAATATGGTTTCTCTTGATTTGAAAACCTAAGGACTAAAAAAAAAAAAAAAAAAAAAAAAAACACCCCCCCCCCCCCCAATTCAACATAGAGTGGTGGAAAAATACATGATAACAGCAATAAATTATTTCATTAAAAAAGGGAAGAACTAATTGTACATAGAAATCACCAGTCCATAACAGTTCTGAAATTCTACTGGGCAAATGGTGACAGGTCCTACCATGCTGGGAGTTGGGAATGTTCCCTGATTAGGTCCTGGTTCTGCTTTCTGGGAGTGGGTCTCCAATCCATTGTTTTCCATGACTCAGAAAGTCCTACCTTTTCCATCATCCTTGGATAATTCTGAAGAGGACATTGAATAATATGCCTTTTTTGGTGGCTGAGCAGCTTTTTCAGTGTACTGCCTGGCTATAGAAATTTGGGGACTCAGACATCTTTTTACATCTTGAACAGTCTCAGTCCCTTTTAGCTGGAACTGGCAGTGTATTTGCCAATACAACTCTCTCACAAACTTTGTGGGTTTCCCATGTATCCAATACTAGTCAGTTCTATGTGCCACAAGCCATACCTACAGTTCATACAAGGCATGCTCTAACCAGACTTAATTACTGGTACTCTGGGTATGTCAGGCTGCTGTAGAACCATGCTCATAAGCTTTCTAGAAGCCTCTTTTCCAACTGAAAGAGCCTGTTAAATGCCGCCTTGTTTTTTTCAGAGCTTAATGAAGACCCTCGATTTTGAATTCACCTTGAAACTTTATCTTCTGGCAGCACCATGCATTTGATCTTTAGCCCCAGGATGGATCTTAATTTGAAGATCTTTTCCTAGAGAGGCTGGGGGTGAGAAAGTTTTGTTTTTCAACCCAATAAGTTCTGGATTCTCAATATTCCTGGTGAACTCTGCTTGCAAACTAACCAGTTCTCTTTGAGTTTATCTCTTTCTTGTTAGTGCCTTAACAAATGTAGCTAAAAGCAACCAGCTCATGCTTCCCATATTTTGCCATAAAATCTCCTCCTCCACCTCTACTGGTTCATTAGATACATTTTCTGCCTCCCAGATTATTATCGTTTAGCCAAATGCTTTACCACTACATAATACAAGTTGCTATTATTCCTGACTTTTATACCAGCTTCCTTGCTGCCCACTATCTAGCTCCAAAGCTGGTGTCATATATTTCAGATGTTCTGTTGTTTTTGTTATAACAACACCTCATTATTATTATTTTTTTAAGAATCAGTTTGGATTGATTGGATCAAAGATCCAACCCCTGGAGAACTCTAACCTTTAAAATATATATATATATATATATATATATATATATATATATACAGTAGGATATCAGGCCTCTCACTGTTGTGGCCTCTCCCGTTGCGGAGCACAGGCTCTGGACGCAGAGGCTCAGCGGCCATGGCTCACGGGCCCAGCCGCTCCGTGGCATGTGGGATCTTCCCGGACCGAGGCACGAACCCTTGTCCCCTGCATTGGCAGGCAGACTCTCAACCACTGCGCCACCAGGGAAGCCCAAACCTTTAAATATTTAGTAGAAGAAAAGAAGAAAGTAGTCTGAGAAGGAGTGGACAGAGAGATGGTAAAACCAAGGAGCAGGAGGGGGAGTGTTTTTAAAAAGAACAAATGGTAAGCTTTATCAAATGCTACTGAGAGGTCAGAGAAAGAGACGTGTCTTCAGGATTTGGCAATATGGAGGGCGGGTAACCTTGAGAGCCATTTTAGTGGAGTGACAGGGCAAATTCAAATGGACATGAATTGAAGAGTTAAGGGGAGGTGAGAAAAGGTATACAGCAGATGTAGACAATATCTTGGAAATGAT
Source organism: Lipotes vexillifer (assembly GCF_000442215.2). NCBI lineage: Eukaryota > Metazoa > Chordata > Mammalia > Artiodactyla > Lipotidae > Lipotes > Lipotes vexillifer. The sequence goes on from NW_006796183.1 coordinate 1,326,452, forward strand.
TGGCTATAAAAAGCATAAAAATATGATGGCAGGTGGAGAGGATGTGGGTTTAAGTGAAGGATTTTTTTTTTTGATAGAAGTTACGAGTGCACGTGTGTACGCTGATTGAAATGATCCAGAAAAGAAAAAGGCTGGTAGTGCAAGAAACGGATGATGATTAATGAAGCAGTTTTTAAAAGGCAAGGAGGGATGGGTTCCAGAGTACATGGGGAGGACTAGACTTTATTTTTTATTTATTTATTTAAAATTTCTATTTGTTTCTTTTTTTTTACATAAATTTATTTATTTACTTACTTATTTTTGGCTGCGTTGGGTCTTCATTGCTGTGCGTGGGCTTTCTCTAGTTGTGGTGAGAGGCGGCTCCTCTTTGTTGCGGTGCGCGGGCTTCTCATTGCGCGGGCTTCTCATTGCAGTAACTTCTCTTGTTGCGGAGCACAGGCTCTAGGTGTGTGGGCTTCAGTAGTTGTGGCTCACGGGCTCAGTAGTTGTGGCACATGGGCTTAGTTGCTCTGCGGCATGTGGGATCTTCCCAGACCAGGGGTCACACCCATGTCCCCTGCATTGGCAGGCAGATTATTAACCACTGCGCCACCAGAGAAGTCCCAGGGCTAGACTTTAATAGGAAGAGGGTCATTGTCTCAGTTGTAACAAGAGGGCACAAGGAGAAGATGGGTGTTAATTCAGAGACAGGAAGCCAAACAATAACAGCTAACATTTTCGGGTGCCTTTTATTTGTCAGACATTGTGTCAAACGTTCGCATGCAATACTTCAGTCCTGTGAACTTGGGTTTTTTTCATCCCCATTTTACAGATTAAAAACAAGAGTCTTAAAGAGGTTAAGTGTTTTTCCTGAGACTTATCACCTTATAAGTAGCAGAGCTGGGACTTGAACACAGTCGGTCCAGCCTTGAACCCACACTCTTAACTTCTGTTCCAAGCTGATTCAATACATTTTTCCATAGTGGAATAGTATTTTTTTTAATGAGATTAAACCAAGCCAGACCAGCACTGTCCAGTCTAGACCTCTGTAGCCTCCCTTCTTGAGTGGGCGGGAGTGTGGGGAGAGTGTGCTGCAGTGAAGACGTTCAAGGGAAGGAGGGAGATCAGACTGACACTAATACCAATCGGTTCCCCTGCATATTTTTCAAAGTATTTTTGCGTTTCTTCTCTCAGTGAGTGATGCATGGCTTAAATGGAGCTAAAAGTCTATCAGTAGGAAGAAAAGGAGCTGTGTTCTGGTAGCCATGAGGTACTTGAGTTCTAGGGGATGGGAAGTGGGATTTTTCCTATTTCACAGTGCAGCCTTGGCACAGCTGATGGCTATTTCAAGCGTAGTGTTAATATACACCTTTCCAGGGGTGATTCCCAACTCCTTGTAAGCCAGTTAATTCTGCTCTACCGTGCTCAATGCCAGAAGCCCAGCTTTCAAATACCTGCTCTTGATCAGAAAGAAAACTGAAAGGAAGTATGTGGAGGACTGTCTCCAGTTTCACAGCACCACTATAGAGTAAGGAGATGGGGAGAGCCACGCCCATATCAGAAAATAGACTCGTCATATTAACACATACAATGCTTGGTGCCTGTTCATTTAGCAGATATTGAGCCAGGACTGAGCTCCAGGCCCTGAACCGGCTGAGAGGGTACAGAGACAAATGAGGCTCTTCTCCTGACCTTGAAGAATTCCCAAGCCAGCGGGCAAGCAGATTATCCCGAAAAGATGTCTGATGAAGATGTGTCCAGGGAGCTGTGAGAACAAGCAGTGCCAGGGTAGACAAGGAACCAGATTAAGGAGGACCAAAGAGTGTAAGCAGTGGTGCGACTTGATCTGATTTGAGATTATGATTTAGTTTGCTTTCACATACATGTTTATTATTCTATTTGAGTCAGATTTTCATATACCTCCCCCTCATTACCTTTTCTCCCTTGAGCCTTCCAGACGCTATCAGAATGAAACTTGCCAGGTGTGTGAGGGACCAAGGAACTGTGAGCAGCCTTTTCCAGGTCCAGCATCTGGGCCCGCAGCCGGCCTCAGCTGTCCTAAGCCCCTTATTCTATCCAAGTGCTGAAATGTCTCCGAAATCTGCTTTCCCAGCCTTATGCTCCAGGTTCTCCTTCCTTCTCTGCTCTTCATAAGCTGTAGAGCCTCTGAGGAAGGGGTGGAGTCATCTCATTTGCAGGCTTTATTAGCCAGGATAGGGTAATTACTACATCAAACAAACCCTGTTTAGAAGGCAGCCTCATGGTGGTGATTTTGGAATTCAGGTTCATCAACCCCTAGGGTTCAGAACCCTCTGCTGGATGTTCTAGCTGGCATTTGAGAAATAAGGAGAACGTGGAAGAGCAAGTGGGAGATCTTTACTGGCCCAGGGGAAGTGGCATCCATCCCCTCCACCTGCAATCCAACAAGCAGAGTTCCATCACATCTCATGGCAAGGGAAGCTGGGGAAGGCGGTGCAGCTGTGTGCCCGGGAAGGAGAGGAGCTGGGCCTCGGTGGGCACACAGTCGGCTTGGCTGCACAGTGTGGAGCTGACAGAGAGAGTAGACTGTTGAGCTCTGGTGACAACGACAGCCATGACAATAATGGGATCTGCCAACATCTGGAGGCCTAGCATATTCTAATTCAGCTTTTAGGTTAGGATGTCTGGGAAAGGCACTATCCACCCATTAAGGAGAGCCCATGCATGGGGGTGGGGGGTGAGTGAGAACTGCTCTGACTGGGACGGGAGGTGACTCTGGACTGGGAGGGGGTTCTCTGCTGGGCTCTCTGAACAATGCTGTAACAGAGTCAGTCTAATGGTCTCTCTGCAGCCCTTTTCAATCAGGATGAGTATGAACGTGCTAAGGCCCCCCTTGAATGTAATGAATCGGCCTCTCTCCTATGCATCTAGGATGTACCATCTAGATGTACTAGTGGTACCACCCGTGGGAGAACTAAGGAAACAGTTACTCAAGTAATTTTTCTGTCTGTCTGGTTCAGCTGAGGAACCTTGGTGAGAAACACTACCTGAGAAGATGCAAACAGTATTTTTCTATTGGAAGCAAATTCTCTGGGCTCTTTCCCCCTCCCCTCAATCTCCTGCCCCCTGAAAGGAAGCAAACTGATGTCAGAAGAAATTCCTTTCTAATAACAAAAACAAATGGGAGGTCTCAGGGGGATTGTTCGCATGGAGAGAACGTGGTCATTTAAGAATGAGAAAATGGGGCTTCCCTGGTGGCGCAGTGGTTGGGAGTCCGCCTGCCGATGCAGGGGAACGTGGGTTCGGGCCCCGGTCCGGGAGGATCCCACGTGCCACGGAGCTGCTGGGCCCGTGAGCCGTGGCCGTTGGGCCCGTGCGTCTTGAGCCTGTGCTCCGCAACGGGAGAGGCCACAACAGTGAGAGGCCCGCGTACCACAAAAAAAAAA
>NW_006796183.1:1329948-1345632 GCF_000442215.2 Lipotes vexillifer
ACAAAAAAAAAAAAAAAAAAAAAAAAAAAAAAAAAAGAATGAGAAAATGGTGACTCCTGTTCAGAGTTCTGGTTAAGTACCGGGCAGAATTTTTCCAACATCGTTTTGAATCGAGAGAGACAGTGAAATCACTTTAGTAAAACCTTTGAGTGGGAAAAATGTAAAGAAAACCAAATCCAACTAAGGCTCCTTTTCCCCAGGAAAGGCATTAGTCAGGCAGCCGCTGGAGCCAGCCGCCTTTCAAGAGCCTGTTTGTCAGTGTCACTACAGTGACTCTCCATGCTCTGGGTTTTAATTCTAGCCTCTAATCTCAGTTGCTTCTGTGATAAATTAATTGTAATGATAGAGGCCCCCCTCACAAGGTCTGCACCGTTTGCTTGTAATGTGAGCGACAGGTTTAGGACCCGCTTTATTTAAGATGCTGGGGTAATTACATGGGAGTTAGCATATGCAGGCAGAGATATGATTCATTCTTCCAGCCACAAGCATGACACAGCTGTTTGCGGGATAAAATAGGGGAACCGTGTTGTTACAAAATGTTCCCCTTATTATACCTCATTAAAAACAAGCCTGCGATAAGTCAGGGCTGGCAATGAAGAAAATCTATTGCCCCTCTGTAAAACCTGATAGGAGAGGGGCTCAGAGCTGTGCTGTGTCATTTTATTTATTTTATTTTTTATTTTTTTGTCCTTTCTCTGACTCTTTTCTCCCTGTTATTCAGTATCTCACTGAATACTTGGGGAAGGAACAGTCTCCCAGACCCTCTTCCCTTCTTCTTATGAAATAGGGTCTGCCCTTTCCCTTTCTTAGATAAAGCTGAGAATTTTCAGAAAGAGAGAGCATTCACTCAGAGCAAAGGAAGGGGGGGTCTTTTGGGTGACCTGTCCCAATTTTGTCCTCATCACCTTCCACAGGAGTCCACGGGCTAAGAGAGAGCACAGAGCAGAGAGAGCTCAGAGCCTCCAGCGGGGAGCAGAGCTTCAAAGTCAGAGACAATCACGGGCAGGAGACAGAGGCTCCTTCCTTTTAAGAGACAGACGTATGCTGTCTTCCCCCATCATCTTGCTTTTTAAAAATAACTTTAAAAATTGGGATGAATTTTGGCCTCATTTTCTCTCCAAGGGAACTAGTGAGAGTTTAAATCAACCTGCAGATTAACACTGAACTACAGACCCAGGGCCAAATAAATTAGGCTGTTCTTGATCAAAATGGATGGTTAGAAAAGCTAGGAGCCACAGCAGAGAGAACATTCTTCAGGCAATAGCTACTCAGGGCCATTTCAGAAGAGCTGTTCCATGAGACATACATGTGTCTGTTCAACAAGAAATCTACTTGGGAGGCCAGAGAGCTCAGTGGTTAAGAGCATGGGCTGGGAAGCTAGACGGCAGGGTTCAAATCTTAGCTCTACCACCTCCTAGTTGTGTGACCTTGGGAAAGTTGAGTCAATATCTCCGTACCTCAATCTCTCCACTTATATATAATAATATTACCTACCTCTAGGGTTGTCGTAAGGTATAAATAAGATAGTACATGAAAAGAAGAACAATGCCTGGAAAACAGCAAGTGCTCAGTAAGTGCTATTATTTTAAGTAGCATAGTTAACAGCAGCAAACTGTTATGAGCAAGTGTGTTAGATCTAAATCTGTGTAATAGATTTGAAAAGACAGTTTTAAAAAATGTTGTTGCTGACACAGAAGTAAAGACTCTAACCTGACTTGTGACCCTTCTTCAGAGTTTGGACTTGGGGACAAAGTTTCAAAGTTTCAGTTAGAGACACAGGAAGGGAAGTCTCTGGGCATTCTTAGTTGTTTGAGTTCTAAACCAAAGACCTGGTCACCTTGGTAATAGCGGTGTCTTAGGCCTTTAAACTTTTTACACTGTGATTTACAGTAAGAAATATGTCTTACAGTGTGACTCATTACATAGCCACCAACTGAAACCAGAGTTTCACGAAGGTAATACTTATCCATACTTTATGCAATGCATTCTGCCATTTTCTACCTTACTCTATTCTATTGTATTTCATTAAAATACACTCTTAAGTTGATATCACCCTCCACTAATAGATCTCACTTTGCAAGTGACAGGTACTTGGTTAGTTCTCAATAGGTGAAGTATTCCGGAGGAGGGGGTAGAATATGGAAGGAACAAAGACAAGTGTGTGTGGCATGTTCAGGGTGCAGCAAGTTTTAAAATACTGCTAGAATGATAAAAGTTGAAATTGAAGAGGTAGGGCCAGATAATATAAAATCTTATATATGACACAAGTAAGTATGGTCAGAAAAGCATTAGATCCTAAGAGAAGAGATCATGCAGATTTAGAGATAACTATAAAACACCATAAGAAGAATTCTGAGAAGTTGTGGGAGTTCAGAGGAAGGTGAGATGGCTTTCAGGAGTTCCTTGTTTTCCTCAGGATTCTGTTCTCCACATTGTTCATGTACTCATTCATTCAATGAACATTTACTGAGTTCCCACTACGTGGCAGGCACTCTCCCTTGGCTCTCCTCCATCTCCCTGGTTTCAAGCACATGAGGATGACTTGGATTTTCAGCTGCCTATTAGGTATTTTCCAGCATGAAAAAAGGAAAAGCCTTTTTCTCAAAACCACAGTTAAAGTCCCAGTGTATCCTTTTGACTTTGACTTGTGCTCATTTCTGAACCAATGCTCTTACGTCTGGGTCAGATCCATCAGCCGGGAGTGAGGGGTAAAATCTGCTTCATCAGAATCTCATAGACTAAAGATGGGGGGAAGGGCGGTCTTAAATACCCTACTTTGTTTCACAACTCTAAGTCTTCCCCCATACTATTTCCACTGCCTGGGAAATGGTCTTTCATTATTTTGCCTAACTAAAGAGTTACTGTTTGTCCTTAGAAACCCTGCTCAGTAATTATCACTATCGTGAAATCTACTCTGCTAGACAGAGCTAATCACTTTCCTTTCTATATTCTTTTGTACTTTAAATATAAGTCTGTCACTGGATTTATCAACTTATATTACAATTGTCTGTTTCAGGGTCATCTCTCCCACTGTACTGTGAATTACTTCAGTGCAGGAACTATCTTAAATATTTTTGTATTCCCAACCCTCAGCTTGAACGTACTCAACAAATGTTTATTAAACTAAACTGTTTTTCATAAGACTAGTTGGGTAGCAAAATGTAACATCAACTAGAAAGGGAAATACTGGATATCTTTCTTAGGGATAGTTAAAGACAAATAATGAAGGATCAAAGAAGAAATCAAAAGGGAAATTAAAAATTGAGATGAGAGGCTTCCCTGGTGGCACAGTGGTTGAGAGTCTGCCTGCCAATGCAGGGGACATGGGTTCGTATACCAGTCTGGGAAGATCCCACATGCCGCGGAGCAGCTGGGCCCGTGAGCCATGGCCGCTGAGCCTGCGCAACCGGAGCCTGTGCTCCACAACGGGAGGGGCCACAACAGTGAGAGGCCCGTGTACGGGCAAAAAAAAAGAAAAAGAAAAATTGAGATGAATGAAAATGATAACACAAAGTATCAAAACTTATGGGCTGCAGCTAAAGCAGTGCTCAGAGAGAAATTTAAAGCTATAAACATCTATATTTTAAAAAGAAGAGGGCTTCCCTTGCAGCGAAGTGGTTAAGAATCCGCCTGCCAATCCAGGGGACAGGGGTCAAGCCCTGGTCTGGGAAGATCCCACATGCTGCGGAGCAACTAAGCCCATGTGCCACACTACTGAGCCTGCACTCTAGAGCCCGCTAGCCACAATTACTGAAGCCTGCACGCCTAGAGCCCATGCTCCGCAACAAGAGAAGCCACTACTGAGAAGCCCATGCACTGCAATGAAGAGTAGCCCCCCTCACTGCAACTAGAGAAAGCCTGTATGCAGCAACAAAGACCCAGTGCAGCCAAAAATAAATAAATTTAATAAATAAATTAGAAGAAATAGCTCAATTGAATAACCCAAACTTGCAACTTAAGAAACTAGAAAAAGAAGAGCAAACGAAGTAAGTCTGAAAACCCAAAGTAAGCAGAAGGAAGGAAATAATAAAGACTAGAGAATAAATAAGTGAAATATAGAAAAGAAAAACAAAAGAGAAAATCAACAAAACCAAAAGTTGTCTCTTTAGAAAGACCAACAAATGGAGGAAACTTTAGTTAGACTAAACAGAGAGAGAGAGAGAGAGAAGAATGAAATTACCAAAATTAGGAATGAAAGAGGAGACATTACTACCAATCTTACAGAAATAAAAAAGCATTATAAGGGAATACTATAAACAACTATATGCCACAAAATTAGATAACTTAGATTAAATGGACAAATTTCTAGAAAAAAATGCAAACTACCAACAGTGATTCAAAAAGAAATAAAAACTGTATAGACCTATAACAGGTAAAGAAAGTGAATTAGTACTTTTGAAACTTCCCACAAAGAAAACCCCAAGCCCAGATGGTTTCACAGGTGAATTCAATCAAACTTTTAAAGAACAATTAATACCAATCTTTGACAAACTCTTACAAAACATAGAAGAGAGGGAACCCTTCCCAAATCATTCTGTGAGGCCAGTATTATTACTCTGATACCCAAAACAGGCAAATACATCACAAGAAAATAAAACTACAGATCCCTTATGAATATATGTGCAAAAATCCTCAGTAAACTTATAGCAAACCAAATCCAGCAACATCTAAAAAGGATTATGGGGCTTCCCTGGTGGCGCAGTGGTTGAGAGTCTGCCTGCCGATGCAGGGGACACGGGTTCATGCCCCAGTCTGGGAGGATCCCACATGCCGCGGAGCGGCTGGGCCCGTGGGCCATGGCCACTGAGCCTGCGTGTCCAGAGCCTGTGCTCCGCAACGGGAGAGGCTGCAATGGTGAGAGGCCCGCGTACCACAAAAAAAAAAAAAAAAAAAAAGAATAACCCAATGTTAAAATGGGTAAAGGATTTGAATAGGTATTTCTCTAAAGAAGATATGTGAATGCTCACTAAACACATGAAAAGATGCTCAATATCATTAGTTATCAGGGAAATACAACACGAAACCACAGTGAGATTCTATTTCACACCCACTAGCATGGTTATAATCAAAAAGTCAGGCAATAACAAGTATTGGTGAGGATGTGGAGAAATTGGAACACTAGTAAACTCCTTTTGGGGATATAAAATATTGCAACCACGTTGCAAAACAGTCTGGCAGCTCCCCCAAAAGTTAAACATAGAGTTACCATTTGACCCAGCTGTTCTACTCCTAGATATTTAATCAAGAGAACTGAAACCATATGTCCACACAAAAACTTGTACACTGATGTTCACAGAAGCATTATTCATAATAGCCAAAACAGGGAAACAATCTAAATATCCATCAACTGATGAATGGATAAACAAAATATGATTTATCTATACAATGAATATTATTCAGCCATAACAATCAATAAATACCAAACATTTAAAGAAGAGTTAACACCAATCTTTCTCAAACTCTTCCCAAAAACCAAAGAGGAGGGAACACTCCCAAACTCATTTTATGAGGCCAGCACTACCCTGATACCAAAGCCAAATAAGGACAGAGCAAGAAAAGAAAACTATAGGCCACTATCCCTGATGACCATAGACCTAAAAATTCTCAAAAAAAAAAAAAAATTAGCAAACTGAATTCAACAGCATATTGAAAGGATCATACACCGTGATCAAGTGGAATTTATCCTTGGGATGCAAGGATGGTTCAACATAGGCAAACCAATAAATGTGATACACTATGTTAATAGAATAAAAAATAAAAATCATATGACCATCTCAATAGATGCAGAAAAAGCATTTGACAAAACACAACATCCTTTCATGATTAAAAACTCTTGAAAACTTGCTTATAGAAGGAACACTCCACAACATAATAAAGGCCATATATGACAAGCCCACAAATAACATCATACTCAATACTAAAAGGGTGAAATATTTTCCTGTTTCAGGAATAAGAAAGGGATGCCCATTCTCACATTCATATTCAACATAGTATTGGAAGTCCTAGCCATAGCAGTCAGGCAATAAAAAGGGGGGGAAAGTTATCAAAATTAGAAAGGAAGACGTAAAATTGTCTCTGTTTACTGGTGATATGATTTTATATGTAGAAAATCCTAAAAACTTTGCCAAAAAAGAAACTGCTAGAACTAATCAACACATTCAGTAAAGTGGCGGGATACAAAATCAACATACAGAAATCAGTTGTATACACTAACAATTAAATATCTGAAAAATAAGCATTGCCATTCACAGTAGCATCAATAACAATAAACTACATCAGAATAACCTTAACCAAGGAGATGAAAGATCTGTACATTGAAAACTATAAGACTTTGATGAAAGAAATTGAAGAAGACACAAAGAAGTAGAAAGATATCCCATGTTCATGGATCAGAAGAATTAATATTGTAAAAATGTCCATACTATCCAAAGCCATCTATAGATTTAGTGTAATCACTCACAAAATTCCAATGGCATTTTTCACAGAAATAGAACAAACAGTCCTAAAATTTGCATGGAACCCCAAAAGGCCCTGAATAGCCAAAGTAATCCTGAGAAAAAAGAACAAAGCTGGAGGCACTACACTTTCTGATTTCAAACTATACTACAAAGCTATAGTAATCAAAACAGCAGGGTACTGGCATAAAAATAGACATGTAGAGTGATGGAATAGAACTGAGAGCCCAGAAGTAAACCCTCATACAAAGGATCCCAGAATACTCACTGGAGAAAGGATAGTCTCTTCAATAAATGGTGCTGGGAAAACTAGATGATTACATGCAGAAGAATAAAACTGGACCCCTATCTTACACCACTCACAGAAATTACTTCTAAATTGATTAAAGACTTAATCATAAGATCTGACACCATAAAACTTCTAGGAGAAAACAAAGAGAAAAAGCTCCTTGACACTGGTCTTGACAATGACTTTTTGGATATAACAAAAGCACAAGCAACAAAAGCAAAAATAAATAAGTGGGACTATATCAAACTAAAAAGTTTCTGCACAGTAAAAGAAACAGACAACAAATTGAAAAGGCAACCTATGGAATGGGAGAAAATATCTGCAAATCAAATATCAGATAAGGGGTTAATATTCAAAATGTATAAGGAACTTATACAACTCAATAGAAAAAAATATGATTAAAAATTGAGCAGAGGGGAACTCCCCAGAAGTCCAGTGGTTGGGACTCTGCACTTTCACTGCTGAGGGCCCAGGTTCATTCCCTGGTCAGGGAACTAAGATCCCACAAGCCACACAGCATGGCCAAAAAAATAAAATAAAATGAGCAGAGGATCTGAATAGACATTTTTCCAGAGAAGACATATGAATGGCCAACAAGTACATGAAAAGGTGCTCAGTATCACTAATCATCAGGTAAATGCAAATCTAAACCACAGTGAGATACCACCTAACACATTTTATAATGGCTATCATCAAGAAGACAAGAGATAAGTGTTGGTGACGATGTGGAGAAAAAGAAACCTTTGTGCCCTGTTGGTGGGAATGCAAATTGGTGCAAGTACTATGGAAAACAGTACGAAGGTTCCTCAAAACATTAAAAATAGAATTAGTATACCATCCGGCAATCCCACCTCTGGGTATGTATCCAAAGGAAATGAAATCAGGATCTTGAAGACATATCTGCACTCCCATGTTCACTGCAGCACTATTCACAATAGCCAAGACATGGAAACAACCTAAGTGTCCATCAATGGATGAATGGATAAAGAAAATGTGGTATATACATATATAAAGTAATAGTATTCAGCCATTAAAAAAGAAGGAATTTCTGCCATTTGCGACAATATGGTTGGACCTTGAGAGAATTATGCTAAGTGAAATAAGTCAGACAGAGAAAGACAAAGTATGATATCACTTATATGTGGAATCTAAACAAGCCAAACTCATAGAAACAGAGAATAGGATGGTGGTTGCCAGAAGTTGGTGCGATGACTGCACAACCATCTGAGTATAACCAGAACATTGAATTTTATACTTTTAATGGATCTATTGTCTGGTATATAAATTATATCTCAATAAAGTTGTCTAAAAAAAAGATATCATGAAGACTTGAACTGAAACAGTAATAGTGAGGATAGAAAAGAGGGGATAAACTAAAGATAGATTACAGAACTGGAAAATCTACTGGACTTAACTAAAATTTTGATTTATGGACAAGTGAGATTCATGATAAAATTTCTAAGTTAGGTGGCTGAGAGTAATGGGTAACACCATTAACAGGAACAGGAAATTTAATAAAAGGAAAAGACTAAGTTTGGGTGGCAAGATAAATATATTTTCCAGCTTTCACGGTACCTGGCACAGAGCAGGTGATGATAATTAAATATCTATTTAATTCAATAGTGCTAGGCACTAAGAATACAACAAGATGATGTCAAAGATTGCCTTCCAAGAATATATAGTCTAATGGGAATACAGACAACTTGAAAAGTAGTTACAATAAAATGTGGCAAGTGTTTTGATGGGGCTGGTACAATTTGCTTTGGCCGCATGAAGTTAGGAGAACCTAACCTAATCTGGAGAGCAAGAGAGACCTAAATGATGAGTTCACTAGGCAAGAGGGAATTGGAGTAGGGAGACATTTTGGTAGAAGGAAAACGATGAGCTTTCTAAGCTGAATAAACTGTGTACCGATTGGTCCAGAGGTGAGAGGGGAAAAGAAAGTAAATCAGATGGGCTGGAGCTCTGGGATGGCAGAGATCCGTTTTGTTCCCTGCTGTATCCCAGTATTTAGAATAGTGTCTGGCACGTAATAAGTGCTCAATACGTGTTCACTGAATAAATTAATAAATGGGACAGTGGTAAGAGGAGATGATGCTGGAGAAGTAGGCGAGGGCCGGTCATGTGGGGCTTTTATAATCCTTGTTAAGGAGCTTGGACTGAATCCTAAAGACAATGGGAAGCCATTGAAGAGTTGTAAGTGGGGCAGAAATATGACAGATTTGTGTTTTAGAAGGAGCAGTATGGCTGTAGGGTGGAGAATAAAAAGGAGCTCTGGGAAAGATTGGGTGACAGGATGAATAAAGGGACCATCCACCGAGGTGGAAGGATGAATGTAAAGGGAAGAGGGAGGGAGTTCAGCTTTTGACATACTGAATTTTCGGTGCTTGTGGGAAATCCTGGTGAAGTTGGGGATATGGCAGTTTTACCAGGTGGAACCCGGAAGAGGGGTCTGGGCTGGTGATAGGGTCGGTAACATTTACATAGTAACTAAAACTGTGGAAGTAAAGGAGCTATCCCTGGAAGAGGGACCTATAGGCAGAGAATGAATGGGTGAATGAATGAGTGAATGAATGAATGAAATTCACAACCTGCTCTGATTAGCTTTGGCTAAAATCCTGCAGGATGAGGAGTGCTGCGGAAAGAAGGAAGGCTTAAATTATGAACCAGTGCTCCCTCCCAACCCCACACTGCAGGTGTGGATGTAAGGGAAGAAAGCTGTGTGCCCAGAAGGAGGCAAGGGAGACTTGCCACATCACCCTTGCCCTTTGCCACCTCACCGGTAATCGGGCTTTCTAGTCTAGTGTGGTACTGCCGTGTATAATGGATTTGTGTGATGTGGGCGATGGTCCAGAGCCCAATTCTTATTCTACCTTGTCCCTTCCCCCCAACAGTGAAACAGCCTCCCCTGTTCAACCAGCAATTTGCTAAAACTAAATCAAGCATGTTTACTTGGGGATGCTGAGAACCGGGAACTGCTGGGGCAGACAATTAATTATAGTGTGAGAGCTGCATGAGGTGCCTCCAGTTTCTTGTGGTCCCTCTCCAAACTCCTGATGGCCAGAAAGGCTCTGGTGCCTGCCTCCTGCCCACCTGCCTATTGCTTCAAAGGTGAAGGATCCTGGCCAGTAACATCCCCTCTGTGACACTGGCCTGGAGATGGGGGAGGAGCGCCAGGACAATTTTTCCTCTGGCCCAATCTGCCTTTTCCCTGGATGCAGAGAAGAGTTAAACCAGAGTCACCTTTCAAATAAGTTCTGGGTCTTAGAGCCCAGAATACCTGGAGCATCTCTGGAGGTTCCTTCAAAACACTGCTGTTATAACAGACATATTTCATTTCTCTGTCTTTCTTTCTGATTGTGCCCCCCTTACCCACAATCCAGATAGTTTCTTAAGGTTCTTGTTGGTTCTGGGCACGTGATAATTCCTCTCCCCCACCTCCCCCCAACCAGTATTCTACCCTATGCTTAGAGACCAAGCCCTTTCTATATAAAATCACCTGCCCTTTATGCCCTTGGACCTTTATCCACCTGTGTGGGATAATCCCCTGGAATCTTGAGTAAACACCAGGTCTCAGGAGCGTATGATCAGACTCCAGTGTATGGCAGTTTCTCTCATTCACCTGTGTGTGATAGCTCTGTTGCCCCATCACCACCATGTGATAATCCTTCTCTTTGGCCTTAGTGTTGTTTTACTGAATGAGATCATCTCCCCTAATCAAGTCCTCCACATAAAGGCCAAACCTTGTGAATATATGATCATCCTTACTTCCCTTCCCCAGAACACTGATAATCTCCCCATGCCCCCAAGTCCAACAGTTCCCCTCACTCGCGGGTTCATTTACTATCTACATTTATTGAGCACATAGTGGTACTGCTCCCATGACCCCCTTTTACATGTCCCCCTTCTTTCTGCTAGAAGTTGCCTCCTAAATTCTTGGGATACACCTTTCTCCAGAGCTAATGATGTTCCTTTTCTCATCTGAACTCCCAAGGCATCTGGACTGGACCTGGAGGCCAAGATGCCTGATACATGAAAAGCTCCTTGTGCTTCTACAAAAACAGAAGCCCCCTGGGGAAAAGCTTGGCCTGGCCAAGGAGCTTGCTGGCTGGAAGCAGTGGATTAGCAGCAACCGGCCCTAACTTGGCCTTGATGGCAGTTGCTTCTCCCTAAGCCCAGGCATGCCAAAGGGAAGCCAGCATTTATCATGGAGTGTATTTGGTGAGCGATACATATCCCTGTTTTTTTCATTCATGGATTTGTCTATCCTTCCAAACTACACTTCTTCCGGATTCCCAGAAGAGAAGGACACATTGGCAGGTGTGAAGTGGAAACCCTAGAGGTCCACATGCCCCTGGTAATACTCTCACACCTTCAGCTGTAGCACAACCAGCCTCACCACCAAATTCTGCCCCAGAGGCTACCAGGACCAGTGTCATCGTGCTCTCTGTTTATTTCACTCACCACAGAAGCTCCCTGACTCCCAGAAAGCCTTTATCACCTGAACTGTCATCCCCTTAGGGCTCTGAATATCCCATAGTCTAGTGGTTCTCAACCTTGCCTGCATATGGGAATCACCTGACAAATTTTTAAAGAACTGATATCCTTAAGGTCCCCCTCCCTGCCAGGTTATGATTTCATTGATTCTGGAGTGCAGCCTCGATGCTGGGATTTTTAAGGGTGATTCGAATGTTGGGCAGCCATGGTTGAGAACCACTGCCCAAATTTGACCCTTCTCTCACCCCTCCCCGCTCCACAATCCATCAAAATCCCCTACACCAGTAATTCTCAAATGTTAAAATCATCGAATCATCCAGGAGGGCTTGTGAAAACAGCTTACTGGGCCCTACCTCCTGAGTTCTGATTTAGTAGGTCTGGAGTGCAGCCCAAAGACATGCATTTCTAACAAGTTCCCAAGGGTTGCCAGTGCCGCTGATCCAAGGACCCCACTTTGAGAATCATCTCCAATATCCTGCTCTCTTGCAGGATATTCCTTGACCTTCTCTCCTCCAGTGATCTAATCCTCTGCCCTACCTCAGTCATGGAGTCCAATGTTCATCCCCCAAACCTTGTCATTACCAATGACTGTACCCCTTCATAACGTCCATTTTATGCCTCCTGCCCTCCAGCCACCAATTTGCTCTTTGTTGTGCCCCAATTTCAACCCCAGTGGGACTGTACTCCACTGATCCTACCAGCTTCTCACTGTCCCTCACCCCCATCATGCCCTAACTTCTCCCCTAACCCAGCTTAGATCCCATGGCCCGCTTTTATGTTTATTCCCTTGCAAATACCCTCAATTCCCTCACTCTTCTTTCTCTCCTTATACTCTCCTAGCAAAATTCCAACCCTAGTTAAGTCCGCCTCTTGCCTTCTCTCCACTTAATTCTTGCTTCTCATTTAATTGAGAAAATGGAGCAATCAGAAGATAACTTCGACCTGCTCCCACCGTCTCATGTACCAAATACATTTGCATCTGTACCATTCATCAGCTTTCTCTCCTGTTGCTATGGGTGACTGGTCATCCTTCTCTTCCAGAAAGAGAACCACTTATGCTCTGGATTCCAGTCCCTCTCACTTCCTTAAGGACACAGTTCCAGCGATTTTCTCCCCTGCTTACATCTCATCATCATATTTTCTCTGTCTACTGGATCATTCCTGTCAACATACAAACATGCAATGATATTTACCATCTTTTTAAAAACCTTCCATTGGTCCCCTTTCCCCCTACAGCTAATTCTCCACTTCTCCGTTCCCCCCTGTGCCTACGCTTGTCAACCTCGTCTCCTTTCATTCTCATTTGAACCCTCGCTAGTCAGATTTCCCCCCATCCTTCCTCTGAAATGGCTCTTATCAAGGTCACTAGTGACTTCCCCTATTGCCAGATCCAATGGCCCATCCTCAGTGCACATCATGCTCGACCAATTCCCTCCTTGTAGAGCTTCACTTGGCTTCCAGGACACCTCTCTCTCCTGGTTCTCCTACCTCACTGCTTGCTCCTCTTTTGCTGTTTCTGACCTCTAAACTTTGTTGTACCCTTGGATTTGGTCCACAGATTTCTTCTCTTTTCTATCTACACTCCCATCCTACATAATCTCATCCAGTCTTGTGGCTTTTATACCAGCTAAATGCTGGTGACTCCCAGATGTATATCTCTAGCCCAGACCTTTCCCCTGAACTTCACACTCATGTACCCAGTTGCTTACTGGACATCTCTGGTTGCATGTCTAGTAGGCAGTTCAAACGTATAAGCCCAGAACTGAACTCCTGATTCTTCTACTGCACAGGCTCATATGAACCCCTTTCTTTCTGCCATATCAGTAAATGGCGACTTCAGTCTTCCATTTGAACCAGGTCCCAAACCCTGAAGTCATTCTTGACTCATTTTTCTCACACCTTGGCTCTACCATCAGGATATATCCCAAATCTGACCACTGCTCTCCATCTCTACCATAGTACCCTGGTGCAAGATCTCACCCAGATCATTGGAACAGTCCCCTAAGGTCTCCCACTTTCTCCCCTTGCCCCAGGACCTTTTAAAACATAAATCAAATCCTCTGACTCCTCTGACTTCTTACTCATTCTGAGTAAAATCCAAACCCCTTATCAAGGCTTCAAAGACCCCCACGTTATCTGGCCTCCCTGCTCCTCTCTCATGCTGTTGGGTCCGCCCTTTGATCTCTCTGTCTCAGTCTTTCTGTTCTTAAATCAACAATTTAGAGCCTTTGTTCTTGCTGTTCCCTCAGGCTGGATTCTCCTTTCCCAGACACCCGCTCCCTGTAGGTCTCTGTCTAAATTCTGGTATCCAGAGGCCTTCACGGTATGCCCACCACCCCTCCCCCCATAACCTAACCCCCTCCTGCACTCTTTGCCCCTTTTCTATCTTTCTTCTTTCTTTTTTTTTTTTTTTTGCCCCTTTTCTTGCTCTATTTCTCTATATAGGCTTATACTTGAAATATTATGATTCGATTTGTTGATCGTCTGCCTTGCCCACTAGAATGTAAGCTCTGTGAGGAGGGACTTTATTTTGTTCGTGGCCGTTTCCCCAATGAGCATATGGTAGGTGCTCAATAAATACTTGTTGAATTAATTAATTCATTGAAAATGGTTCAGGTCTTTCCTCCCCAGTGGCTGCAGCCCTGTTTGGGGAGGTGTTTCCAGGCTGCCTTTCTCTATCCTCTAATAGCCTCCTGGCCACCACCTGGGCCCCCTCCCTTCCCCAGGGCCTTCCAGACTATTCTAATTGCTCCTGCTGCAGAAGGAGGGAGTTAGTAGCTAAAGAGGGAGGAGGGAGGGAGGACCTCCATCTGGTGTCCAGGAAAATAAGGGAGCAAGCCAGGGTCTGCTGTGCTAGGTCCACCGGGAGTCCACGAAGTGAGGCCAGGGAGGCTTGGGGCCTGGTGCCCTTTCGGCCCAGACTTGCTCTTGGCTCTTTTCTTCCCCTGTCAGAGGGTGGGCCTTGAGCTCCCCACAGAGGCCCCAACTTCTCTTGGTTTGGCCAACTAAGCTGAGCCCAGCTTTAGGCAGTGGGGGTGGGGATGGTGAGAGACAATGGAGAGCCCAGAGCCAGCTCTCCTCTTCCACCAGCCTGAAGTGATACAATGATACAAAGGGAGAGTCTTGTGCAGGGGGGAAGGGGGTGGGAGAGCCCTTTGTCCCCGCTATTTTCTACATTGCTGGGGGGGGAGGGGTTGGAAGGTTGGGGAGGAGCTGGTAAGCGGCTGTCAATATGGGGAGGAGTAGAGAGTGGTGCAGAGGCCCTAGAAAGTTTTTGAATTTCAATCAGATTGGCTTTGAAAGAGTTTGCCTTTTGTTGAAAGAGAGAGAAAGGTTAATGCTAAAGTTGAGGGGGAGGGGGTGGGTTTTGAAGATAGAGTCCTGCTTGCAGGCCAGTCAGCTGTGGGACACCCCGGCTGGCAGAAAGGCTGGGATGGGAGAGCGGAGAAGGAGCAGGGTCCCATCTGCCTTCGCGGGACCAGACTGAGGAGTGCCTGCCACTCAGAGAAGCATCAGGGTTACTATGAACGCGGGAAGGGAAGCACCGTGGGGCAGAGCAGGGCAACTTCTTTCTTCCTTCGGCAAGCCTTACAGAGCCTTTGACTTTTTAAACCAGCAAAGAACGAAGTTTCCTCCCTCTCTCCCCTCCTTCCCACCCCACCCCATCACAGCAGCAGTGCATTTGCCCGGACTGACTCTGTGACAAGCGCAGGCTTAGGTTTGGCAGAGAGGGGAGGCAAGGGTGGGAGTCAGCTGTTTTCATTGCCTTTGTCCTCTGCTGACCCTCCTCTGCACCCTAACCCCTCCAAAAATATAACAGAAAAATGTGGAGCTATTGCAGTCTTTGGAACAGGAGAAAAAGAAGGGATGCAGAAGCCGTAGCCATGAAACAGGCTAAAGATCTGCAATTCCAAGTCAGGCTGTGGGGGCCTGGCATTGACCGGCTCAGTACCACTGATGCCACAAATAACACAGAGTCCTCGGATCCGTCTCCTCTCTGAACTTCACACACACACAAACACACACACACATTTTTGTAAGTCTCCTGGCTAAGGCTGGAGGCGTGATTCTGTGTTTGGGGAATCCTTCTGGAGAAATCTCCTGTGGGTGGTCAGTTCTCCAAAAGGAACCATTATGTGCTCTTGGCCCCATGGATTATAGACCTGCCATGACACTCCCCAGACCAGTCCCTGAACTCCAGCCTGGAAATACCTGAAAAGAAAAGATTCTCATAAAAAGAGGAAGAGGGCTTCCCGGGTGGCGCAGTGGTTGAGGGTCCGCCTGCCGATGCAGGGGACACGGGTTCATGCCCCGTCCGGGAGGATCCCACATGCCGCGGAGCGGCTGGGCCCGTGAGCCATGGCCGCTGAGCCTGCGCATCCGGAGCCTGCGCTCTGCAACGGGAGAGGCCACAACAGTGAGAGGCCCGCGTACCGCTAAAAA
>NW_006796183.1:1345795-1354408 GCF_000442215.2 Lipotes vexillifer
AAAAAAAAAAAAAAAAAAAAAAAAAAAGAGGAAGAAAATTGGGGAATGGGATCTTTCTTTTACATCTGCACACAGTGTTAGGCCTCGTCCTCAGGGAGCAAATGTTCGTCCATTAAATATTTGTTAAGCATCCCTTGAGCTTGACGTTGTGCCAGGCCCTCGGAGACACAGAGGGAAAAGAACTATCCCTGCGCTCAAAGAGCTCACTGTCTAGAATAGAAAAACAAACAGCACACAAAGAATTATAATCCAATGAGATAATAATAATATCCCCATGTCACATAATATACTGTAACATAAATTACATCTAACTTCATTTGACAAGAGAATTTTACAGAAAAATGTGTGAACCAAATTTTAAGACTACATTCACATTTTTGTCTCAATTTTTGGTGCATTTGGAGTGTTTACAAAGGAAAAGCATTGCAGACGTGAAACCTTGCCCCACCAAGCAAGAAAAGGCTTGGATCCCAAACCCAGGCTAAGGAAGAAAGAGGAATGTGTCCATTTTTGTGGGCACACAAATTAATGTGCTAGAAAATGTCCATAGCTGTGCTGCCCTTCATCCAATGCCCCACTGAAAGTATTTTTCTGATTTTAGTCTTCACCCGTTTTGCAGCCAAAAAGTAATCCCAGACTCCCCACTTCCAACCCCACCACCACCTCCACCAGGAGGTCCTCAGTTCATCTTTTAGGTCCAGATCTGAGGTGAAGAGAGGGCACTGGGATGTCAACCAAAGGAAGATTTCTAGGCCAGTGTTCTCAAAGCCTGGGCCCTGGACCACCAGCGTCATTATCATCTGGGAATTTAGAAACGCAAGCCTCAGGCCCCACCCCACTGAACCAGAAACTCCATGTGTGAGGCCTAGCCATTTGTGTTTTAACAAGCCCTCCAGATGTTTCTGGCACTCCCTAAAGTTTTAGCGATGCTGAGCAACATTGCTCCTCTTGGTTAGACAGTCCTGATGCTCCTCAAAAACAACTTGCTCTGGGTGGAAGTCAAGCCAGTGGACCAATCTAGCCCTGCACCTGTCTTTTGCTTAGTTCTTGGGCCCCTCTGCCCAAGGGTATGGACTTGAATGGCTCACACACAGTAGCTTTAAGAACCAATTTACAGGAATTCCCTGGTGGCGTGGTGGTTAAGAATCTGCCTGCTGATGCAGGCGACACGGGTTCGAGCTCTGGTCCGGGAAGATCCCACGTGCCGCGGAGCAACTAAGGCCCTGCACCACGACTACCGAGCCTGCGGCGCTCTAGAGCCCATGAGCCACAACTACTGAGCTCGTGTGCTGCAACTACTGAAGCCTGTGCAACTAGAGCCTGTGCTCCACAACAAGAGAAGCCACCACAATGAGTCCCCGCACCGCAATGAAGAGTAGCCTCCGCTCACGCACGCGCGGCAACAAAGACCCAACGCAGCCAATTAATTAATTAATAGCCACCCCGTAAACTCATTATTTCCCCTTTGATCCATGAGGGTACTGGGGTGTGGAAAGTCTGTTGCTGTGTGGGGTTGCCTAGCCTTGAAGTAGCAGCAGAATTTGAACCCAGATCTGTTCGTTCCTCTTTACCACACCTTCTCAGAAGAGTTCCTCCAGGTCCTGGCTCCCTCCCAGGAGGAGGGACTCTCCTTGAGAGTCCTTCCAACTTCAAGGAAACAGGACTCTGGCCCAGTCCACGGACTGCGTCTGTCCTGGCTGGATTCCCTCTTGGTGAGCCTCAGGATCAGGCCTCGCCTAATTTCTGCCCTTCCCTTCTCCTGGCCAGCTGGACCCCGCGCCCTCCTGGCCCTGCCTGGCACCTGGGGGAGAGGGCAGACTAAAGTCTGGACAGGGTGCCATGGGCGTCCCTTCCATCCAGTGTTAACCCCTGCGGCTGGCCCACAGCGGGGAAGCCCTCTTGCCGAGCTCTGCACCGACTGCTCGCCTGCCTGAGTTTGCATTATTTATTTAATGTCTTGTACCGTAAATAATGGTAACTTTATGGTTATTAGGAACGGGTTAAGGTACATGCGGGTAGCACCAGGCTGCCTTCAAAAGGAACAGTCCTGGCATAAAATGTTGCGATAATTGCTTTACTGCTGAGTGTTGGTCTTTATTTTGTGTCTGATTTGTCCCTTAAGCCAGCGTAACATTCTCCCCACGGCAGGAGAATGCAGAGAGCAAATTGAAGGGCTGAGCATGAACAATGCGACATGGCGCACTGCTGGGTTTTTCTTTTTTCCTCTTTCTTCGTTTCTCCCTTGACCTCCCTCCAATCCTCTCCCCTCCCCTCCCCCCATGCCCTGAGCAGTCTCCGCCCCACTCTGGTTGGTAGACTCATTCTCCCCACCCTTGACACCTCAGGAAGGTATCCCGTCTTACCCCCTTATTTTGAAAATTAGGTTAAAAAAACACTCCTATTTCTTACCTCTTCTCTGGGCAGCAAGCAAGACAAAACAAAAGAATAAACAGAAACAAGGAGGCTTCTTTTGCCTGGACCCAACACCAAGCAATGCCCGGGCATCTCAGCTCAGAGGTGGGTGTCCTTCATTTCACACACGGAAGCTAGGTCCTGGCATGAGCCAGGACACTAATCTTCTCCTGAGGGCCCACCTCACCAACTTGATAGTCCCACCAGGGCTGCAGTGGTCCGTGGTGTGGGGAGGGGTAGGGGGTAGGTGTGCAGGAGGACTGGGTCTGCCAGCAACTTCCTGACAGTGGGACAGGGAAACGACCTCCAGTGGCCACTGGGACTCTCTTCCTCTTCTCTTGGTACCATCACACCCAGGCAGGAAGACCTCTGGCCCCGCCTGCCGTGTGTCCTACAGAGGAAGGCTGTCATTCCAGGCCGTGGAACGGAGCAGAGGGCAGGGTGCCATGGGGCCCGCAGGCTCAGCCTTTTGCTTTCCCAGAGGTGGGCACTGCTGGCCTTCATCATTGCCCTGAGGGTCATCTCTCAGCCTCTGGCAATGCCCCGTAGGCTGGGATGGTCCAAGAAAAGTAAAACCTCTGCCACCTGTCCCAGAAAGCAGGCCCAGAGTCACCAGAGAGGGCCCTGTGGCTTACTCTAGACCTCAGGGCGTTTGGCAGAGGGGAGAACACTGAAGCAGGAGTCAGGAGGTCTATGCTCTTACTTTTCCACCAACTTGGCGGGTGCTAGTAAACTTGTGGAAAGGGAAGTTCCTTGGAATCCTTCCATCTCAGTTCTGTCTGTAAAGCGAAGGCAAAAATGCCCACCTTGTGAGATGATTATGATGATCAAAAGGAGATAATGGATTGATACAAACCCCAGAACAAATGTGCAGGTCTATCAGGGAGGGTCGCCTAGCCCCGCGTGGTCTCTAGCCAAAGGCAAGCGGCTACTTCTGGGTAAGGGAGAGAAGGAGGTGGGAGTCGGGGAGAGCTGGAGGGGGTACATAGAGGGGGGAAGAGGGTAGCAGAGACCGCTCAGCCCCCATAGCTCTCCACGGAGAAGGAAATCACTGTTGCTCCTCCTCTACCCGGCGGGTAACTCGGCTGTGCCCCGACTTGGCGGGACACCATTCAACCAGCACCTGGGGTCTCCTCTCACCCTACAGCCACAATCCCTTGCCCTTCTTTGGCTCGCTCACCTCCGTCCCTTTCTTCCCTCTCTAGGGTTTCTCCAAGGGGGGAGACAACAGAGCCCAAGTGCGTTGCCAGCCACTGGCTTTAAGCTGTAGGAGGCTGAGGGCGTTTGTAATTCTCGCCACTTGCCCCACCTCTCCAGAGCCTAGTAACTCATCAGTAGCGGAAATTTGAACAAAGTGGAGAACCTGGGATGAAAGGAGAAAGGCGGCGGTGATTGGGGTGGGGGGAAAGGGGCAGGGGGATGGCTTTAATTAGGGCTTCTTGGCCTCTTTAGTCCCGGGGCTGGTTGGGGTAATCCAGTTAGAGTCCCAGGCTTTCATCTCAGCTGGCTGGCCTCTCTGGGGCCCTGTCAGAGCCTTTAGGGGGCAACAAGTAGCGGGCAGGCCCCGAGTCGGGTGGGGGTGGGTACCGCGCTCACTTCCAGCTGGACGCAGAGGGGGGCGCGGAATGAAGCCCCGCCAGCACAGCAGTTGGTGCCGGGCAGTGAAGTGGCCGGTGCGGGCAGCTTGGGCGCTGGGCGGCTGTCTCCTGACACCAGAAACTCTCTTTATGAAAGGATCAAGTCCGGAGCATTGTTCTCCGGGCCAGGGAACCAAGGGCTCAGAATGCTCTTTTGTGTGGAGGTGCTCCCCACACACACACTCCCCCTTCTTTTTTCTCCCTTTGAGCCACTGCTGGCTGTGCCTCTGCCCCCAAGCTTGGGGGGAGCGATGGATGGTGGAGATGGGCTCTGGACAGACAGTCCTGGGGGAGCCATCTGTGCTGGGGTAGGATCCACTGGAGCTGAAAAATTAAACAGCATTTTCAATTAACTTTTCCTCCCTTGTTTGGCGGTGGGCTGAGGGGGGGAGTGGAGCAGGCTGGTTGAATTTAACCTTTGAAAAGCTACTGTGGAGGCGAGGAGGAGGGAATGACCTTTCTTCCCGAGGCAGGGGTGGGCGGGGGTGGGGAGCGGTGAGATTGTTTCCTCAGGCCAAGCAGGGGACCCTGTCCTCTGGTGAATATCCCCAGAAGCTCTTGGTGTCCTCGGCCGAGGTCCCACCTGCATAGAGTGGGTTTGTGCGTGTATCCCCAGAGGGCACACCCCAAGCAGAGATGGGGAGAGCCGCACAGTGTCAACAGGTGGAGGGAAGACAGTGCTGATCAGTAAGAACCTTGTTGCCCCCTTAATTACCCCCTTAATGGCTGTCCCTGTTTCTCTACACATCTTCCCTTCTTTTCCTCAAAAGGGCTGCTTTTTTCATTTCATCTCTTGGGATGGGTGCCACAGAACACGGAAGAGCACTTGTGGAAGGACTCACTTCAGACATCTGACCCAGATGTGCTCAAAGGGCTCTCCAGCCCTGTCCGGTTGGCAGTGTGGAATATAACCAGAATATAACACGGCCAGAAATCAGAGCCCAAGAGTTCAGGTTGTATACACTTCTTGCATCCCCAGTGCTGCATCCCGCGGCCTTCTCCGCCTTCCCTGGCATCTGGGAGCAGGTCTTCCTTAGGCTCCACTGGTCTCTTTCTCACTCAGGGCCTCACCTCTTCCTGGGTGCCCAGTGGTGAAGACTTCTCTTGCCGTAATGAGCAGAACAGTCTGTAGTTTTCAGAGGATTCGTGTGTCTTCTCTTTGTGTGGGGGATAGATGGATGGGATTAATCCCTTTTTTACGATGAGGAAACTGAGACTCAAGAGAGGTTAATTTTGAAAAATAGGGCATCCTTTGGATGGCACATCAAATCACCTGGGGGCCTCTTTCAAATTGCCCATCCCTACCCAAAAGTCCCCAAACTCTCACCCCTCCTCCCCCTATCATGACTTCAGAATAGAATTGATTAATGAAATTACATCTTGTGCATTTTCTGTTAGCCAAGTACGGAGTCCCATTGATGGGAGAGAAAACAAGGAAGGCCACTCAAATTAGCTGAGGCAAAAGAGGGCATAAACCCAATGGTTTCAGTTGCTTTTGCACCAGCCCTGGCTTTCATCAAAGCAACAGGGGAGGATGATGTTGGGAAACAAATATGGAAACGAGTTGTTGCAACCCTCCTAGGGCACAGTGGAGCATCATCCTCCCTCCCAAGCCCGCTCTTTGTCTCGTAAGTCATGCTCAGTTAAGGACACTACACTCAGGCTCCAGCTCGGGGCCCTCTCTCCTTCACTGACTATGTTCACTCAAACTGCTTTTCCTTTGGTTCATCAAATGTACAAGCTTTCATTTTCAGCATCTTAGCATCTATTTCATTCAACTCTCACCTGCCTTTCCTGTCTCTGTGAATTTTACTGCTCAAAGAAGCTTTTCCTGTCCTCCGAAAGCAAATCCTGTCCTCGGATTATACTTTCTTATAGCACTTTGTACCTCCTTGATATAACAGACCACGGTTTGGAGTCATACATGGAGTTGGGGCTGTTTAATATCCCTCCTCCACTAGACCTTAAGCACTGTGAGAGCAGGTATCCTGCCACTTTGTTCACTACCCTATCCCCAGTGCTTGTGGTAGGCACTCAGGGATTTAACAGATGTTGAAAGAATGAATGAATGGATGGGGAAAGGTAGCAACTCACAGGAAAGAATGAGCAAACTGAAAACCAAGTTCTCCCAGAAGTACAGATGAGAATCTCGCTTTGACATCTAGAAAATTACTTTCGAATCCCACAATGGAAGTCAGTAGGCATGAATGGTGCAGAGAACATTTATAGGGTAGCAGGTGGGAGAGAACATCGCCGATGGTTGAGGGCTTTTAGGTGAGGCAAGGAAAGCAGGCAGCCGACTTCAGCTTTTCCCCTGTATTTCAAAGATGTCAGTTCATTTTTGGAGCCCTGAGGAGGAGGAGAATGCTGAGGACTGTAGCCAGGTGTGATGAAGTAAAAGAGAAAAAAAGAGGCTTTGCCTGCTGGAGTCGCTTTGGGTGAGGCCGCCGCCCTAGTTTTCTGCAAAATAAAGGGATTGTCTTCAGGAAGCAGCAGAGGATGGATCCTGGGACTGTGAGCAAGAGGGTGAACCAGAGGAAATGCAGAAGCTTGAACTAGTGAAGGGTTAAAGGGAATGCATGTGATTAGCAGTATATTGAGGTTCGGGGGAAGGGAAAGGTGGGGGAAAGACCAGCGAGCGTATAGACTAGACCGCTAATAAATGAAGAGAAGTGGGAGATCCATCTTACCTCCTACAGGGCAGAGTTACTCGGCTCATTTTTTAGATCCATCTTTAAGAAGAAAAATGACAAAAAGGAATTTGGATAATTAGGAAGTAAATGCAGACTGTGCAAAAATCAGTACTGATAGAAAGCAGGTAGGAGAATCCTCAGAAAATGTAAAGGTTTCACAAATCAGCAAGCCTGGATGACATCCATCATGGGGTATTAAGGCTGGTGTTCTGGGGATGTGCTGAGTGGGGAGCTGATGGAACCACTTATAATTATGTCTGGAAAATCAAAGAAAGTAAAAGGAGCCATCAGGAGCCTGGGGAAGTGAAACGATGTGACTCCTGTCTTCTAAAACATGGCGCGACAGTCCTACAATTGTTCACCCAGTCAGTCTGGAGATAGATACAAAGAACATGGGGTGGGATATCTGTCATCTTGGGGAGAAAACTAGAATCGAGCTCAGTGTGTGTGTGTGTGTGTGTGTGTGTGTGTGTGTGTGTGTGCACGCACACACACACCTAAGGGCCAAACCACACCAAACAGAATAACACTAAGTGGTCAAATGGGAAACAGAAAAACAGATGTGTTGTAATGGGTGCGCCACAAGTGGCAGTTGTTAAAACAGGTTCGGGTTCTCTCCAGTGGTGTAGGTATGCAAATGAAAACTGCACAGAGAAGAAAAATCGATGGCAGGGAATCCATTCTGGGAGAGGGACACCCTCCCGGTGAGCAGAGGATTCTGAGCCTCTTTAATGAGGTCTCGTTTGGGGCTGGGAGAAAACTGCATGCAGCTGAAGAAACTGATAGGTGGGTGTGGCTGAGGAACAGCACGGGGACCTGGAGAAGTCACCAGTGTGAGCGCCCCGTGATGTGTGCGATGGGGCCAGGTTGGAACAACTCAATGTGTCTGAGGGGGAACTCCCCGTGCTCTTCCAAGAGGCCAAAGGAAGGCCCCAGAAGCTGCCTTGCTCTGGGAGCTGCGTGCACAGTTTGGGTGTGGAGCTCTTGGGCCTGGAAGGGAGGTGACGCTGACACCCTGAAGTGGTTTCCAAAAAAGAGGGGAAGGCCCCTGAGGGGCCAGGCTGAGAGGGAGTGGCTTCTCATGGTAATGATCCTGTGGACTCTGCAGCCCCAGCGCCTGCACGCTTTTACAAGGTTAAAGCAACAGCTTGAACCTGTATGGGGCAAGCATTTGTTTCCTTTCCAGATTGCCAGCTAATGAGGAAAGATTAAAGGAACGAAATCTGTTTAGCTTGGCTAAGTGACGATCGAGGCGGCGGGAGTGGAGAGGCATGCTGGGCCTGCCCGGCCGAGCAAGCGGTGTGATAACCGTCTGCAGATTTCAGAAAGGTGTGTGTAGTTCCAGTGTAGGAAGAGCAGCTGTCTCGGGTGGTGCAAGGGGCCTCAGCCTCCATCAGTGGGAGGAAACACATTGTGAGCTCAGCCGCTTGTGGTGCAGTAGGTCGACCTGCGGGGAAGAAGGCGAGGGTCTGGACATCCCGGCTGAGCGAAGGGAAGGACTGAGCCAACCCACCTGTCCCAACCCCCAGCCTCCACTTTGCCCTCTGCTGACACCATTTTCAGCGTTCCTGAGGGCCTTCTCTGGCCTACAGCTATTCCCACTGCAGTCAGTGCCTTGGGGGTTTGGAGTCCAAAAAGTGACCCCACTTTGGAGCCTGTGGCAGATGTTCTTAGTAGCTGGGTTGGCAATTCACAGCCAGGCTGTTCTTTTTTTTTTTTTTTTTTTTTTTTTGGTTCACGGGCCTCTCACTGTTGTGGCCTCTCCCGTTGTGGAGCACAGGCTCCGGACTTGCAAGCTCAGTGGCCATGGCTCACAGGCCCAGCCACTCTGCGGCATGTGGGATCTTCCAGGTCAGGGGCTCAAACCCGTG
>NW_006796183.1:1355254-1367687 GCF_000442215.2 Lipotes vexillifer
CTGCATCGGCAGGTGGACTCTCAACCACTGTGCCACCAGGGAGGCCCCAGGCTGTTCTTTGATGATGTCTTCGGATAGTCTTCTAAGCCTGTGAGATCAGAACCTTCTAGGAGCAGAAAGAACTTCCCCCCATAGGGGGTTCAACGGTGAGGCCCATGGTCCACTGTCCCAGGGGCCCCCAAGCCTGAACCCTTGGGGGAACTGGGATGCCTCTCATCCTGCTTCCTATCGGCAATCTCACAGTTAAACACTTAAACAATCTTTCTTTCTCCTCTTTTCTCTCTCCCCCTCTCTCTCTTTCTCTCTCTTCTTTTCAGAGTTGACAGGGGCCAAATAAAGCCCTTTTAAAAAAACACACAAAACAATTTTGTTCCTTCTGAAAGTGATGGAGTGAAAGTGAGTGCAGATTATAGGCCTGTGAGGCGAGGGCCTTCCTGACGGGGAGAAAAGTAGTGACATGATGGGAACCTAATGGCAGTAATTGGCCCTGGCTTTGACAGGGCCCATATCACAGCTCAGGAAAAGAGAGATGTTTAAAGTAAAAATTTACACAAAATTATATGTTTTCGGGGTGAAAAAGACTGTTTGGATTTCATTTTTTTTCTTCCTCTTCTTCCCCCCAGGGCATGTTTCACGGGCCTTCCTCTGCCGGTGTGTGTATGCGTGCGTGTACGTGTGTGTACGCACACACGGACATGCAGCTGGCCCGCAGGTATATGTTCGTTTTATCTCCGCATTGTCAGTGCCTTCCGTTTTCTCCCTTACTCAAATGGAGGCATTGCTCAGCTTTGGAAGTTTCTCTTTCTGAAGTAGAAAGAGCCTAAGAGAATGAAGAGAACGGTTCCAGTAATATAAGAGGCCATCCTGTGTAATTTGGCCATAACGGTGCTTGTTCAGTCTCAATACAGTCAGCTAGCATCTAGTATTTATCCTTGTAGCTCTTAGTCCTAAATAAGACCAAGTAATAGATTGGGTAATTATATTTGTTTAGTGTCTAATTCCCACTCCAGAATGTGAGCCCTTTGAGTGCGGGTCTCTGTTTATCTCGTTCAGGGCCATAATCCCAGCACCCAGCGCAGCGCCCAGCACATAGCGGGCTTCCAGTATGCGTGGCCCAGGATAACCAAATTCTTTTGAGACAGGAGCTGGGTTGGAAGACCATGCCTTCCTGAGGATAAAATGCTGATAAATCAGACTTTTGTTTCAGGTACTAGAATACTCAGAAAATTGATTCTTCATTGCTTTTTAGAAATGTGGCCGGACAGGAAGACATCAAAGGTGGCAGGGCAACGAGACTATTAGGTGTTCATCCCTTGTTGAGAATGCTTAAGACTTTCTTCATTGTGAGCAGTACTAGAATCTCTACAGTCAAACTCCAATCAACTCTTTGATGCTAATGACCATTCCCAGTGTAGGCTGGTCCACTCAAAGCCTGCAACTTATACTGCAGCTCCCTGTTTTACTTGGATTTAGGCAAAGCGTAGGGGCTAAGACAAGAACTAGTCAGCTATCAGTCTACTTTTGAGCTTTCTAAAAAAAAAAAATTCCATTTGACTAACGTAACAACAAGACACACGAATGAAACTAAATTGAATGTTTTATTCACATGAGCTCACGGTTAAGTAACAGAATCACAGAATCTCAGGGTGGGGAGTGGCTTTAGAGGTTCTGAAGTACACCCTTCACTAGTTCATGCACAATCTCTACAATAACCTCTCAAACTCCAGTTGTGAAGATTGGTGTGTTCAGCCAGCAAGGTAGAGCTTAGAGTCAAGAAATGCAAGGGCTAGGAGCTGGACTGAGCAGAAGCCAGCCCTGGGGAAACGGTCAGTCGTGAGGAACAAACAGAGTTAGATAGGGGAGACCCAGCAAGGGCTGTGCCAGGGAGTTGCTGTGGAGGTGGGAATCCTTTCTGAAAGGAGAGTCCAGGAGGTTGGCGTAGAATGGGGATGTATAAGTAGCAGCAACAGGACCAGGCAGCATTCTATGACCTCCCCGTTTTACCTCAGTGTTTGAAGAAAATTTCAACCCAGGCAACCCAGGAGGTTCCAAGACCACCAGGGGAATCCAGAACACTGGGTGAGCTTTGCTGGGGGTGGGAGAAGGGCATCAGTGTCTAGAATCAAATGGAAGCAATGCTTCTAGAGCTGTGGTAGTCACTGAGATGACGTCGAGTCAGTACAATTCAGTGGATGGTTCTTGAATGATACAGGGTGTGGCCCATGTGCTCAGCACTGAGTTAGGTAATAGCAAGTAATGTTGGAAATGATTCATAGGATTGACGTGCTCTAGGAGTAGGGAAGATGAATTGGTCACTTATGGTCAGAATAGAGGTTCTTAAAGAAAAACTGAGGCATTCAGGGTTTTGGAACCATTTATTTGTACCAGCATTTATGGAATGACTACTCTATTCCAGGCATTTCGTATTTGGTGAAAGCCCCTCAGACCTACTATTTACTTTGAGTCACTTCCCTTTTATTTTCCCTTTATATGCTGAATTGAGATTGTAAAAAAAGAAAAAAAAATGGCTGGCATTCCATCCAAGAAAATCACAAAATGTGAAAAGTTTCTCTTACAACCTTGGAGCTCTCCAAGCTCTGTAGACAATCCAAAAGTCTAGGGTAACAGCCGCAGCTCACGGAATTTTCCTCCTCTGGCATTTGGCACAGAGATGGTAACCCTGTGCTCCTATATTACCTCTGCTTAGGAATATTAAAATCATAAATTACATGCATTTTCCTAAAATACAGTCCTTTCACTGGGATCTGGAATAAGGACTTGGATGAAGGTGCCTCTGGGTACCACTTGGCTTGCCAGTCAGTGCAGCATGTTGATCTGAAGATGAGATGCTAAACCCTTCTCATCTGACCCGCTTGGACATGATGTTAGCTGTTACACCATAACCTCCTAAAAGGATAGCAAATGAACTATGGGTGGCATTTGCTTTTTCACTCATCTAAACTTTCTGCTTAAAATTATGGAATCTCAGAGCCTTCTTGGCGGTCAGGCAACATTTTTTTCAATAGACTGCCTAGTCTAAGTTAAATGCTGGAGATACAGAGGTTTAAAAACAGTGTCTGCTTAAAGGAATTCATAGTTCACTAGGAGACAGCCCATCCAAAGAGATTGTTTCAATGTACTATAAGTGCTAAGTTAGATGAATAAGCAAGATGCAGCACCACCGATAAGAAGCAAGCACCTTAATCAGCTAGACCTCAAGGAAGGCTCCACAGAGTTAGCAAAGCTTGAAATGATTCTTTAGGGAGGAAGAGAAGTTTGCTAAGCAGAGGGAAAGCAAAGGGCAGAGTATTCCAAGCGAAAGACATAGCATGATTGTTGAAGACATCAATTTTAAGTCAACTAATCCTGGCTCTCGGCTCCTTAATATGCCTAGCAGTTCCTAAGTTCACTTTCCTCATTTTTGTGACAATTGTGTGCCATGTACAGGAAGAGTAAGAAAGGGAAAGGGCTTGAAGAGTCACTAAAAGAAAGGAAGATGGGAATAAAATAGAGAGAGGGAGGAAGAGAGGGAAAAGGAAACCAGCATTTATTGAGTGGCTATTATGTGCCAGGTGATTTTATATGATCTCATTTCATGTTATGGATGCCATTTTCTAAATTAAGATGTTCAGAGAGATGAATGAATTCCTTCACCCTCTCTTCACTTTTCAGTCCCCTCCTGTCCTCCATTCCCACTGTAACTCTACCTCTCTTTGAAGCTCCCTGCTGCACTTAACCACCACCACTTGGATCTCTAACAGACACTCCATGCAAAATGCTGCAGTAATTTCCCCCACCAAACCCGCTCCTTCTCAACTCTTCCCATGCCACCTCCCCATCCACTTGCTCAAGCTGGAAACCCGGAATCACTCTTTGACCTTCCCCTCTTCCTCAGCCCCACATCTGATGCATCACTGAGTCCCGACCACTCTACCTCTAAAATGTATCTCAAATGCATCCACTTATGCCCAGCTTCTCTGGCACCACCTAAAAATCAGGCCATCATCACTCTTGAATAGTCTTCTTGTATGATTTCTCTCTTCCATCCTTGCCACTTGCAATCCACCTGGCAACCCAGGAATCCTTTTAAGATACATGGCCCTTAGTCCTTCCCCAGCAAGATTTGCTCCCTGTCTACCTTGACTCTCCCCTCTTGGGGTCTTTGCATCCCACCCAGCTCACTCTACCCGACCCCTTCACATGGCTGTGTCCTTCTCATCTTTTAGATCTCCCCTTAAATGTCATTTCCTCAGAGAATTCTTCCCAGAGAGTTCTAAAAACTCTAAAACAGATTTCCCCCTATTTTTCTATTTCTTATCTTTTTGAAAAATTGTAGTGGTATATTTATTTGTGTGTCTGTTTAATGTCTCCTCTGCTAAGCACAAGCTCTAGGAGGGTAGCCCTCTGTCTCTTTGTTCACCACTGAATCATCAACACCTTGCATAGTGCCAAGCACAGAGCAGGCATTCAGTATGTTATATTTTAAAATATGATATGTTTTTTGTTAAAAAGGAGTATTAGGGGCTTCCCTGGTGGCGCAGTGGTTGAGTCCGCCTGCCGGACACGGGTTCGTGCCCCGGTACGGGAAGATCCCACATGCCGCGGAGCGGCTGGGCCCGTGAGCCATGCCCGCTGAGCCTGTGCGTCCGGAGCCTGTGCTCTGTAATGGGAGAGGCCACAACAGTGAGAGGCGCGCATACTGCAAAAAAAAAAAAAAAAAAAAAAAGAGTATTAAGTGAAACTGATTCAGGATAAAGAAGAGCTTGGATTTAAACCCATCTCTTCCTGACAACAAAGCCCATGCACTTTCTTCTCCATCACACTGCCTTCACAGGGATGAGATCCAGCCTGGGCAGTCAGGCAGCGGTCTTCCTGGAGTTTGTTTCAGAGATGAGATGGAGAGGATCCTTCGGAAACGTAATCCTGACTGGACAGTGAGCTCTGTGAAGCTAGAGGCCATTTCTTCACTGTTTAGTAATGTGCCCGGCACAGGGTAGCTGCTCAGTAAATGATGAATGAACCAACCAATGTGCCATGAGAATCTCTCAGGTTTTAATATGAACAAATGGGCAGAGGTACCATTTACTGAGGTGGAGAAGGGAGAGGAGGAGCAGAGTTATTGGCAGGTGGGGAGGAATGAAGAGTTTAGTTTTAGAATATGACATATAGAGAAAGGCACAGTCGCCAATAGGCGTGTGTTTCAGGAACAATGAGAAGTGTATTCATTCAGTCATTTATTCACTTAATCACTCAACCAACAAATGTCTGTTAAGAGCTTAGTATATATCAAGCACTATGTTAGGTGCTGAAGATGCGACAATAAATCAGATAAAGTCAAGTGAGGGAAATGGGTAAGAAGACAGATATTCAAATGCAAAGTGCTTAGTGCCATTGTAAAAGTAAGCACTTGGGGCAATGGGACCTGCGAAGTGGAGGCAGAAAGACCTCCTGGAGAAAGTAAAGCCTCCATCTATCGCCTCCTGGAGGATGGAGGAGATAGCCTGACTAAAAGCCAGGGAGAGTGTTCCAGGCAGCAGAAGTAGTGATTAAAAGCCCAGTGATTAAAAAGAAAAGAAGAGCATTCGGAGGACAGTACATAGCTCAGTAGGTGGGAGTCATGGTGTTGGGAGCAGGGTGCTCTGTGAAAAGTAGTGAGACACCCAAGTTGTGGACCTCCTCGACACGCCCCCTTTCTGTCTCTCCATTGAGAGAGGACAGAGAGAGCTGAAAGTCACACGCAGATGTAAGTCACTGCTCACAGCCACATGTGTGAAGGGAAAGTGGGCAGAGAGACAGTAGGGCTGGAATCATAACCTTGAACCAAACTAGTAAGAGTTTCAGTTGCCATAATAAAGAGTATGACTTCTAGGGGCAATTGGCAATCATTGAAAGTTTTTAATTGGGAAGGGTGATGGTGGTGGTGGTGACATGATCAGATACATATATTAGGAGTAACTCATGGCTAATATGAAAAATGGATTAATGGAAACATGAACAGAAGCTACCATATTTTCTGTGAAGAAGACATTCTTCAGATTGAAAAATAAAATGGTAAGAAAATACCAAAGTCCAAGATAGTGTGTGTGTGTGTGTGTGTGTGTGTGTGTGTGTGTGTAAGAAGCTATCTATGTGAGTCTCAATTCTGACCTTCATGAGTCCATGAACTACTTGCCATTTGCATCCTCTTCTTGAAAGTTCCCCCCTGCCTCTTGTCCATCTTAAACTAAAACTTTAAGTCTCAGTTCAAGTCTCCCCTATACCTCTCCCCCAGAGACAAATTTAACAATTCTGTTCTCTGGGCTACCGTATCACTCTGGCCATAACAACTTGTTTAGAATTACTGTTTTTCTCAGCTCTCTCCCAAACAAGACTGTATGCTCCTCAAGGGCTGACTGCTCAAGTTTCTTTGTATCCTCAACATCAGGTATGGTTCATGGTAGACAGTAGGTACTCAATAAATATTAGATGGATTGGAATGTATTGGGATACAGACAATCCCCAACTTACAATTATAAGACATGCTTGTTTGACTTTATGATGGTGGGAAAGTGATACACATTCAGTAGAATCCATACTTCAAATTTTGAATTTTGATCTTTTTCCGGGTTAGTGATATGTGGTACAACCCTCTTTCTGATACTGGGCAGTAGCAGCGAGATACAGCTCCCAGTCAGCCACACGATCACAAGGATAAATAACCAGTACACTGACAGCTATTTTGTACCCAGGCAACCATTCTGTTTTTCACTTTCAGTCCAGTATTCAGTAAATTACATGAGATAGTCAATACTTTATTATAAACTAGGCTTTGTGTGAGATGATTTTGCCCAACTGTAGGCTAATGTGAGTGTTCTGAGCACATTTAAGGTAGGCTAGGCTAAGCAATGATGTTCAGTAGGGTAGCTGTATTAAATGCATTTTTGACTTAGGATATTTTCAACCTAGGATGGGTTTATCAAAATGTAACCACATGGTAAGTTGAGGAAGAGCTGTCCTAATAAACTGGGATGATCTCATAACGTGAAATGTAATACATGTAAATTCCTGCACTTGGATCCAAACCTTCTGCACCAGTACAGGAAGGGAGAGCAAGATTATTCCTTCAGCAAACAGCTGTTGAATAGCAAGTGTGCTTGACACTGGACATACGGCAGGAAACCACAGAGACGCGTTCTTTGCCCTCATGGAGTTTACAGGCTACTGGGATGACAGATTTTAGATGAGTAGCTAAACGTAAGTGAAATGCCGTAGAGAAGACCACAGAGTGCAATGGGGATCCAGCCTGGTCTGTAGCTACATGGATCGTTCTTGCAGAACTTCACTGTTTCAGAGTCACGTTTATTTCTGTCGTCACTTGATTAACGCCCATCACCCCACTACACTATGCACAGTGAAGAGTCTTTCTTTGGCCACCAGTGTATTCCCAGGAGAGTAGGCTCTCAACTGATGTTTACCTGAATGAAGGAAAGAATAAATGAACGAATGAGTGAGTGAATGAATGAGGAAGTGGGCATTCCAGGCAGAGGGAACAAGCACCACAGACCAATATGTCTGGGAAGAGAGAGAGAAGAAGAATGACTGTCTGAGAAAAGCTGAGCACCAGCTACACATGTAACAACAAAGTGAGATGGCTGCAAACTTGGGCTTTGTTAAGAAAAATTGTCTCTCTTCCCTGCCTACTCTTTACTCGAGACTGTCCCTTGGGTGTGGTTTTCTTTCCTGGGGAACACACTTTAGAAAGGATTGTGACAAATATTTGCAGAACATTTCCATGTGGGAAGCTCCATCCCATGATGGAAAGAGCATGGGATTTCTGACTCAGACCTGAGTTTGAATTCCAGCTCTACCA
This sequence comes from Lipotes vexillifer, assembly GCF_000442215.2. Lineage (NCBI taxonomy): Eukaryota > Metazoa > Chordata > Mammalia > Artiodactyla > Lipotidae > Lipotes > Lipotes vexillifer. The sequence goes on from NW_006796183.1 coordinate 1,363,104, forward strand.
CTTGCTGGCTGAATCGGATGGATCACTTAAGTTCTCAGAGCCTGTGTTCCTGTCTATAGAAATAATAATATGCACGTTCTGAAAACTAAATAGAATAACATGGAAGATGCCTAACATGGTACCTGGCACACAGTAGGTCCCCAGTAAATGCGAGCCCCCCGTCTACTAAAAGAAAAAGAACTCTGGGCTATTTGAGTTCAGGAAGGCTTCTTGAAGGAGGCAGATTTTGAGCTGGTCACTTAAGGACTGGGGGATTCTATTTTATTGAAGAAAAGAGAGAGGTCCTAGTTAGGAAGGTGGGGGAAGGGTAATGGAGCATAGCACTGTGCTGGGCTCTGCACGTGGACAGAGAACCAAGTAGAGCCCAGTCCCCAGCTCCAGGCCAAGAGTTTCCCCACTTCCATCCCTGATCTCACCTTCCCAAGAGGAAGGTAATGCCCTGGAACCGTCTCTGACTAGGGTATCTCTTTTGGAAAGGAGGGAACCTACAGCCTTGTTCAGGATTTGCTCACAAACAGGCAGCCTCTGAGAGCCTGCACTCTTTGAGCTTGCGTAGTACACACACTCCACTAATGGAGGTTTGAGCAAGTACTGGTGTGTGTGTGTGAGTGTGGTTGTGAGCGTGCGCCATGTGAACACACTGAAACACAGCAAAGCCAGAACAAAGCGTGCTACCCACCCTGGCCTTGGAGCCTGGCAGTAACAAGCACCAGCGGCCCATCCAGAGGGTAGCTTTGGGTATGGAAGGACTAGTAAGGGAGAAGGGAATTGAGAGATGGGAAAGAACACATGTTCAAAAATAAACACTGCCTCCTGCTAAATGGTCTAGAAAGCATCTGTAAGAGGGGCTCTGGGCTGTGGGGTTTCCGAGGATGGTTAGCGCGGGAATGTTTTGTCTGTTGGTTGAGGTCGGGGGCTTCCACATCCTGCCCACCGCCACATCTGGGGAAGTCATCTGTGCTGGGCTGATGGCTCCCTGAGCACTCCTGTTTTAATGGCTCGTGGTGCCGCAAGAGATGGCCCTGTAATGGCCGTTCCAGGCTGCCCTGGGAAGGGTCTGGGGCCCGCCCCAGGCAGCCTGTTGGCGTTTCTCCCACCCCAGTCGTCTACCACCTTTCGGCCCCTCTTTGCCCAGGTGAGCTGGCCTGCATCCTGGTTGGGAGCCTCGGACTGGCTGTGGGGTGGCTGTGGGAGTAGAGGACTCAGCATTTAGAGGGGGGAAGGATGTGGTCCGACTCTTCTGACTGCCATCCCCTTGATCAGGCACTGGCTCCGGCGTCCATCATGGTTTTCTCTCTTCTTCTGATGCAGCTCTGTCTCATCTCTTTGCCAAAGAGGGAGGTTCAGGGTTATGGAGTCACTTCTAAGACCAAGTGGTGCAGAAAGGGCAGGCACAGCACATTTAGAAAGAACTGCTCCTCCCTGTGAAGCAGGGTATTAGGAAGAGATGTGAAAGGAGCAAAGCAGAGAGCTGTGCCCAGGGTGCCTCGGCTGTCCCCTCAATCCTAGAAGGACCCACTAGTGATTTCTGCCCTCACGCTCCAGTGCAGCCCCATCCTAGAGCCAGTCCTTCAGCCTGAGACAGGTAACTGCAGGTGCAGATAAACCTGCTCACCAGTGAACTCTGGAATGGCGTGTTTTAATGGCCTGGTCCCCTCACCTTGCTGACAGCTCTGGACAATTACCTGGACGGCCCGAGAGAAGGAGCATTGTGTGTAGCTACCTGCAGGCTACAAGGATGGAGTAACGGGCTGTGGCTTCAGCAAGGGTGAGACCCCCGCCCCCGAGGCAGCCTGGAGTGGAGGACCACAAGTGCATGGGGAGAAGCTGGAGGGGCAGAGGAGAGGGGAGGGCTTGCTCCTCTCAGCGAGGGCTCGTAAAGCTGCAGGTGTGCGATGTTGTTATTTAGTCTAGAGCCTGGTATGTGACAGCCCGGACCCTCTCTCCTGCGACTGCCGACTGCCGCCACCGCCTCTGCTGGCCAGATAATTAGTCCATTACGACTCTCCCACCTTGGGTGGGTGGGGGCAGGGTGAGAGCCCACCCTCAGACTCCTAGTAATTCAACTTCCTGTGTTTTATGGAAGGAGGCTGTTGGGGGCAGAGAGCGAAAGGCCCTCCTCCCTAGGCTTGGCCAACCCCTTGCTTAGCGCCCAGCCCCCATCTCCCTCCTTCCACCCAAACCCCGTTGCCGTGGTGACCAGATGTTATTTCCCAGCTCCCTATTCCAACTAATTTGTAAAAGTTTTTTACATCTCTTACCTGCCTGAAAAATGAATATAAGACGGGTATATCTCTTCTCGAGTCTTGCTCTGCCTGTCTCTCTTCCCCTGCATCTCTCCTCTGTCTCTCTCTATTTTTATTACACGCTTATCGCCTTTTTCCCTCCTGCTTTTGAAATTGATTTCCTTTCCTTTCTCCCCCTATTCAGGACCTAAACGCTGAATGTTCGATATTTCATTTGAGACCGCTAATCGCATTACTGCCCTTGACGTTTTACAGATATCATATTATGGGCGCAAATTTGGCGAATTATTAGCGCTGTAATGTATAGCTTGTCAGAGGTATTTAAGACGCTAAGAGCCCAAGGCTTATCGGGGTTAGCAGAGAGCTCTCGTTGAGCTTTTGAAATGCAGAGAGCCAGTTATAAAACACACTGTGACTCTCTCTTCAGCTGGTGAAAAAAAGGAAAAGAGAAAAAGAGAAAGAAAAAGAAAAAAAAATGTCACCCGTCTATCAGAGGCTTCCAGGGCTGATAACAAGCAAAATTCTTCTCTGTGGGTTTCACTGGAAATGTGAGAAGCTTTTAAAACATTTCTCAAGCTGTCTGGAAAAGAAAAAAAAAATCTTTATTGAAAGGATGTAGCAATCTTTTTTACTGTGGCCTATTTATCTCTGGGGAAAAAGCTGTAACAAGAAGATCCCCTACCGACCATCAGCCGTGTCAGGGCCCGCCTGGCTTTGGCGGCAGGACTTTGGTGCGGGAGCTTGCTGAGAGAGAGTGGGGCCGCCTTTAGCAAGAAGGGGAAAGGCTTCTGGCTCTAGTGCCTTCTTGTGGAAGAGGCAGCCTCAGCACAACGCCGAGTGCAGTGCTCAGGGCTCAGCAGACACATCTCATCAATTCCTTTTTGAATGAATGGATGACTGAACCAACCCAACAAACCAAATCAACAGAGCCTTGAAGCTGCTGCCCCACTTTGGCCGGCCTAATAAGTGTGCACTGTACCTGTGAGCCCCTAGTATGGTAAGCAGTGACACCTGTGTGGTCACACGTGTTCTTTCAGACTCCCACGGCCATCCCTGCTCTCCGAGGCTGTGGGAGCCTCTCTGCCTTCCCGTCTCTGTCATCTGCTGATGACATCTCCCCTCTACGTGGGAACTTTGGCACTCGGCTCAATATCCCCCTGCTCACCCCTGTTCCTGTCTTCACCCTGGGAATTTCCACTCCCACACAGATCATCCAAATCCTGGGATTCTCGACTCCATTCTCCTTCGCTCCTCCAGCAGAAGTCCACCGGAGCATGCCCCGCCCCCCTCCATCTGACCATCTCCTAGAATTTCTTCACCTCAGAAATCATGAACTCAGAAATTCCACCTTCTAACCAGAACCTTTATGCTTACATCTGTTCCACTTCCTCACTCCCACGGAATCTGCTTTTTGACCTCATTTAGACCTTCCATCCTTGGACCATTCCTAATTTAACAAGCCCATCATTCCTCTCCTAGCTTCACTTCCTTTCTTACCCAACCTTGACCCTTTGATCAATCTCTCCAAAGAACTTCTTTATTCAATTTCCTTTTACCCCTCTGCCTTTCTGCCCCCACCTGCCTGCCCATTTCAGATCCAAATCCATATCCGCACTTGCTTTCTCCTCGACTTCTGGCCTGCGATGCTTGACTAAGAAAATCACATAACCAATCCAGCTGGTATCAACTTTATCCAGGCCCTGAATGCATGTCACCAGCCCTTTGGCTTGTCCCATAATCGATTCTCTTTTCCATTTCCCATAGCAGTTGTCTTAAGCCTTTCCCTCTCTCAAAAAATGTCCTTCCTTGCCTCTGTTTACCTCATTCTCCATAGATGACTTCACTTCCTGCTTTACAGAGAGAATAGCGGCCAACGGGCTCAAATTTCTCCCCTCTAACCCTCCCCTTGGCACTGGCAGTCACCTTCCCTGCTTTATATCTTCACTCAGCACTAATCCCCCCACCTCTTGTGCCCAGCACTCCTGCCCCTTGAGACCTTGCACCATCTCTTCCTTTGTATTTTAAATGTCCGTCTTCCTACCAGTGCCTTTCCCTCCCTTCAAGCACCCTCAAATCTCCCCTTTAAACCTTCTTTTCATGTTATCTTCCAAGCACTTGCAAGTTACTGCCCCATCTTCCTCCTTCTTTTTACTAATAAACCTGTTCAAAAGCAGTCTTACTCTTATCCCATCTACTTTCCCATTTCCAATTCACCCTTCCCCTTGTAGACCGTGTTCTATCTCTACTGATATTGTGGTCACCTCTTTCTTCTTCAGATTATTTTTCCTTAGCTTCTCATTTCTTTGACTTTTCTCTACTCCTTCTCGTTCTCTTTCCC
>NW_006796183.1:1367697-1378925 GCF_000442215.2 Lipotes vexillifer
GGTTGCTCCCCAGAGTACGCTGTTTCACTTCTCTTCTTACCTTACACATCTGCCCTGGCTGAGCTCCTCCAAGCCTGTGGTGTCACTTGCCATCTGAACACTGATGATGCCCACGTCTACAACCTCAGCCTCAACCTGTCTCCTGAATGTCATGCCCATGTTCCAGCTGCCAACTCACTATCTCCCCTTGAACCCAGAGCACCTTGGACTCAACATATCCAAAACTGACATTATTATATTTTTTTCAAGCCTGCAACTTAAATGATCCTTAAGCACCATCCAACCAAACACACCTGGTTCAACATAGAGGGGAGAATTCTCCCCTTTTCCCTTCCTTTTATCAGTCCTCTTTTACCTAAAAAGAAAAGAAATCTTTGGGGGTTGGGGGAGAAGTAAGTCCCTTGCCTTGTACCTCATATCAAAATTAATTCCAGATGAATTTAAAAGTTAAATGCAAAGGATAGAGCCATAACTAGATCTGCATCAGATATGTATCTGGTGAAGGAAGGACCTTCTTAGCATAAACACAGTGGAAAAAGTCACCAAAAATTTTAAATTTCGATACAACAACAACAAAATCCCCATCATAACAAAAATAAAAGGAAACTGCCAAAATGCCACCTGAGAAACAAAGATTTGCAGTAAACCTAGCAGAACATATGATGTCCTTAATATGTAAAGAGCTCTTACAAATCAAAAAAAGCACTAATAGCTCAATATAAAATGAACTAAGGCACGAACAAGCAATTCACAAAAGAAATATAAAAATCTTTAAAATGATAAAATTAATATAAATTAAATAAATGACATAACATTTGGCCTATATAAACTGGCAACTTTGAAAATTATAAAGCTCAATGCTTATTTAATAAGGTTGGCATTAGACAGAGATTCTTATATACTATTAGTAAAATTATATATTTGTATAATCTTTCTGGAAGCAGTTTTGTAATATGTAGCAAAAGCCTTAAAATATTCATGTCCTTTTTTTTGTAATTCCCTTTTCGGAATCTATTCTAAGAAAATAATTGGAAATGTGGTCAAAGATTTATGCATAAGGATAATCACTGCAGTATTATTTATAGCAGGGAAAATCTGAAAACAAGTTAAATGTTTGACAACAAGGAAATCGTTACATAAATTATAATACAATCATATGATGAGATATTGTGCGGCCCTTAAAAAAATCTGTTTTTGAAGAATATTTCAGCAGAGATTCTAAAACAATGTTAAGTAAAAACTATGCATAGAAAAAAGTGGAAGGAATTACACCAACATATCATAGTGCGTGGTGGGATTATGTCACTTCGTTTCCTTCTTTAGAGTTCTCTTGATTTTCTAAATGATCTACAATCAGAAGATATAACTTTTACAATCAGAAAAAAATACATCTTTAAATTCTGATTATATAGTCACCAGTCATCCTTCAATGCTTGTGCTTCTACTACCTATGGCCTCCTAATATTTCAGTCCTCTTACAACTGCTGCCAGCGATCTTTTAAAAATACAAATGTCACTCTTCTTAGATTCCACCCGTGCCTCCTGGAACCCTCAAGTTAAATTTAAGATCCTCAGTAAGTTGCCCTAAGTGCTTCACAATCCAACCCCAACATGTTTCCTCAGTCCCATTTCCCATACACCTCAGCTTTCCCTAAACATGCCCTGCTTTTGCACGATTCCATGGCTTTGCACATCTGTGCCTTCTGCCTGTTGTACTCTTACTTCCCTTTTCCGTCTATAGGAGTATTTCTTCCAAACTCGGCTCAAGGACCCTCCCTGTCCCAAGCACCTAGTTATTCGCTCTGTTGTGCACCCAAAGCGCTTTGCCAGACTTCTGTCATAGCAGTTAACCCCACTAGACTCTAAGAGCTCAGAGGCCAAAGTCTTTTCCTAATTTTTGCTTATTTTCTCAGCACCTAGCACAAGGCCTGGCATGTGGTAGATATTCAGTGAATATCAGATGAGTGATTAGACTGAAGATTTCTGACTCTGCCCTGCCCCTTTGATGGCAGAGAACAGGAGGTAGAGAGCCCCTCTAGCCATGACATTACAGGGTCAGAAAAGCTCTGATCCCAACCTCCATGTTTGAATTCCCTCTATTAGGACCAATTATCATCATCCAATCTCTGCTTGAATACCTCTTATGAGGGGGAACTCATTACTTTTCAAAGCAGTCCTTATTTGGATATCTCTGATTGTTAGAAAATACTTTTCTTAAAATGAGCCCAAATCTTATGATCAGTCTAAGTTAGCTTTAACTTTTCACCCACTTTTCTTGGTTTTCCCCATGGGGGACACACACAGGAATCAGCTCCCTCTTCCTTTATCAGCCTCCTTTTTACAAACTGATGATTCCCCCTTTCTTTCTATGGTGCTGAGTTTCCCACCCTCCCTTGCAGTCCTGTCTCCTCACATCTGAAGTCAGTACAGATTATCTCTCTCTGTGTTATTATTATGATGCTGCTGCTGATTCCGAACAGTTTACAGGTGTGAAAGTGCTATGGTTTACAATAGGTCTTCACATACATTGTTATTTGGGGCTCTCGAAGGATGGTGCTCAGACCTGCCCTGCCTGTGGTGACCGAACCGGGGAGAGCAGGAAGAGACTGTCACTGCTTTGTGAATGCAGGTGAATCATATTGGCTGCTAACTCATATTGAGCTTGTTATCAACTAAAACCCCAAACTCTTTTTTCACTGCTGAGTCATGTCTCTTTCATCCTTTTCCTATGCTGTTATGTTTTTAGATCCAAATTCAGACCTTCCCACTTATTGTTATTATTATTATTATCTTCTACTATTTATCGAGTCCCTACTATATACCGAGGGTAGACACTTCAGATATATGTATATATTGATGTCTTTTATCAAATATTTGTATTCCTTATTAAAGCTAGGGTGGGCATAATTATTTCCATTTTACAGGTAGGAAAACTGAAGCTAAGATAGGTAAGCAAATTTCCCAAGGTTGAGTAGCTTTTAAGAGGCAGAAATTTGTTGACTTCAAAGCCCATGTTCTTTTTTTTTTTTTTTTAATTATAAGTGTGACTTTCAATGGGGAAGAAGGAATAGGACAGTATGACTTGAGTGCTTATTGTGTGATTGACACAGTGTTAGAAGCCTTGCATCAACAATCTCAGTTAATCCCCCCAACAATCCCATGAAAGGCATACAGAGCTCACCTGCTGTCCACCTAAGTTTCCTACAAATGGGGACAGCCCAAAGCAGAGGGGATGACTGGGGCTTTCTGCTGAACAGCCCCTGAAGACCCACTGACCAAGGCGTGGGAGGAAGAGTAGGGCTCCAGCATCCTGGAGGAATGGGAGAGGCGGCCTGCCAGGCTCAGTAGGACTGAGCCATGGTGAAGCTTTCCCTGGACCTGCACCTGTAAGGACTAGTCTCAAAAGAAGGAGAAAGAGAATGACAAGAAGGTAGAGGGCTTTCAGTATCACAGAGATAGGCGTTTGCCCCTTCTCTCTGGTTTCGGAAGGGACTCCCTGGCTTTGAGGGCCTAACGCATGCTGAGTTAGTGGCTGTTGTCTGGAACAACGGTAAACAAAAGTCCCCAGAGGGCTCTGGTCTTGGGTATTTGTGTAAGCTGAAAGCTTCAGTCCAAGTTGGTTCTCTCAAACTGTGCAATAAATAAAAACATGTATTAAGTGCTTGGTCTGGGCCAGGCTCTGTACCAGGTGCTGGGACTCAAAGAGTAAAAGACACCTGCCCTGAAGCAGTTCAAAAGCTACCGACTAAGGCAGAGGTTAAGTACAGGCATGTAAAGGGTCACTTAGATCAGACTCAGGTAGAGTGCCAGAAGAGGCTTCCTCAGGAGATAATGCCAGACCCAAGTTATAAGAAGTTGGCAGTGGAAAAAAAGTAGATGGGCATTCCAGGCAGAGGGATCAGAATGAGCACAAGCAGAGGTACAAGAAAGCATCCTTTGGGGCTTCCCTGGTGGTGCAGTGGTTGAGAGTCCGCCTGCCGATGCAGGGGACATGGGTTCGTGCCCCGGTCCAGGAGGATCCCACATGTTGCGGAGAGGTTGGGCCCGTGGGCCATGGCCGCTGAGCCTGCGCGTCCAGAGCCTAAAAAGAAAAATCCTTTGTTCGGGGAAACTAGACCCAGTTCAGCATTGCAGAGGCATTTGGGTGAGGGACAGGGTGCAGAAGATGAGGCTGAAGATGGAGATGGACACCAGTTCATGGAAGCTCTTGTGGCCTCTGCTCAAGAGCTTGAACTTAATTCTTTAGTCAGTTCATATAATAGTTGCACCTAAATCCCAAGTACCATTTGTTTGCTGTTGGACTCTGCCAGAGCAATGGTATTTAGTCTAGTTTAGAGACATGAATGACCCTTTGGCCCACCGTTCTCTCCTTCAATCTGGGAATCCGAATGAGGTGGTCATTCCTTTACCATCCCTGCCATCATCATCGTTGTCATCAGAATAACAAAATAACACTTGGAATTGCATAGAGGGGAGAATTGTGATCCTCCATTGCGTCAGCCTAAAGTCGGCGGTACATCAAAGCATGTTTCTGACATTAGAAAATGGGCAAGTGGTCCTTCTCTGGCCATTTGTGATCTGACTCAGACATTTAAAGGGTGTAGAGAATTAAGACAACAAAGAACCCATCTAGAACAGAAGGTTATGACATATTTTTAAGCTCTTCAAGTGGAAATGTTATTCCAAGGGGAACTGAGTTGTCCAGATTACATACGAGAGTTACAGCGTCTCCCCTTGTTAGGAGGGGTGACGCTTTCTGGCTTCGTGGGGGTTGGGGAGGTAGTATGGAGGGAAGAGCTTCACATATTTTCCTTCCTTCCCTGTAGGGAGGGGCTTCTGCTATACCCTCCCTTCAGGAGGCCTCTGCGTCTAAGAAACTTGTGGAACTCCTACTGGTATTGCCTTGCCTTGTCTACCGTTAGGGTTCTTTGGAAGGAGCCCAGAGTCCAGGACACTTGTGTTCAAAGTTTGAATTTCATTCGTGAATTAGCAGATCCACTGTGAATCAATAAAAGGAGTATAGCTGTTTGGGGTACATCTCCAGCCTCTGAAGTCAACATCCATTTCCTGATACCCATGTGCATCCTTTGGTACACGGAGACAGCACAGAGCAAGGTGGAATCGACTTGCTGTCCTTCTGCCATGGCTCAAAGGGAACTACTAAAGTGATGTCACCTTACAGGTCTGGGATGATGAATGGGGCCTAGTTAAGGCTTCTAGTCAGAGAGTTCTGTTTTAAGAATCGGCTTCTTTGACCCTCTGTCCCATTCCTGACAATGAGGCTGTTGGGAGCTGGCCATGTGCTGTGGGTGTAGGCAATTCAAGAGAGACCTTGCTAGGAGGATATAGTGAGAACTCTGCAAATCCTCCTTCAGCCTGGGGAGGAGTGAGAAGGGCTGACAGGGCCCTGAAGCCTCTTCCTGCTTCCTTACTAAATAAGGGGACTCCTAAAATCTAAAACCTGAGAAGGGGGCCTTCTCTGTTTCCTGATCGCAGCACTATTATGGCCTTTCCTTTGTTTGCTGGTGATGATGGAGTAGTGACCTTAAGAGGTGTGGCCAGGACCCAATAGACTGGCTGGGAGAGCTGGGACTTCCCTCACTTACTCTTAGCTTCTCCCAGAGCGCTGAGTGGAGGCTGGGTTTCCAGAGTATCTTGAGGGCACAGAGGCAGAAAGGAACTCTGCCAGAACCACTGATCTCCAGAACATCTTCCCAGAATAAGGCTGCCTTCCCTAGAACTCACTGAGTAGGCACTTTGGGGATAAGGCAAGTGTTACTTTGAACTGGGTCACTCTGGAAGGTTGGAGAGCAAGTGGTACAGATTTACAAGATCTCATAAAACAGCCATGGGACTGTTACAGGCTTCTGTGGTTGGAGGTTCTGGGCTGTCCAAAGGACTATAGCCCTGTATCTCTGGGGCCCAGCACGGCAGGCCTGCAGCCTTCCTCGGCTCTCTCCTCCTCGCTTTCCTCCTGAGCTGCTGAGATGGGGAAGGATGGGATCTTGTTGCTTCACTCTCATGAAATGGCGCATCAGTAAGTGCTACTTAAGAAAACACATGGTCTGCCCCTCGAAAAGGCCCCCCTCTGCTGCTGCCGCCACCAACACCTTTCTTTATTCCGCCCAAACCTCACCAAGGGGAATTCGAAACAACTGTGGTGATAAATCCGCCTGCAGATAATTGGCAAGAAAACAACACTTGTGCAGTATATAACGTTTTATGGTTGTTTCATGTACTTTATTATAATACTAATGAGCAGTTATATATCAGGAGCTAACTGCATGCCGGATTAGCTTGTTAGCATGATATGAAATGGCAGAGCAAACAGTCCAGGCCCCTCGCTCCCTGCATGCAGCCCCCAGCCTCCCTCCCTACCCCTAGGTCCCATTTGCACTCAGTAATTAGTATGCAAATTAGGCCCCGGGACCACACAAGTTCTAGTATATTACAAGGGTTTTATTATGCTCTTGTGAGTACATGATGGAAACGGCCCATGACAGTGTTTATCTCACTACCTCTGTCTTGCCGCCTTCTTTATCCCTTTCTAACCCTCTGCACAGACACACACACACACACACACACACACACACACACACACACCTTCCTTTGCGTGGTCTACAACCAACCTCTTCCTGAATCAGACCTCCAAACCTGATAGAGGCTTAACTAGGTCTTTCTACCTCTATTGAACATATGCAGTAACAGGAAGCCTGCTCCTTCTGGAAGCATGGTTCCATTCCAACTGCCATACTTGAAAGAAAAGTCTCCCTTTTTCTGTGGTTGTGTGTGTGCCTGTGTGTGTGTCACAGACCCCTTTAAGAATTTCTGGAAACTCATGGACCCCATACGTATTCACATATACACAACATTTATATTCAGTTTTAGGAATCCTAAAACACATGCAAAGAGGAGGATCCATTGACTTTTTAACTCATATTGAGCCAAAATGCACCTTTATTTAATTCTCATCCTGGAGTTAAAGTTCTGTCCTTTGAGTCTCTTCAGAGAAAATGTATTTTTTTTTTTTACTCTATGATGAGCTGGCAAATACTTAAGAATTCCTATCGCATTTCTCAATGATTCTTTCCTCAGCTTCTCCAACCAATGATTACAAGTCGTGATTTCAAGACATCTTTCCATCTTGACCAAATCTGCCCTAGTCATCAATGTCCCCCAAACAACATGAAGCCCAAATCAGAGCAGAATGTTCCCACTGCGCTTGTGATGTGAGCGGCCTCCTTTGTTCTGTTCGCTGTATCTCTGCTAATGTGGCCAAGACCTTTGGAAGTCTTTTGGCAGATGTACATTCACCCCAAACTCCCAGGTCTTCTTCCCATGAATTCTTATGAAGACATAACTCGTCAACACTTTCAGAATTTATTTTTAGCCTACGTGTAGAACACTTACCTTTTTCTGTTAAATTTCCAACTTGTGGAAGTAACTTTTGAATCCTGATTCTGTATTCCATCTCGTTGACTTGTCCCTAGCTTGTCTCACTATAAATTTGTTAGCCATATTGTTTATGGTTTCAAGGTGTTGATCAAAGTGCTAAACAGGGCAAAGGACAAAATCCTGTCCTATGTCACTGAAGACTTCCTTTTCAAACACTGACCAGTATTCTTTGGGAACAGTTATCCAGCCAGCTCTGGATCTACCTGTCTCTCTCCTGTGTCTCCTCTATCACCCTTTCTTTTCTGTCTGGTTTACCCTATTCTTTTTTATTTATTTATCTATTTATTTTTACTTATGGCTGCATTGGATCTTCGTTGCTGAGCATGGTCTTTCTCTAGTTACAGTGAGCAGGGGCTACTCTTTGTTGTGGTGCGCGGGCTTCTCATTACTGTGGCTTCTCTTGTTGCAGAGCACGGGCTCTAGGTGCACAGGATTCAGTAGTTGTGGCACGTGCGCTCAGTAGTTGTGGCTCGTGGGCTCTAGAGCGCAGGCTCAGTAGTTGTGGCACACAGGCTTAGTTGCTCCGCGGCATGTGGGATCTTCCCGGACCAGGGCTGGAACCCATGTTCCCTGCACTGGCAGGAGGATTCTTAACCCCTGCGCCACCAGGAAATCCCCTATAAGTGTTCTTTAAACTCCCTCTCCTTCCTAAAAACAACTACACTTGATCCTGTATATCTCCTGAAGCTACCCCTAGTTTTCTCATTCTCCTTGTAGCTGCATTTCTTGAAAGACTAGTCTACACTTTCTCACTTCCCATTCAGAGGTGACCTGGCTGGTCGGGCCTCTGCCCTCATAACTCCAATTAAACTGCTTTCACAAACTCAGTAACAACCTCTGAATTGCCAAATCCTGTGGACACTTTTCTGTCTTTGTCTTCCTTAATTTCACTTTCACATTTGGCACCAAAAATCATTGCCTTCTTTTCAAAAGCTCTATTCCTATGACTCACCATGAGCTCATGACATGACACTCCTAGACCTTCCCTAACTCTGAGCATTTCCTCCTTGTTCTCCTTGGGTAGCTCCTGTTCTTTCACCTGCCCCCAAACCCTCAGCTTTCTACCTATAGTTCTGTTTTTCCTCTTCTTTTTATTTGTCCATTAGTTTGTGTGCTTATTCAAAATAAGTACCACTGAGCAATTTTATGTGCCAGGCACCATATTAGAAGGTAAGATACCAGGATCAAGGTAGCACGGACTCTAGCTTCAACGAGCTCGGGCTAAGAGTCCTAATTCAATGTGATGAGTGCTTGAAGGAAGATACAAAAAAGGCATTATAGGAGCCAAGAGAAATTAGTGAGCCAACCTGGAGAGGGTAGAAATGATTTCACAGAAAAGGTAACGCTAAAATCAGTCTTAAAGGATGAGTGGGGCTTTACTAAGCTCTCCTAATAATCCCTCATTTCTGAATCCACTATTTTATCATTTTTCATCTGTATCACTATACCACTTCCAAAATTTTCTGATTTCCATCTCACTCCTTGCTCCTACACCCCTACCCAATCTGCTGTCCACGCCCATCATGCAGAAGAGTCTAAAATGCAAATTTGATTCTTTGTAAAATCCTTCATTGACTTCCTTTGCTATAGGCTAAACTCCAGACTCTTCTGCATAGTATGCACAGTCTTTCCTGTGAATCTGGCCTCTGTTTAACCTGCCAGCTCTCTTGGGGGGAAGGGGGCTTTTGGTTGGCAGGTGGTCCTGCCCACTGTGCTAGGGTGGGCAGGAGTTGGCCATGAGAAATCTAGCCTATAAAAGACATCCTCCCACACTGGCTTCAGTTGAATTTTGAAGAATGCTCCCCCTTCCCACCCGAGCTCAAAGTCTACACCTGATGGCTTCCCAAGGATACCTCCGATCCCCTTCCTCTCCCGCTGCCCACGTCTCCTTCCCAGGCAACAGCAAAGCCCCTCAGTATAAGCAGACAGGAGAGAGCAGGAGAGTAGCTACCCAAAGGAGAAAGATCAGAAAGGAAGAATCTGTAAAGCATGAGCACAGAATAATGGGCTTCATGAATACTTAGCATAAGGAAGAAAGGAAAAAAATCTGTGTAGCAGGCAGTTTTTGTAAAGCGTTGAACTGTACCACACATCACCCCATGACAGGCCCTGATGTTAGCTCCTGGAATGGATCACAAGAGACTCATTAGAAAAAACAAATATTATCGCATGCTGAAATGATTTATGGAGAAAAATGAAAAATTTGGTGTTGTTGCATTCCCTCTCACTCACTCCCCCTCGCCTCTGCCTTCTTATGGGGAAGTTATTTATGGCTCCAGACCCTTAACAAGAGAACAGCAAAGCTCTGAGCTGATCACTCCTGCAAACTGCCTACATTTGATTTTTATTAGTGACTTAAAGCTTCCTTTTTTTTCTTTATTGTCCTGGGCGAAGGCGAACCAAAATGCATTTTAATGCCTGCTATTCAGGCCAGATAAGAAATGTGTATATGCCTCCCCCACAAACCAGCCACTGCAGCGTCTCTGTCCAGAACGAAGCGTTCTGGGTGATGGAAGTGAGGAGGGAGAAAGACCAAACTCTGAGTGGACAAGCCAAGCGCCATGAACAGGGGCACTAATACATCCTCCTTTAGTGGTGGCTGCTGGGTACAATGAATCAGGTTTCCTTGTTGAGGCCAAGGCTGAACCAGGTAAGTTTCAGACAAGGAAAGGAGACAGTCATTAACATTTATTGCGGTGTTTGCTATATATCAGGCATAATTCTAGGTGTTTTCCCTTAGATTATTTCACTTAATCCTCCTAACAACTAGGACTTGGTTAGGTTTATGCGCTTCCTTTTATGGAAGAGGAACTTGAACTTCAGAGAAGTCAAGTAACTTACCCAAAGTCACACAGCTAGTAATCAACTGAGCCGGGATTCAAATCCAGGTTCATCTCACATGGTTGTCTGGATTTTCTTCCTCTGTACCCATTGTCTCCTAGACTGAATCATGACGTCTTTAGAATCATAACTTCTGAGCACTGATTGGAAGGCTCCTCAGAGAACTATTTCATAGCCCCATCTCCTGCCCACCACAGAAGCTCCCCTTCTCCTGTGCTGGACAGGTCATAACCATGCCCCTGATGGAAGCTGCTGTTTTCCAGGGCATTCTGGGGCACTGTGGAACAGCTCCAGAGGGTCCCACATGCTTCTCACACTGAACGGTGATGGAGCGTCTCCAGTCTGGTCAGATGCCTTCCCATTCTGGTCGCCTCACTCTGGAAAATTATAGCTGTTAGCAGCCCTCTTAGCATGCATCTCCTGGATATGGGTAATTTCATGAAATGAAATCTTGAGAAATCCCTCTTGAGAAAAATTTTAGCCTTTGACATCCCCGGGAAGAGTGTGGTCCTTGCTTCCAGCACTGTGGCAACCAGGACTGGTGCTACAGGAGAGTGTGGGCTTGACCTAACTAACGTAACTAACTGACTGACTCGCCTAACTTGCCTAACCTTGTTTCTGCCTGGTCTCCATGGCCTTTGACCTCTGTCTCTGTACGCTGGTCCTCCAGGCCCTAGAGTCTCTCCAGCCGCTTCTCGGTACAAATGATGGTAGCACTAGGCCAAGAACAGAGTGGGAACCAGTGCAGACCCGCTCCGACCCTGGAGGCAACTTTGCAGTAAACATGATTTTTCCTTTTCCTAGTTATTTCCATTCTGATTCAGAGAACAGTGAGCTCCTACTGTGGAGCAGGCAGTTAACAAAGTTAACATCTTCGTCTGTCCGGGATGGGGAAGATGCTGGGAGTGGAGGAGTGGTCACCAAAGTGTAGG
>NW_006796183.1:1379169-1392256 GCF_000442215.2 Lipotes vexillifer
CTGTAGGGACAGTTTGGGAGCGCAACTCTGGCTAATCCTAATCTGTGCTCTCTGCTCCACAGCTGGTCCGGGAGGGAAACTAGGGTCCCGGGGAAGAGAGGATGGTGTTATTGACGACATTGGGCGGGGAGCCCCAGATGAAAGGCCACGGGGGGCTGCACTTCAGTGCTATCCATAACTCACTCTGACATCTGAACAGAAGGAAGGGCAGCAGACTAAAGTGTAGCCCCTCCCCCTCCCCCTCCCCCTCCCCACCTCTTCTTCAGCCCAGGAGAACGGGGAGCCCAGCCTGGGGTCATCGCTAGCCCTCCCACCTGAGCAAATCAGGCTGGGCCAAAGGAGCCTGGAGAGAGGAGCAAGGCAGTGAGTCCGGAGGGTCTGAGCTTGCCGCCCTGCCCCAGCCCCTCCCGGGCCTGCTCTAGGCCAGCCGCACTGGGCCTCATTCCTGCAGGGCCCCGTCTCTCGGCAGTGTTGCTAGGTGCGGTGAGCCCGGGTGCCTGCCACCCGCCGGCCCAGGCTCCGCCCGGAGACCACTGGGGAGGCTGGGAAGAAGGAGCCGCATTATATGGTTGACCCCTCCCTCCCCCCCTCCCCCAGCCTCAGCACAGTGAGCTTTCCGGAGGGATGGTTATGAGCCGGCCCATCCCCAGGCCTTCCTCTTTGTGCAGAGACCTCCCCGTCAGACCCCCCACCTTCGCTCGCTCCCTCCTCCCCCTTCCCTCTGGTTCAGCATAGCCAGAGTTAAGCCCGGGGTTAATGCCCAGTGACACCTGCAGGTTGGCTAGTGTTGTTGACATGGGGGTGGGGGGAGGGGAGGGGTGAAGGGGGAGATCGTTGGTGGCTTTATTATGGAGAACTCAGCAGGCCTGGGGCCTTCTATTGTCCAAGTGGCAAATAAATAAATAGGAGAAAGTAAGTCTTCCCCATGGCTTACCGACGGGAGGTTAACAGCTGGACATGACATGACAAATTGGGCATTTTTCTTTGGGGACTGATCCTTACAGCAGCTCGCAGGGAGAATGAGAGGTGGGGGGGTGGGAGTTGAGAGGGAGAGAGAGGGGGAGAGAGAGCAGGAGAACAGACCCATCTAGTCACCGAAGTCAACGTTGAAGCCGCGTGTGCGTGTCCACGGGTACGTCTCTGGGGTGTGCAGGGGACATGATATCGTATGTTGGATATCTGGGGGGGAAACAGGCATTTTGCGTGACCGCCTCAGGCGTAAATCCCAGAGCTCCGGAAGCTGGATATCCGGCCCTGGGGAGAGATCTCACCCCAGGGATCTGTCTCCTTGGACCCCCCTCCTTTGGCCCCCCGCTCCGGCCAGATGGAAAACCGAAAGGTCAACATTGGCACGGATCCTAAAGGATCTCTTCCCTCCCGATGGGTGGGATTACTGGGCAGTTGGAAGCGGTGGAGCAAGCAGCAGCCTCAAGCCTGAGACTGCCGAGCGGCCTCTCGCAAGTATGCCCAGTTGGCTGGAACTGGTCCCAGCTGGGCAGCAGAGCATCCCACTTGTATCTGTAGCAGGGGTCAGGGAGCAGCAGCTCTCCCTGGACCCCATCCCACCTTCTTTCTCTTCCGCAGGGAAGGCCCAGCAGGGTCTGGGGGCCCAGAGGAGATAACCTCTCCCAAACGATCTCAGTTGCCCACTATGAATTGGAGGAGGTGGGGGTGAAGGACGAAGCGGGAGTAGATGGAGAATGCTTGGTCTCTGCCGGGGCCCCAGAACCATTCAAGCCCAGGTCTGCTCTCCATCATCTTTTTCTGAAGCAGCAGCAGGTCATGGTTCATCGCTCAGACCTGGGATTCCCGTCCTGTTCCTCCTCTGCTCGGCTCTGTGATCTCGGCACGTTATTTAACCTCTCTAAGCCTCGATTTCCTTATAGATAAAATGGGGATAATACTAGGCTGATGGGAGGTTTAAATGAGTTGATGCCTGAAGTGCTGAGCGCAGAGGCTGGCACGTGATAAATCCTTTAAAATGCTACTTAAGATTGCACTGGGGCTAGCCAGCCTCTCCCTTCCTTTTGCCCCGTGTTTTAAATTGACTGGGATGGGGCTCTATGGAACTGTCCTCTGAAAAGGGAGGGGAGTGTATATCCAGTTCACATTCACAAAACTTGTATATCCACTGTCTCCAAAGGCTGAATACAGACCAGGCTAGAGCCTCCATAAAACCTCTCCTGCAAGAATCACGCCCTTCCCTTCATCCTCCCCAAACTCGTGTTTCTAGCAGCGGGTGGCAAGGAGAATCCTTGCTGGTAGTGATTCTGCTCCCTACCTGCTCCATGCGGGGAAGCCTGGCCAGCATTCCAAGGACGTTTAGAGGGAAGAGAGGATTTGTGGCTTGTTCTTCTGGAAGGCAGACTCTCTGTTCTCCCTCTGGGACCAGAGAAAAACCACAGGAAAATGGTGAGAGAAGCTGAAGTCATTAATTCATTCAAGAAGGACTTAATGAACACTTGCCAAGTGTCAGGCCCAGCTCTAGACACTGGGAATAGAGTCATAAACAAAGCAGGTGGAAACCCCTGTCCTCCTAAAGCTTACGTTCCAGGTATCTAAGAAAGGCCCCGCAGTGTCGGGGCTCCCCAGAGGTGCCTCCACCCCTTACCTGAGCCTCTCAGTGTGGCCAGGGCTTTTTGTGATCTTTGATGCTCTTCCTGTTGGATTCCAATCAGGCCTGCACAGGAATCACAAAGGGGGCCTGTGAGATATGCAGGACACCAGCAAAGAGCCAATGGAACAACTGGTACCTTTGGTTGGAGGGAGGGCAGCTTCCAGTGATTAACTGAAGCTTTATTAAAGGGAGATTTGAGAGGAGGAGGAGAAACGTGGAGAAGGAAGCTAGCATGTTTTGCATGCTTACTTCATACCAGAACACCAGGCACTTGACATTCATTGTCCAATTTCATCCTCAGGGGCACTCTGCAAGGCAGTTAATATGATTCCCCTGGACAGATAAGGACACTGAGATTCAGAGGAGGAAGTGACTTATCCAAGATCCATAGCTGGTAAATGACAAGAATGGATTTGAACCCAGAGCCTTTGTTGTTTCCTCTGCCCCATAAAGCCCCACACTGGTTTGCTGGAGAAAGCCTGGTTTGAAGATGGTTTGAAGGCAACAGCTGTAAAGGAGGAAGAGGCTGGGAGAGCCGGCTGGAGGGTGGAGGTGTTTGAAGAGCAAAGGACAGGAGAAATCTAGGGGGGCCTAGAGAGTGGCGGAGACCTTGGAGCCTCCCTGAGAGAGCGTATGCTGCAGAAGAGCTCTCAGAGTTGTAGTTGCTGCCCCTGCCCCTGCCTCCTTCTGCACTAGGTGAAGGTCAATCTGAACCTGCTAGAGAGGGAATAGTTCTCTGAAGATCATTGCCAGGCCAGAGGACCAAAGGGGTGGAAGGTTTATAAACAGGAGGTTTGAAGCTGTGGGGCCTTCACACATGACAAAGGCAGTACGCACATCATGACACCTCACAGGCATCTCAGATGGGCGTCTCCTGCAGAGTGGGGGAGAAATTGGGGAGCTGACTCTCAGCCCTGATGGTTGTGACCATTCAGCCTCATCACAGCCAGTACCAAAGTCTCAGTGCCTTGTCCTCCTCCCCAAGCCCAGAGCCTCGGCTCAGGGGCCCCAGGCCCAGCCCAGGAGTTCCCAGGGCCAGGACTTCTACCTGGAGAATCACTCCACTGTAAGCCTCTGAAAGCAGGAACCACACAGGAGCTTTCATCTTCCAGGAAGTCCCTTCCCCCAGCCCCCTGCTACTCACTCCCCTATATAATATTCCACGTTAGAGCTCATAAATGCTGCTGCGGGTCCCCAGCCTGATTGAATTTGGAAGCCATTGTTTACAGACGTCTGGCTGTACAGGGGGATTTATTGAATTTTCCATGAAATGTTGCTCCCCTAATGCTGTAAAAGGCAAGCAGCCCACATCAGAGGAGCCCTGCGTTACAGGATCATGTTACCCCGAGATGGAGTGCTTGCTTCAGAATCGGTGACGCACCCAGCTCTGGCTGGCTAGAAGCAGGCAAGAGAGGCCTCAGGGATCACTCCTGACCCCTCACTGGCATCCCAAAGCTGAAACTTCTAAGGCAGCCTCCGGCTCTTCTTTCCCCTCGGCCCTCTTCCAGTCAATCTCAAAGCCCTGGAGTCTCCATCTCCAACATACCCCTCAAATCCAACCTTCTCTCCTCCATCCCACCTGCTACTGCCTAGTTCAAGCTACTGCACTGTTATGGTCACCTCACCAGTCTCCCCCTGCAGTTCTTTCTTGCCTGCGCTAATCCCTGTACAGTATCGTATCACCCAATGCAGATGGCACGTAATAGGTGTTCCATCAATGTTTGTTTTGGAAACAAAGAGGAGTCAGGGCAGAAGGAAGGGAGGGAGGAATCAAGGTGTTGGTGAGTGCCACAGGCTGAAGGGGGCACCCTTCCAGGGTCACTGGCACACTGGCCCTGGGGAATCTGTGAACGCGAGAGACCCCAGGACAGGGGCGGGGCGTGGCCAACAGCCCCGTGAGATGGCTAATATGGAGATGTGTCCTTGTGTGTATCACAGAAATGCACCTGGACCAAGTTTTCCCCATTTAAAAATCCTGTAGACCCTCATCACTTCTTGTGCTTCCGTCCCCTTCACTGTCTCACTGCTCAAAGGTTTATTTATACTTAACCACCTCACTTCCCACCACTGGCTCTTTGCTGCCATCATCCCTACTTCTCTATTGAATCTGTTCTCTTACAGGTCATTAATCTGAATCCCCAAGTCTGTCTTAGTCCTCGCCCTTCCCAGCATCTCTTCAGCTAACCTGCTGGCCACCTTTTGGAAACCCTCCTCTGTCTCTGGCACCACACTCCTGGTTCTCCTTGCAGACAGCGCCTTCTTTGGCCCTTGCCCTCCTCCCACCCGAAATAAAAGCAGGTATTTTCCAGTGTTCTGTCTTTGACCCTCTCCTCTCCGTGTATGCTTTAATCTGATGATCTCATCCGTCCCTGCAGCTGCAGCTTTCATCTTTATTTAGAGGACTTCTGAATATGAAGCTCCAAATCTGACCTCTTGCTGCTCTGATCCCATTTTTCCAACTGCCTGGTGAATATCTTCAGTGCTCTGTCCCACAGACATCGTGAAATTGAATCCATCATCTAGCCCCCACCGCATCATAATTCACCTTCAGCAGTCCTTATTTCTGTTGATGGCATGATCATCCTTTCAATTACCCAGTCATGAAATCTTGAAGCGATCTTTGCCATAGATGCTCTAGACTCATAAACCCACTACATCCTGTGTATCTCCACCTAGAGCAAACCTGCCTTATAACAGCCATTATCATGCCTTAACACACACACACACAACTTGTTCTCTTTCCTTTATTTCTCAGCATGAAGAGCACCACTCTTCTTCCAGGCACCTAAGCCAGAAACCTAGGCATCCTTTTTCTCTTCTTTCTTGGCCTCACATCCCCCATGTCCCATCAGTCATTAAATCCTATAGATTCCTTATCATCCCTTTCATATGTCCCCTTATCCCGAGCCCCTGCTACTGACTTAGTTCAGGTCCCAGTATATCTCACTTATATTATCTAAAAATCCTCCCAATTGGTATTCACCATCCAATCTTTCTATCACGCAACCTCCACCCCGCTGCTAGCATGATCTTGCTAAAACGCCACTCCAATACCTGCCTGCAACCCTCCAAGGGCTCCTCATTGTTCCCAGGGTAACATCCCAGCTCTCTAAGGCCTCCAAGCATTTGCACACACTATTCCCTTTACCTGGCCTGCTCCCGTCCACCCAAGCTCCCCACCCTGATGCCTTCATTCAACATCTATTCAGTACACTCCGGATCATTCTTTAAGACCCAGCTCAGAGGTCCTTTCCTTTGTGAAGTCTTCGCCAACCCCTCCAGACATAAAGGAGCCCTTCTTTCCACTAAGCACTTTGTTCGTGCCGTCATATTCTGTCAGGACAGATGTGATGTAGCTTGTAATGCTCAGTATACATGGCCATCTTCCCCAGCCAGGCAGTGTGCTCTGTTCCAGCAGCCCCAGCACCTGGCACGAGGCCTTCCATCTGGGAGGCTCTCTTCCAATGGTTGCTAAGCACAGGTCAAATTTAAGTAAAGGAAGCACAGCATACCCAAGGCAGCTTCCTCTGCAGTGGGATTTTTCTCTCTCCACCTTTTCCCTGGTTCTCAAAAGGAGTGGGTTCCAAGAGCGACCGTCTCTTTCTTGCCTCGCATTGTTCCTAGACTGATCCCTGGTGTGTCCGGTGGTAGGAGGGGTTCACCAGCCACGAGATTCTGAAGTCTTGGAACTCCCTGTCTCCCCCCGGCCTTGACCAGCCTCATCTGCCATCCTTCCCAGTTCAGCCTCCCCAGTCTAGCAACCCCTTCCCCTTTCTCTCTCTCCCTCTTAGCTGGGGGACCCCTGGCCTTTCCTACTTCAGAAAACAGTGCTCCTCCAGAGAGAGCATGTGTTCACCACGTTAGGAAAACACGCCAAGCTGCAGGGGCCGGCCTGACGGAGGGGGTCTCCAGGCGGGAGCAGGGAGAGTCCCCACACCAGCCTCTCAGCTCGCAGACAGTTCTACCCTCACT
This sequence comes from Lipotes vexillifer, assembly GCF_000442215.2. Taxonomy (NCBI): domain Eukaryota; kingdom Metazoa; phylum Chordata; class Mammalia; order Artiodactyla; family Lipotidae; genus Lipotes; species Lipotes vexillifer. The sequence continues at coordinate 1,385,759 of NW_006796183.1, forward strand.
CTGAGCCGGGGTGGGCAGTGGCTCTGGAGAGAAATAGCAGGAAGATGTTTTCTCAGATTTAATTGGTTTATTTGTCTTGTGCCTGGGCTCCATCTGTCCAACTTTCACGGAGAGAAGCTGCAAGGGCTCCAAGCTACCACAGGAGCCCTGTCCTCAGCCCGCAGCTCTGCAGGGACCCAGAGCCAGCTGGGAAGTTTAGAGTTTGTCCCCTGCAGGGCCAAAGCCTGGGACAACCTTAGGCCCTAGGGCCCAGAGGGACAGAAAGAGAGCAGATTGATCAAGAAGAGAGCACAAGAGCAGGCCTGAGCCCTCCTGACTGCTAGCTGGTGTCCCTCCACGGTCCCTTTGTCAAGGCCAGGAGGCCAAGGGGGCTTAGAGGGGTGACCCAAAGCAACTCCAGAGACGAAGCCCAGAGGACCCAGGTCTGGCCTCTCCTACTGCAGCCGAGTGAGGCAGGTTTGATGAGGAGGCAGGTGGAGATCTCTGGGGTTAGGGAGACATTCCCCCAGGGAGCCTCCCAGGTGCCAGTGTCAGGTGCATGAGCTGGAAAGGCCATCGAGTGCTCGTGGCTGCCCTTGATTTCACAGCATCCTCAGCAAAGCTCCTCCTCTGGGTGCATAGGGAAGATCTAAGGGCTTGTCATCAATGATGAGCTGATGGGAAGAATCAGGCATGGGGAAATCGGGAGAGCCAGAGATTCTGAAAAGATGCAGAAAGGTTACTTTTCTCTCTTTTTTTAAAAAAATAAATTCATTTATTTTATTTTTGGCTGTATTGGGTTTGGCCCATGTGGGAAGCATGGGCTTCTCTTGTTGCGGAGCACAGGCTCTAGGTGGGCGGGCTTCAGTAGTTGTGGTGCACAGGCTCAGTAGTTGTGGCTCGCAGGCTCTAGAGCGCAGGCTCAGTAGTTGTGGTGCACAGGCTTAGTTGCTCCGCGGCATGTGGGATCTTCCCGGATCAGGGCTCGAACCCATGTCCCCTGCATTGGCAGGTGGATTCTTAACCACTGCGCCACCAGGGAAGCCCCAGAAAGGTTACTTTTCTACCCTTAGGAATAGGAACCTCTCCAGAGAGCAAAGTCGTGCCTGCCCAGGACTTGCCCCAGATTCGTGCTCCACCTGTCGCAGCCCCGAGGTTAGGCCATAGGAGCTGTACCCAAGTATCACATAGCTAGGCTATGAATGATGGTTCCGGCCACCCCTTCTAGCCCCGAGCCTGTGGGTGGCTTCAGCAGCAACTCAGTGAAGCTCAGGGACTTCTTGGGCCTCCTTGTGATGCTCCCTTCCCCTGGTCAGGTTGGCCCCCTATTCATCTCATCCCCACTCTCCATCCCTGAATGTGTGTGCTCTCCTAGTGTCACATGGCAAACTTGAGCCATAGTTCCCAGAGCTGCGAGGTTTCTGAGGCAGGCCCAGACCCATCACTCAGGCTGTTCATGGAACAGTCAATATCCTCTAGCACCGCCATCTCCACAGAGTGGAGGCTGAAGTCAAGTCTTCCCCTAGCCCCCACCAAAATTGGTCCCCTCTCCTATCTTCCATGCTTCCGGAAATAGCACCAAAGTTTACTGCCATCTTCAATTCCTGACTTAATTTATCACCTACCTATCCCTAATCAGACAGCAAGTCCTATTCATTCTTTCCCCTATCCTTTCCCTCCCCACACCCCCAAAGGCATGGAAAAACATGTTCCCCCCTCCCAGAGGTAACCACTAGTAACCATCTGATACTGCATTTCTTTTTTCAACGCGGAATTGCAAAAACACAGACCTTAGAATCAGGAATATCTGAATTTGAATCCTGGCTCTACCACTTAAGTGTGTGACTTTGAGCCTCCGTTTTGTCATCTGGAAAAGGAGCTGTAATAGTATCTACTTCATAAGATAGGATTAAATGAAATGTAAGGAAGGTATTTCACACAATGCCTGACATGTAGTAAGGCTCAAGAAATATTAGCCACAGATTTACAGAAAAATTACAAACACAGTATAGAGAGTTCCTGTATGCCCTTCACTCAGCTTCCCCTAATGCTACCATCTTCAATCACCATAGTACACTTATCAAAACTAAGAAATTAACTAAAATACAGACTGGATTTGGATTTCCCCAATTTTTCCACTGATGCCCTTTTTCTGTTCTGGGATTCAATTCAGGATACTACATTCCATTTTGTATCATGGTTTTTCCACTTATCATAATGTTGTGAGCGTTTTCCAATTCCATTAAGTATGCTTCCAAGACGCTTTTTCCAATGATGTTTAAATACTCCATTAAAAACAAACACATATATACAGAGAACAGAGTAATGGTTACCAGAGGGGAAGGGGGTGAGGGGCAAAATGGGTAAAGGGGATCAATGGTGTTGGTGATGGAGGGAAATTAAATTTTTTGTAGTGAGAATGCTGTAGGATATATAGAAATAGACATAGAATGTTGTTCACATGAACCTTATATCATGTTATAAATTGTTACCTCAATAAAAAATAAACAAAAAATTAAAAATAAATTAAAAAACAGCTTTCACATGCCATAAAATTCACTCAAAAAATATTTCATTGTTTAGTGTATTTTAATATATTTAACTATTTTCCCTTTGATGAGTACTTAGGTGGTTCCTTCTTTCTTTTCACTAATGAACATTTTTGAACATACATATTTTTGAGAATTTCTGATTATTACCTTTGAAATTATTGGATCAAATTTATGAATTTTTAAAAAGTTGTTGTATACATATTGATAGACAGCATTCTAAAAAGGTTATACCAATTCACAATCTCACAGCAGCGAATGATTATACCCATTTTCTTTTTTTTTTTTTAACGTCCTTATTGGGGTATAACTGCTTTACAATGGTGAGTTAGTTTCTGCTTTATAACAAAGTGAATCAGTTATACATATACATATGTTCCCATATCTCTTCCCTTTTGCATCTCCCTCCCTCCAACCCTCCCTATCCCACCCCTCTAGGTGGTCACAAAGCACCGAGCTGATCTCCCTGTGCTATGCGGCTGCTTCCCACTAGCTATCTACCTTACATTTGGTAGTGTATGTATGTCCATGCCTCTCTCTCGCTTTGTCACAGCTTACCCTTCCCCCTCCCCATATCCTCAAGTCCGTTCCCCAGTAGGTCTGTGTCTTTATTCCTGTCTTACCCCTAGGTTCTTCATGACATGTTTTTTTCTTAAATTCCATATATATGTGTTAGCATACGGTATTTGTCTTTCTCTTTCTGACTTACTTCACTCTGTCTGACAGACTCTAGGTCTATCCACCTCATTACAAATAGCTCAATTTCGTTTCTTTTTATGGCTGAGTAATATTCCATTGTATATATGTGCCACATCTTCTTTATCCATTCATCCGATGATGGATTATACCCATTTTCTTAAACCGTTATCCATATTATCAATTTTTAAATCTTTGTTAATAATCTCTGCATTATTGTAGCAACCTCCCCATTGGTCAATTGGTCTTCCTACTTCCTGTTCACCTTGCACAACACCATCAGTTCATACATCCTAAGCTTACAATTTCACCACGTTCCTTCCCTGCTGAGAAGCCTCAGTCCAGCTCCCTGACTTGCCTGCTACATAAGCTAGAGCGCCTCAGGCTGACATTCTACAAGCCAAGTCTTATTTTTGTCTCCTCCTGCCATGCACCTCCATTTTACCACCCTCCAAGGGCCTGACCCAGAGCTGGAACTGGTTTGATGTGTGCCAGTGGGAGCCGTTGCCCTCTAGTGCCTGGGAGAGCCATCAAAGGACAGGCTGCAGGCTATTGAAACAGGAAGGATGGAGGCTGCTTGGCAGCTCTGATAGACCTCACCCAAGATGATCTCGGGGTGCTCAGAGAAAGAAGCTCAGTAGCAAACTCAGAACTTGTGATTGTGGAAACTGTAGATTCCTGTAACTGGCTTCCTTCAGGCTATCCCCAGACATATCCATCTCAACATCTCCTCAAGAATGGAAATAAAACTCATCTTCCATCTCCTACCAGACCTGCTCCCCCTTCTCTTCCTTTTCTTCCCATCTTCCCGGTCACCTATGCCAGAAATGGGAGCAGTCCCTGCCTCTTCTGTTCTCCTCATTCTTCCCAGCACCAGTCCAGGGTTTATCAAGTCTCACTGTCCGTGTACCTGTCCCTGTCCCTGTCTGGGCTACTGAATCAGCCTCTGAGACAGCTCCCTGCTCCCATCTTGCCTCTGCCAATCCACTTGCCACACTGCAGCCAGTTACTTCAGTACAAATCTGATTGTATCCCTTCCCTACTTAAAAACCACCAATGGCATCCCCCATTGCTCTGAGAACCAAGTCCAGACTCTTTAATACACTCTAGAAAGCCAGGCAGGGTCTGGTCTCTACCTCCTTTCCAGCCTAATCTCTTGCCACCCCCCCCCCCCGCTTCTACAAACCCCAGCCATACTGAGTTACTTTCAGCTTTCCAAGGCACCAGGTTCCAACTCCTTGTTTTTGCACATGCTGTTCCCTCCTCCCTCCCCTTCTCCCCTACCCTCCACTCCTGTCAACTCCAAGATTTCCCCAGATTTTAGCTTAAACTCAATTCCTCCAGGAAGCCTTCTCTGCCCTACCCCCCGAGATTAGGATAGGTGCCACTTCTATGTATTTCCACATCAAGCCATGTTCACCCCTCTGATAAGGTTATCTCATTATAATTGCCTGATTTCTCATCTGTCTCTCCAAAAAAACTGTGTACTCAGTGAGACCGGGATTATATTTTGTTTACTGTTTGTTTTATCCACGGGGCCTAGCATAGTATCTAGAACATGTTAAATGTTCCACAGATATTTGCTGAATATAAGAATGAATGAATACACCAAGCCATACAGCTGCCCAGTCCTGACATTCTCTGTGTCTCAATTAAATTTCTTTTTAGCCATTGTACCCTCTGCAAAGCTGTAGGAGTGAACATCTAAGTAGAGCAATGAGAAGATGCCCAGGCCAAGGACATGGGATTAAATTTCTGTTTGGTTTCTCTACAGTCCGCCCATCAACCCAGCAGGGAGAGGCAGCTTCTTATTAATATAGTACTGAAAGGCCCATGGTAGACAAACTAGGATGGGATCGAAGAGAACTTGCTGGAACAAATATATGTCCAGCTAGTGTCATATCTCTGAGGATGCCTCTTGTACTAGTCAAGGTTCTAGCAAGGAACAGAGGTCCACCAATGGAGTAACTGAGGAGAGTTTAATGAAGGGACTGTTTACAAAGAGAAGGTGAAGCACAGCAGGGGAGCTGTTACCACCCCTTGGCCCGAGCATCAACCAGATCCCAGAAAGAGCTGTGGCTGTGACTGCAGCTGTGCTTAGAAGCTGTGACCTTCAGAAAAGGAGGAAGGAGCCAAGATATTATTTATCCCAACTGCTTCTCTCCTCCTGTCCTCCAATGTCCTCCATGCGTCGAACCCAAAAGGAATCCTGAAGGCAAGGAAGCGTGCTTGAGGCAGCGCACAGGAAGTCGGCTTTTGGAGGACAGGACAGGATGGAGAAGGGCGGTGTCTAGAGTGGGAGGGGCAAATAGAGAAGGGAGGTAGGATGGAGATGAGCAGAGCTGGCTCTCCTCGTCCACTCAGGCTGCACCCAGCACAAAGAGCAAGAGCCTCTGAAGGGACAAAGCCCAGAATGTGGGGCTCTGGCAGCCCAGTGGGCACTGAAGACAAACTTGGGCCAAAAATCTAGGAACTCTTATCACTGTGTAGGGAGTACGTTTCTCACCTGCCCTCATTCCTCTGTTATTCCACTCCCCTGGCATAGTGCCAGTTCCCAAACTTACACTGAGTAGGACCCCTGGCAGCTATTTCAAATTACATTTCTTGATCTAGTCATACTCAGCAAAGCTCCCTGTTCTGAAGAGCTGAGAACCTGCCAAGAGCTTCCTCAGTGTGTGTAGAGTGAGGGGCTCCGATGTTAGCCCCAAGAAGGAGGGGGCTTGGAATCAGCTGAGAAAAGAATGGAGAGACAGAAAGATCTACCTTTTCCCTAGAAATCATCCGAGGCACAGCTGGGGGCCCCATAACAGAGCAGTTCCTTGCCGGCAGCCATGTGGGGAGCCAGCCTAAGTCCCCGCTGGAATTTCATAGCAAGTAGGTAGAAGGCAGTGGCCTTCCCAGCTAACCTTCCCCACCCCTTCTTCTCTCTGTTTTGGTCTCTTCCTCTTTATCTCCTTGCTTCCATTGTTCTAGCTCAGACCTGTCCACATACTTCCTCCTAGATTTCTATTCATTTATTTATTTTTGGCCACGCCACACAGCTTGCAGGATCTTAGTTCCCTGACCAGGGATCGAACCCATGCCCCCTACAATGGAAGCACAGAGTCCTGACTACTGGACCGCCAGGGAATTCCCTTTCTTTAATTTTTAATTTAATTTTTATTTTATATTGGAACATGGTTGATTTACAATGTTGTGTTAGTTTCAGGTTTACAGCAAAGTGATTCAGTTTTATATATATATATATATATATATATATATATATATATATATA
>NW_006796183.1:1392291-1394516 GCF_000442215.2 Lipotes vexillifer
TATATATATAAAATGGAATGGATATGTATATATATATATATATTCATTCTTTTTCAGATTCTTTTCCCATATAGGTTATTACAGAATACTGAGTAGAGTTCCCTGTGCCATAAGGTCCTTGTTTATTATCTATTTTATATACAGTAGTGTGTATATGTTAATCCCAAGCTTCTAATTTATCCCTCCCCCTGCCATATTTCCCCTTTGGTAACCATAAGTTTGTGTTCAACGTCTGTGAGTCTGTTTCTGTTTTGTAGATAAGTTCATTTGCATTATTTTTTTAGATTCCACATATGTGATATTATATTTGTCTTTCTCTGTCTGACTTCCCTCCTAGATTTCTGTAATAGCTTCCAAGCTAGTCTTAACAGTTCTGAATCCTTAACTCTTCCTCCATACTTTTTTGAGAGTGATGCTTCTAAATTGCAAATCCAACCATTTCTCACCCCTTTCTTAATTCCTTCAATGGCTTTTTTTTTTTGCCTGTAGGACCAGGTCCAGACTCCTGAGTATAGTGTTCAAAGCCCTTTATGATCTGACCCCACCTACCTCCCTAGTCTCAGCTGCTATGGCTCCTCTCTGCATACCCTAAATTCCAGCTATACTGAAGTATGGCAAATACTAATGTATTTTTACCTCCGTGACTCCACATACCATTCATTTCCTCTGCCTAAAATGCCCTATGTCCCTTCATCTACCTGTTGAACTCCTACTCATTTTCCAAGACCCAGCTAGAGTGACACATCCTCCTTAAAGCCTTCCTTGATATTGCTGATCATTCCCTCCTTTGTGCCTCTACCCAGAACATGTTTCTATCACTATACCATTTTCTAAGATCTGTTCACATGTTTTTCTCCCCCTTCAAACCATGAGCTTCTTAAAAACAGGTTTCCTTCAATCTAGCACAGTACCTGGCACATAAAACACGATCCATAAAGAGCCAGTTCATGACAACCTGAATGCACAAATGACTCCTTTCTCTGTCTTGAGACTTGCCTGCTGTCCTCTGCTAAACCTGCCCTCTTTTAACTACAACTCTTTCAGACCGGCTGGGCCAACTGATATCTCCTCGCCTCTCATGTCTCTTCCTGGCTGTTCCTAATGTTCATTTTTAACCAAAGCTCCCCTCTATAAATGTTGCCTGACTGGCAGGGAGTACCCAGGGAGCTCAGAGCATAACTGAGCTGTCCTTGCCCACTGAGAACCCCAGGAGACTGGAAATGGCCAAGACAATCCCAGAACTAATGGTGAACCATGGGGCCTCACTCTGCATCTCCCTAGGGGCTGAGCTGAAGGAGCTTCTTTCTGCTTAGCTCTAAAACTTACCAGTTATTTCGAGTCTCAAATTTGAGAGCCACTAGAATCCCTGTCTGCCCCTTTCCATCTAAGGCCTGATTGTCATAGGATCTTCAGGGTCTTGCCTTGGGAATTCTGACCCTGCTTTTACTCTCCATAGGGGAGTCCAGATTTTCTCCTTTGTTGTTCATCTGTCACTACCCTGTTCTCTTCCAAATAACTCTTCTCTCTCTCCCTCTCTCTGTCCTCCCCACCCCCTTCACTGTTCCACTGTCTGAATCTTTATTTTCCACCCCCAAATCTTGGGACTTGTCATTCCCTCTTTTCTGGGATACCTTTATGTCCTTTTCCACTTGTTAAAAACCAACTTGTTATTCAAGGCCCATTTCAAATATCACCTTCTCCATAAAATCTTTTTTGATCCCTATTCCAAACCCCACAGAATCTCTCCCTTCTTTGAGTGCCATACTCTCCTGCACTTTTCTTACAGCCCTCACTATGTCCACCCCGTGTTGACAGTGTTCTCTCTAATCCTCTTATAAAAATGTAAGCTTCTGGATAGAAACTGTTCAGGTTTACATCCTGCACAATGCTTTGTCATAGTAGGTGCTTCATGAATATTTATTGCATTGGATTGAAATGCCTGGAGATTCAGGATCATCCATATTCATTCCTTCATTCACTGAACAAACCCTGATTAAGGGACATCTACGACTCTGTCTTTCATAAATTTGTCCAAAGACTTTTTAATTCATTTATGTTTTCTGCTAGACCCACAACTTGGGATAATGAATTTCTTAAGTTTACTGGCCCCTGTGTAAAACAGCAATCACCTGTGTTCACCCCAAATGTGCTCAAGTTTCAAAGTAAACCCATTTTGCCTAGGGTTTCAGGATTTCATGAGTAAGTCTCCAGCCACCTTCCCTACA
>NW_006796183.1:1394526-1422263 GCF_000442215.2 Lipotes vexillifer
CCTACACCATGTGATTTCCTGCACGTCCCCCAGCAGCCCTCACATTTGCAGACTGGAGCGTGAGTCGTTTAGCCTTTCCTACCAAGGAGATTTTGCAGCCCCTGGGTCTCCTCCAGGACGGGACAGAATGACACAGCAGAGCCCTGCAGGTAGGACTGCCCCAGCTGGACACCTCGAGGAATGTGTGCTCCTTCTTTAAGATCCTTGTTCACAGTTCTCTTAGTCTTTTGGCCAACAGCCTCGGGGAACTGTCTAAATGAAGAAAGATTTCCAGGTCCTTTGCCAGAACTGTGGCTGACCATGCAGAGTTGAGCACTGGAGAGGGGGTTTTGATGTGTTTATCACAAAAGGCAGAGTGCCTTGCACTTGCCCACATTTAATTGAGTCTGTACCCTTTTGCCCTGAAGTCTTCCTGCCAACTAGGTCCAGGAGGATTCTGGAAAACAGCATCCCATGGCCTGTCCCCCAACCATATATACATACACACTCCAAGGGTCATAACTTTGGCTGGATGCCTGGGGCTGTTTTCTGGGAGAGTCCTTGCACCATGTAAAATAGCAGTCTCTTCCATTTCTCCCTGTCTAGTCTGACACAAAACATATAAGCCTTTGTCTACACCCTCAGAGACCGCGTAGTAGGCTTGGGGTGGGGGTGGGGAAATAGATACATACGATAGTATTATTAGCAGCAGGATTTACTGCTTATTGAGCTTATTGCCAGGTACTTTACATACATTCTTTATATTGAGGAATCAGGTTTAATCCTTACAACAGCCCCACAGGGTAGGTATTTTAACCCCATTTTACAGATGAAGCCACCAAAGCACAGAGAGGTTAAATAACTGCCCCAAGTTCACACAGCTAGTAAGTTCACAGTTAGAATTTTTTCCCAGGTGTGTCTTATTCCCAAGTCTGTGTCCTTTGTCACTACATTACATGGTCTCAACACATAACAGCTACCTGACATGTCAGAGCCCTGGTGAAAGTGGTCAGTATTGGACTCTTCTGGTCTCTCCCCGGTTACCTGCCACCTGTCTCAAGCTAATCTTTTCGTACCTGAGCTTAAACCCCATTTCCTGAGGGAAGCTTTCCCCAGCCCCCATTACTCACGCCTATAACACCTGCCCTTGCCTCTTGCAGCCACATTTTTTTTTTTTTGGTTTTTTGGGTTGTTTTTTTTTTACATCTTTATTGGAGCATGATTGCTTTACAATGGTGTGTTAGTTTCTGCTTTATAACAAAGTGAATCAGTTATACATATACATATGTTCCCATATCTCTTCCCTTTTGCGTCTCCCTCCCTCCAACCCTCCCTATCCCACCCCTCTAGGTGGTCACAAAGCACCGAGCTGATCTCCCTGTGCTATGCGGCTGCTTCCCACTAGCTATCTACCTTACATTTGGTAGTGTATGTATGTCCATGCCTCTCTCTCGCTTTGTCACAGCTTACCCTTCCCCCTCCCCATATCCTCAAGTCCGTTCCCCAGTAGGTCTGTGTCTTTATTCCTGTCTTACCCCTAGGTTCTTCATGACATGTTTTTTTCTTAAATTCCATATATATGTGTTAGCATACGGTATTTGTCTTTCTCTTTCTGACTTACTTCACTCTGTATGACAGACTCTAGGTCCATCCACCTCATTACAAATAGCTCAATTTCGTTTCTTTTTATGGCTGAGTAATATTCCATTGTATATATGTGCCACATCTTCTTTATCCATTCATCTGATGATGGACACTTAAGTTGCTTCCATCTCCTGGCTATTGTAAATAGAGCTGCAATGAACATTTTGGTACGTGACTCTTTTTGAATTATGGTTTTCTCAGGGTATATGCCCAATAGTGGGATTGCTGGGTCATATGGTAGTTCTATTTGTAGTTTTTTAAGGAACCTCCATACTGTTCTCCATAGTGGCTTGCAGCCACATTTAAGCAACTGTTTGTTTCGTGTTTTCCTTTCCTACTGGAAAGCAAGTCCAGAGGGCAGGACCTAAGACAAGTTTGTTCACCGTTTTGTCCCTATAGCACCGAGCACAGTGCCTGGCACATAGTAGATGTTCATTAAGCATTCTTTCTCAGGGAGCTTCACTGGATTTCCAGCCCTCCCTCCTCCCCAGCTGGGAGCAGAACACCCCAGGCCAGCCCTCCTCTGCCACCTCCACCTTGCTTCTAGAACTTCCTTCAGTGGTGACACTCCAGCATTCCCTCACCTCAGTCCTCAGCCTTCCCATCTCTTGGCTACTGGGAGTTTTGTTTGTACTTCTGTGCCGTTCTGTGGAAGCATGGCAGCCCCTCAGCTCCAGCAGGGCAGGGTGCTGACAGGAGCAGCCAGTAGCCAGGATACCAGGTTTCCCTTTGCTAAGCTTTTTCCTTAGGAATGATTTAAGGCCCCGAACAGATACGTGAAGAGTGAACCCGCAATGAAGTCAGCACTCTGCTTATTAAGTGGAAAAAGCTGTACTCGGCTTATTGAAATGTTCATTAGACAGATATATAGAGATGGGAAGGAGGAAGGGAGGGCGGGCAGCACTGCAAGATGAGGCCAAGCACAGCAGGCGAGGCCGGGGGCATCTCAGGGAAGACCTTGGGCTGGCCCTGAAGGAGCAGGTGGGTGACACCAGTGAGGAAGAGGGGCCACAGCTCTGACTCACTGCAAAGGAGAGCTGAAGGAGCGGGGCTCTCCCGGCGTCGTGAGGAAGCTTTGCCAGCTGAAGCTGCCATCTCTGTGAGGAGGTGGATGGAGAGGACTTGGCCCCTAGGGGGTCGAGGCATCTCCAGCCCACTTTCGGGAATGCCCACTTCTCTGCATCAAATGTCACTCTCTTTGCCCAGGCACATAATTTCTGAAGAGCTCTGGCCCTGTTCATTTGCCTACTGTGAAGGCAAGAGGGTGACTGTGCTTTGTCAGGAAGAGTGGGCCCATACAGAGAAGCATTGCGAAGCTGCCCCATCACTGCCCCCAGTGAGGGAGCCTCCTCGGGCAGAGCCCCTCAGCCCCCTGCCTACAGCTCCATCAGCCCTGAGCTCCCTCTAGGAAGGGCTGTCCCTGGGCTGGGAGCTGAGGCTTGCTGGGCCCCTCGGACCAGGCAGAGTCATGGCTCCTTCACAGCCTCCAGGCTCCCAGCTCCTGTCATCCAGGTAGCCCCAGCAGAGCTCAGAGCTCTGAGTAGGGTGGCCTTTAAAAAGGCTGTAGCCACTGGCTACTTAATGACACGTGGGGAGAACTCGTGGTGAGCAGGTACTTGTTGGGTGGTTCTGTACCCCCAGAACTAGCACAGGGCCTGGCTCCAAAGAGGGCTTCCTCCATGGAAGGTTGAGCTGGTGGCTGATTGAGTGAGTGAAAATTCTGCACCCCTGTCCCACCCTTTCAGGTAGTAGAAGAATCATGATGTGATTCGAGGACCAGGCACTGTTTTCAAACAGGAAAATCAGCCCCAAGATCTTCCAGTATCTTCAAATTCCTTCCTTGCCTTCATTAGTTTGGCTCCTGGAGAATAGAGGTGGTGGTGACCATAATAAGAAAAAGGACACTGGCAGGAAACGTGTGGGAATAGAAGGATAAAAATAGTATCTGTAGCATTTCAGAGAGTCTTCACACACATTATCTCGTTTAATCCTCATTCATTTGTTCAACAAATACTTGTTGAGCTCCTTTTCCCTGTCAGACACTGCCCAAGCACTGCAGCTACCTCTGTGAGCAAAACCCAAGCTGTCCCTTCCCCTGTGCAGCATATGGCCTTCTGCAGAGCAAACTTGATGACAATTCTGCATGGATTCCTTCGTTCAGCAAACAATGATGCCAGGCCAGACTCCTGGGGATGGAGAAATGAATCAGACATGAATCCTGCCCTAGAGAAGTTTACAGTCTATGAAGCCCATGGACAAGGAAACAGACAATTATCAAACAGTGCAATAAGTGCACTGAGAGGTTAGGGAAGCCTTCCTGAAGACTTTTGAGCTAAGTCTTAAAAAAGAGCATATGTTTACCAGGCATTCAGGGAGAAGGAATTTCTAGGCACACACAACATGGATTTAGGGGGGAATTTAAACCATTCAGCCACAAGGGAAGAAGTGGAAATGGTGTTAAAGAGGGAAGCCTGGGTCTTCCCTGGTGGCGCAGTGGTTGAGAGTCCGCCTGCCGATGCAGGGGACACGGGTTCGTGCCCCGGTCCGGGAAGATCCCACATGCCGCCAAGCAGCTGGGCCCGTGAGCCATGGCCACTGAGCCTGCGCGTCCAGAGCCTGTGCTCCGCAACGGGAGAGGCCAGAACAGTGAGAGGCCCGCGTACCGCAAAAAAAAAAAAAAAAAAAAAAAAAAAGAGGGAAGCCCAAATCCAGAAGGAATTGCCATGCTAGGCCCTGGAGTTGGAACCATTCTACAGGCACTGGGGGTCACCGAAGAGGAAAAGTCCCCTTGGCGGCAGCGAAAGAGGTTGTCTAGAGGGGCCGAGCAAATGCAGGGCCCATTTGGGGCCGTCTCCCAATGGGCTGAGTGCGTCAGACCAGGGCAGTGGCACTGGGATCAGTTGACTAAGAGACCTGCTGGATACAGGGACTGCAGGAGGCCGTCTCCGTTTCACAGCGGGGGAGAGCGCAGGGGCAGTGCCCCATCCAGGTGGACCCAGAGCCATGTGGGGGGTCGAAGGCGCTGCAGGGAGCTGTGGCTGTTTCAACCCGAAGGCAGTCCCCGCCTCTGATGCTGAGGCAGCTGACACCTGCTCCCAGGCCTTGAAGACTCCATTTCCCACTCCCTCCCTCTGCCTCGCTGACTTTGGAGGTGATTAGTAATAAAACTTTAACAAGCATCCATAGGTGTGTCTCCCTGTCACTTTTATGAGGCCATTTCCTGAGCAAAGATATAGGAGCGCCTTCAGCCTCTCCGAGCTGCTGTTTCAGTCTCCACCTCAGCCTGAGCAGGTCCCAGACAGCTGCAGGGGCTAAGTGGGGATGCCTGAAGGAGACTGGAACACAGTTAGCTCAAAGAAGCCCGGAAAAGGCAGGTGCCAGCTCCCTTTACGCCCCCAAAGTTTTCTTCCTATGGACTGGAAATTGTCGCTGGAAAGCCTGGGGCCATTTCCCCTGCTGGAGCCATTACAAATCCAAAGGGCCCTCATTTCTCTTACCTTCCTTTCCTCCACCCCATGCGGCCCCTTCCAGCCTTGTCCTAGAGTTTCACTTTCTTGATTCATTCAATCAATATGTATTCATCCAGTGCCACCACAGAAGGAAGCCAGGGATCCAGTCAAGAGCCATACTTGCTCCCTGCCCTTGGGCTGCTGGTGACCTGATTGGGGCTGGAAATGGCAGACACCTACCAAGTAATCCAAATACACGTGATCGAAGTTCTCTTAGGCAAGAATAAAACGCTATGGTGGGAACCCAGAAAATGGTGCACTTGACAAGGCCAGGGGATGAGGAGAAGATGGGGAGTATTTCACCAGGAAGGGGATGATGGGCCTGGGGGCCTGGGCCTCACCGAATAAGAAGGATTTTGTGAGCTGGAGCAGAGAGAGGCAGCCTCTTCTTCCCTGGCAAGGTCCTCAGTCTGCAGGGGCAAGGCCAGGCTGGGCTCGTTCGCTCTGAGCAAGCTCTAACTGGGCTGAGTGGAGGCTGAGCAGGGCCACTGGGCCGTGGGCCCCCTGCTGCAGGGGTGGCTGAAAAAGCACAGCGGTTGTGGAGCAACGGGCTCTGTGCACAACGGCTGAGGGCCTGAGGGATGCAGTGCTTTCCTCCTGGCCCTGATGGTGCCTCTTCCAAGGCCCTCCAGGGAAGTGGGGCCAGGTGGACAGGAAGAGGGGAAGCTGCTGCACTTGACACTTTGGCTCCTCCCTTGTCCTAGAAATTCTCTATCACGGCGTTCTGTGACCCCACTGTTTCCTGTAGTATGGCCTAGTGCACTGATGCCTCAGATTGGACAGACCTGGTTTCAAATCTTAGCTCCTGAATTTGAATCGCCTGATAACGCCCGAGGCAAGTTACACTCTCTGAACCTCCACCTGTAAAAGAGAGATAGAGCACCTACTTCAAAGGGTTTTTGTGAAGTTCCAACGCAATGATAACTGTTGGGCGCCGGAAAGCTGATGGCTTGTTTGCCCAGCACCACCCCCTTTCCCGCCTCTCCGAGCGCCCTTGTCTTGTTCCTGTGCTCCTTTTCTTCCACAAGCCCCTTGGGGTTCCCCAGGGCTGATGGCTCCTCAGTCCATACGTCCTCGTATTTCTCTCCTGAGTTGGAGACCCACAGGTCTAGGCGCCCGTTAGATTCAGCTAGTTCATCAATTATTAGATGCCTGTCCTGCGAGAGCTCTACTGGTTCCTGTGGATTCAGAGCTGGTGCCTGCCCTCCGGGATTTATAATCCCACAGTTTTATCCAATGGCCTCAGTTTCTTCGTGAAGTTGTAATTGAGGTCATCTGCTAAGAGGGGTGGGAGTGGGAGGAATGGGAGACCAGAGAGTGTTAACGGTTAAAAATAGCTGTAAAAGAACAGTTCTCAAACTTCCTCTTCCTCCCACCCTTGTTATTGCTACCCCTGTTTAGATCTCTGTCATCTCCCGCATGGACTGTTGCAGTAGCCTTCTGACTCAGTGGTTTTCAGACTTGGCTAGATGTCTGAATCCCATGATGGAGATATTTTAAAAATCTGATGCCTGGATCTCTCCCCAGAGATTTGGATTTCATTGATCTTGATGTGGCCTGGGCATCAGCTTTTTTTTTTCTGCGGTATGTGGGCCTCTCACTGTTGTGGCCTCTCCCATTGCGGAGCACAGGCTCCGGATGCGCAGGCTCGGCGGCCATGGCTCACGGGTCCAGCCGCTCCGTGGCATGTGGGATCTTCCCGGACCGGGGCACGAACCCGTGTCCCCTGCATCGGCGGGCAGACTCTCAACCACTGCGCCACCAGGGAAGCCCTGGGCATCAGCATTTTTAAAGCTCCCCCGTTAATTCTGTTGTGCAGCCAAGGACGAGAACCACTCTCCTGTCTTCCTGCCTCTGTTCTCATCCCCTCTAACCTGTTGTCCATCACATGTGTGGTCGGGATGATCTTTACAAGTTTGGTCGTGCTGTTCCCTTGCTTCCTTGCCCTTCGATTTTCGGTTCCTCCAGCACAGGGACTATACCTGAATCAGCTCTGTATCACAGTCCCTGGCATGGGGCCCTCAGTGGAGAGCACCCAGTTAGCATTCAGTGAATGAACTAATGAATCGGTAACCAACAAACTGACAGATAGCAGTCGGTTCTGTTTCTAGGAATATGTTGGTGAGCGACAGCAATTCACCACTGAGCCAAGAGGATAAGGCCAGTTAGGTACAGATCTGGAAGGCTGGGGAGAAAGCAGACCCCGGGGAGGGTGGGAGGGAGGAAGGAGGCAGTGAGAGGTCAGAAAGGCAGAGTTTCCTGAGAGGTGAATTATCAGAGGGACCACCATGAGTCGGGCAAGCACCTCAGCCCAGGAGTAATGGAGTTAGGGAGGAAGGCCCCGGCAGAGCCAGAGAGCGATGGAAGCTGCTTAATCTGCCCCCAGGAAGTGCAGGCTGGGGACAAGCAGGCAGGAGGCAGCAGGCCATTCCTCAGCGGCTAATGCCCCCAGCCTAACGCGATTACCCCTTCCTTCTCCCTCGGCCCAGGCAAGGGGGAGGTTGCACGGAGGGCAAGCATGCCCCGCAGCTGGGGAGGGTGGGGGCCATGGCTGGAGAAATCCAATCAGGAGTTCCACTTCAGTATTAGACCGAGTTACCCATTTTAGCTGGAGGGGCTGGCAGAGCCTGGGTTAGGACCCGGATGGAGATGCTGATGGGAGATCTGTGAAACCCTCCATTCCACCCACCCCCTGCCCCAGTGCCAATGGGACTTGATCCAAGACTCCCATCCCACTGTGTGACCCAACACTGCCGGCCCGTGGCCTCCCCTCTTCTCTGAAGACGATATGCCACCTCGGGGCTGGGCCCCGGTCGCTGCTCGTCACTCCCCACCTCACAGCCTCTCACCCTCCCTCTCTGCTCCACATTGATATAAATGGAGGCTTCGGCTGCCTTTAAATAGTCCGATCTATCAGAGGGGCATACGCCGCCCATAAATCTGCTGGGGCTGATGGCTCCCTAAGTGGACTGATAGGAGCTATTTCCGGCAAGGTGTTCAGTTACTGTGCCCCTCCCGTCCCTCCCCCGAGCTTGCCCTTCCCCAGGGGCAGGGACCCTTTTTGTCATCTGGTAATTGACATTTTTTCACTTGCACTTGGTCCTACAGAGGGAGTGCAGCGCCCAGCCTGGCCCTTAACCGGATTAGCATTGGCTTTCAGAGAAGGCCCCTCCGGAGTCGACCTTCCCGTTCAAGAGATCAAGATCGAGCTGTTGGCTCAGCAAGGAAGGGGGCCGAGGTGGGAGGAGAGTGCCCCGGGGAGCCAAGACTGAGTGGCGGGGATGAGGTCCCTGTCCCTCTCTGGCTAAGCCTGCCTGTTTCCAAGGCCCGGGCCTGTGGGGCATGGAAGGGACCAGAAGGTAGGCTTAGGAGTTGGGGGTCTCCATCCTGTTAGATCCATCTCCCCCTGCCCACCAAGGCTGCTTTGGGCTAGCCTTGAGCTTTTCTGGTCTAGAAATGACCTCTATTGAAGAGGGGATGGGGTCTCTCCAGATAAGTGGTATGGATCTGAGACAGAAGCTGGGGGAGACTCAGGGCTGGCTGTTACACAGTAGGGGGTCTGGGGAGCACACACATTACCTTAATTTGGAGGGCAACTGCTAATGGATAGATTTCCCTGAGGGAGAGAGGAGGACCTCTAGAGCTCTAGCCTGGCCTCCTGGCCCCAGGGCCCTGCCTGCGGAGACATAGAGATGCCCTTGGAGGTCACCCCAGTGGCCTCTGGTCAAGAGGTCATGATGGCTGCTCAGAGAACATCACTAACATAGCTCTAGTTCCCATCCCATCCTCCTATTGTTTGCAGAGGGCAGAAAGCTGAGCCTGCCTGGTTATACAGGCCCAGGCCCTTGCCCCTGCCAAGGACTCCTAGAATATTCCTAAGGTTCTTGGGTCAAAAGAGGAGACAAAGCCAGAGATGGTGAAGGGCAGAGAACTAGCAGAGAATTATCCTGGAGTGTGTCCAGGAGGCTGTCAGGCTTCTCTCCTGGAGTCTGGGTTCTCTAGAATGGGATCAAGTGGGTGGGCCAGGATTCCTTACCAGGGTGCAGGAGGTGGGATGTTCCTGCTATGGATTCTGGTTAGGGAACCAGGAAGAGTCCAAACAGAAGGCTTGGAAGAGTGTTATTTGGAACAAAACAAGATTTGCATATTCCAGTGACCCCATTTCTGACCAGCTGTGTGGGATGAGGACACAGCAGAAGGTGAAGGGAAGGACATGTGGTGAGACTCCCAGCTGGGCAGGATCCTGGGGCAGGGACATAAGTTGGCCACATAGCCCCTAGCCAGAGTCTTGGACCTGAAGGAGACTTTATCTCCTGCTCCAGGGAAGGGCCAAATAGTCACAGCAGTAACAGACTGAGCCCTGGGAATAACATCAAGAATGCCCATATCATGGCGGTTATTAATATCAACAGCACTTCTCACGAGATCTTTCAGGAGACTTGGAGAGAGCCTACTCTTTCTGGGTTGGGGGGTGGTAGGGAGGTGTGTAACCTTTGTTTAGGAACAACCCAAAGAGATTCAGAGGTGGCCCCCAGGACCCCAGGGGAGCCTTCCAGAGCATAAGCATAGCTCTACATCCCTCCCTCCTTCCTTTCATTCATTCATTTATTCATTTATTCACTTGCTCATTCAGTGCACTGTGTAACCTGCATTGCGCTGGTGACTGAAGGTGGGAGGTTAACCAGGCCCAACTCTTGCCACAGGGAGCTCGAGTCTAGCAGGGAGAAACAGACTTGTAAACAGATGATGAAACCCAGCCTGTGAGCCCGGAGGTCCCTGATAAAAGCAGCCTGGGAAGCCCAGCCTCGCCCTGCAGTTGCAGACTCCACCTAGACTCCTGGGCATCCCTACTTGTTTGACCCTCACACTTCTCAGATTCAGCTTGCCCAAAATAGAACTGGCCATCTGTCCCCAAGTCTGTTCCCCCTTCAGTGTCCCTAACTCAGTGAATGGTGCCATAGTGAACCAGGACTCAGCCACCACAGCCAAAATTTCAGCTCATCCTCGATTCCCTCCTAACCTTCAATGTCCACATCCAACTAGTGATTTGTCAAGAGTGTCCCCTTTTCCCAATGTAGTTAACACCGTGCCACTCCTCTGCTGAGAATCCTCCAATCCTCCTATTCCTCTTACCCAGGGTAACACCTTTACTGTGGCCACAAGCTCCTGCAGGAGCTGCCTCTCCAACCCTCACTCTGCTCCAGCCACACCGGCTGCCTGGCTGTTCCTCAAACATTTAATAATATTAATAAGCACTTGCTATGACATAAGTATGTGTTATTTACACGTGTTATTTCACATAGACATTTGTGTACGTGTTCTTGACTTTCCTACCTGTGATCTTGAGAACGCTGAATTTATCTTAACTCTTGTTGGATAAATTCACAACTGTAACCCCAGTGCCTGGCACATGGTAGATGCTTGTGTAATATCTGCTGAATAAATGAATGGGCAAATACCAAATGGAGTATCCCTGGATGAAGAAAGACCCTGGAGAAGTGCACTAGTCTAATCACTCTGCAGAACTTGGAAGGTGTTTCTCTACAGCCCTTGCACTCCTGGAGCTCTGTCCAGACCTATGACAATCAGAGACAGAGAGAACTCAAGGCCATGTGACTGACTGATGAGCAACATGCTCATGACTCAAGGGGGCCCCAGCATCTGAGCTTGGTCTTAACGGATGAGGAGGATGCCCAGGCTGGGGACCAGTGAGGATGGAGTTACAGAGGCAGGAGAGGAGAGGCGTGTGGAAGGTCATTTGGGCTGAGTTGCATCTCTCCCACAGACACGCTGTGTGACTTGGAATAACTCATCTCCCCTCTCTGTTCTTTTTTCTTTTCATTTATGGAATGGGATGGGGGGGTTAGATGGAAAGATTTCTGAAGGCCATTCTTTCTTGAATATTCTAGGATGCTACACAAGCTGTTTGAGTGCAGACTGATTGACTGGGTCTGGAAGCTCAGCAGAGAAGCCTGGATTTTTGGTCTTGCTGGCAGAACAGTTTCTAGGCAGAAAAGTTGGCCTCAGAACTTAATCCGTTTCAGGACTAGAGGCAAAAACTTCCTTTCTGCCCTCCAAACAGACCTTGAGGTTTTTGGAAAATTGATGAAGACCAATGACTTCACTTGCGGGCAGTCTGGGTGTGGAGCTAAAGAGAGGTGACCGCAGCAAAGGCATTGTCCCCCCAAGGGAGACTCTGGAAAGGAGCTTTTTTCTGTTTTTAGACTAGCCTCTCTCCCCGCCCCACTCTCCCAAAAAATTATTATAAAGAATTATTGCCATTAGTACGTCTTTCCTACTGAAAGGAGAAAATCGCCTCATTCATAATTTATACCCTCAATTACTATTAATAAAGGAATATTTCAGCAGAAAATCGCCTGGGAAAATTACACGTAACATTGCATTAACATTCTATTTGAACATTTTCATCACATTTGTTATAGAGTTAATAAGAGGGATACGGTCCCCTGACTTCTTCATGAAATTATGGGCTGACGATGATAGTTTAATCTTTTAGACTTTATATAATATATTCACTTTACTAATTGAGCTATCCAAGGAGCAGTTAGAGATGTTCTTAAACGTGGAGACAGAGGAATCAGGGCCATGGCTCTGCTGCCAGAGGCACCGCCTGTCAGGGTGGGGCGTGGACGAAGCCTGATGACTTAGTCGCCGGCTAGCCTAAACCCCACCCTGGCCAAGCCCAGGATCTTTGCATCACCTCCAAAGGCAGCAGCTACCCAGGACCAGCAGGAGGGCGTGGGGGCTGCTGAGAGGGAAAAGAGAGAAAGGGAGAAAGAAGACCATGGGGAGGTGAGCGGAGAGGAGAAAAGGAGACAGGAAGGGCATTCCTTTCTAGACTTTTCTTCCCATAGTCATTGACTTACATGCCTTATGCCTTCATTGTCCTGGGCCCCAGGGGGAGCTCAGACCCATGATGGTCTGTGGGATGGCTCTTGGCGGTGGTCCTAGGTACCAAGAGCTCCTGGGAGACTGAGGGCCATCCTAGCACGAAGGAAGGAAGTGGGGCGTGGGACGGGGGGTGTGTTCAGGTCTTCATGGAAATGATGGGTATATGTTTTGGGTAACGGGGAGGAGAGCTGAACCAAGCTAAGACCATTATTTGTAACTGCTTTAGTTGATGTGCTCTTCCATCCACTGCCTCAGTGAGCACCCAGCAATGCTGGGAAGCAGACCCAGCCAGGGGTGCAGTTCCCACTCGCGACTCAGCTCAAATGGCGCCTCCATGGGGGCTTTGCTTACTCATCCCTTTCTTTGTCACTCTCTGTGATTGATTTGAGGGGTAACATTTATCACTTCTTAAAATGGCTTGTTTTCTCCCCTGCTAGAATTTAAGTTCTCTGTCAGTGCCATTCAACGTTGAATGCCCAGCACCCAGAACACGGCCTGCATACAGCAGGCACTCTATACGTGTCTGTTGGGCTGACAGATGTGAAGTATAGAATAGTCAGAAAATGTAGCTGAGACCACATAGTTCTGTGTGAGCAGAGACTAAAACTGAAGGCTCCTCCTTTCTAATTCACTTAGGATTCTTGGCACCTCTTTTAATCTTACTAACCTGCTATATCAGCCAATGGGAAGGTGTCAGACCACGTCTCACCACCTTCATTGCTTGGATGGGAATGCAGGCCACCATCAGCCTTCCTTGTACCCCTGCAATAGTCTCCCTGCTTCCTTTCTCGCTCTCCTACAATCTGTTCTCTATACAGCAGCCAGAGTAATCCTTTAAAACATAAATCAGATTAGATTAATCCCTTGCTCCAAACTTTACCAGGTCTTCCTATCACAGACAGAGTAGAATCCAGTGTCCTTATCTGGGCCCGCAGGACCCATGGTCTGGCCCCCGGCTCTCTCTCCACCCCCACTTCCTGCCACTCACCTACATGCTCCCTTCACTCTAGCCACATAGCCTGGCTGCTCCTTTAGACACCAGGTACATTCCCCATCGGGGCCTTTGAACTTGGCTCCTCTGCCTAAAACACTCTTCCCACAGATTCCCATGGTCCTGTTGCTCACTTCATTCAGACATGTGCTCAAATGTCACCTCTTCAGAGAGCCTTTCCCTGACCGCCTACCATCATGCTGGGCACCTCCTTTCCCTGTTTAATTTTTGTTCATTGCATTTGTCCCTTTCTGACCTCCTATTGTATTTTTACTTGTTGGTTGTCTACCTCCACCAGTACAAGGTAAGTTCCACGTTCACTGTTATATTTCCAGCACCTGGAACTGTACCTGGGACATGGTAAGTGCTCAATAAATTTATTAAATGAATGAATGAATTTTTGCTCCACTTTTCTCTGCACATACTCTGGGTGATCTCAACACACCCATGGAAGGGCTACTCCAATATGTCAATGGCTTTCAAATCTTAACTTCAATCCAAATCAGTCTCCTGAGTGTCCAACTCACTTTCCAACCACCTACTGGACATCTCCCCATAAAGATGTCTAAAGCACAATACAGCCGGCCCTCCATATCCGTGGGTCCCATATCCACAGATTTAACCAACCGCAGAATCTCTGGATACTGAGGACCGACTGCACTTCACCATTTTACATAATAGACTTGAGCATCCGTGGATTTTGGTATCCATGGGGGATCTGGAACCAATCCCCCGTGGATACCAAGGACGACTGTCCTTGCAGAATTGAACGTCTCATTTTCCTCCTCTTTTAGTTCCCATTTCATTAAATGGCACCATAATCTTAAATGTCCAAACCAGCAACCTGGGATCATTTTTGACTCTTCCTTTCTCACTCATACATCCAATCTCCAAATTCTGTTTATCCGACTCTTAAATAGCTCTCAGATCTATCCACCTCCCTCCATCTCCAAGGCTCCTAGCCTAATCCAGGCCAGAGCCATCATCTCTCTGCAGAATTACTGCATCAGCCTCCAGCTGGTCTCCCTGCCTCCAGTCTCCTTTCCCTCTAATCCGTCCGCTACAGGATGTTTTATGTTTTATCTAAAACATAAATCTTTGGGTCAGAGATAATGTCCAGGCTTCTAGCTTGAGGAATTAGATGATAATGACTCCTATCACATTAAATGGAAGAGGAGGCAGTCTGGGGACATGTGACATTTGACTGCCTTTGTGGCATTCTTTAAAAAATAAATTTATTTTATTTTATTTATTTTTGGCTGTGTTGGGTTTTCGTTGCTGCGCACGATCTTTCTCTAGTTGCAGTGACTGGGGGCTGCTCTTCGTTGCGGTGCACGGCTTCTCATTGCAGTGGCTTTTCTTGTTGTAGAGCTCGGGCTCTAGGCGTGCGGGCTTCAGTAGTTGTGGCACATGGGCTCAGTAGCTGTGGCTTGTGGGCTGTAAAGCGCAGGCTCAGTAGTTGCGGCGCACGGGGCTTAGTTGCTCCATGGCATGTGGGATCTTCCCGGACCAGGGCTCGAACCCATGTTCCCTGCATTGGCAGGTGGATTCTTAACCACTGCGCCACCAGGGAAGCCCCGCTTTGTGGCATTTTTTACCTTGACTGTCTCCTCCCACTAGATGGCAGAGATCGTCTCATTTACCTTTGTATCCTCTGTGTCCTCAGCACCCAGCACAGTGCCTGGCCCAGAGCAGGTGCTCGTGAATGTTTATTGCATGTGACTGTCACCCTGAAATTCATTAGAGAAGGAACTCTTTTGACATTCGTGCCTCAATGGCACCCCGCCACTGCTATTATAATATTTATCATACCATACTGTAATTCCTGTGTATTCGTCTGATTCCTTGCTAAATGATGAGCCCCTCTTTCACAGATAAATCGTCAGCCCAAAGTGAGTGCTCAGTAACATTTGTCAACTAAATGACAGCCTGACTCTCTCCCTGGGACATTGCAACATTCCATGTGCTGGTCCTTCTACTCCTCCTGCGCAGCCAGCCTCCACAGCAGCAAGGCCAGCCATCTTGCCTGGCTGATCTTCTCTGGCTCAGCCACTTCTCAGCTCTCTTGGTGTCTGTGACTCACTGCAACAAGGGTAGCTTTTGATCTCTGCCATCGGCTACCACCACGGAGGATCCTTCTCACCCATCTTCTCTACAATATCAAGTACCCACGCCGTCTAAGAGAAACGTCTGTCCGTAGAATCTTGTCCTGTTGCTCTGCTTGTGGAGAGATGCTCCTGAGGAAGGATGATGGGGAGTTCACCAAGTAAACAATAAAGGGAAGGGTCCTTCAGGTGGAAATCACACTGGATGAAATGGACAAGTACAGGGAGGATTGAAAGAGGAGTTTTCTTGGACCTCATGGGGGAAAGCATGTGGGAGAATAGCATGAAAGAAGACTAAAGAGAAAGAGAGGCAGCAGAACACAGGTTGCGGGGTGGGGGAGCTTATAATATAATTATAATATGCTATAATAGAAATTATATAATTATTAAATTATTTAATAGTATTTAATAGTAATAATAGCTGTTATTAATTGAATGCCTAAAATGTGTCAGGTGGTGTGCCAAGTGCTTTACATGCATTATCTCGTTTGCCCTTCACTAGAACTCTGTGAGTTAGGTGCTAAGGAGTTTGAACTTCATCTCGTTTATCTTGAGGGCATGGGGATCCATTCAGGGCTGGAAGAAGGAGAATTGCTTGGCCATATTTGTCCAGAGCCTGCGCATGGAATGTTGCATGCAAAAAACAGGAGATGTCAGAGAGAATAGACTGGTGGTTGCCAAGGGGCAGGGGGTGGGAGAGGGATGGACTGGGAGTTTGGGATCAGCAGGTGCAAAATGGTATGTATAGAACGGATGAACAACAAGGTCCTACTGTATAGCACAGGGAATTATATTCAATATCCTGTGATAAACCATAATGGAAAAGAGTATGAAAAAGAATGTATGCATATAACTGAATCACTTTGCTGTACAGCAGTATTAACACAACATTGTAAATCAACTATGCTTCAATAAAAAAAAGTGGGGAGATGTCAGGATCAGGAAAACCATGGCATCGTTACTAAGCTATCAGCCCATGGGGACAACAGGCCAGAGAGAGGGGAAGAGGCCACAATCCATGGGAGGAAACTAAAGGTGGGCATTGTGGAGAGTAGACCTTCACTATGAACCAGGGCAGAAGCCTGAACTAGGAGTCTGGAAGTTTGGAAGGATATCAGGAGGAGTTCTCTTGGACAGTTTGAGTTTAAGGAGTTTACCTCCACTGACGGTTGGACGCAAGAGTCTGATACTCCCAAGAGAGTCACAGGGTAAACAATAAAAATTAGAATCAACAGAATATAGATGGCAGTTGCTTCCGCGGGACCATATCCCCATTCAGGACAAAGAACTGGGCTTACCAGGCCCTTCATCAGTTAACCCTTGCCTACCTCTTGGGAATCATCCCTCAGTGTCCCCTCAGAGTTGCTCTCCCCTCCGGCCATACTATAATTCTTAGATTTCCCCAGCTGGACCATGCTCTTCCACCTGCAGGCCATTTCCTGGGCTTTCCTTTCTGGGAAAACTAACTTTTCCCTACTCCTACTCCAGACAAAATCAAGCTTTAAAGTGCTTGCCCTTGAGAGGGGTGAGGTGCTAAGTCCAGGAGAACGTATATTTGTCCTGTGCTTCCTGTAGTCCATAATTACACCACCTCCAGCCCCTTCATGCTCCAGTTT
The DNA here is from genome assembly GCF_000442215.2 of Lipotes vexillifer. Classification (NCBI taxonomy): domain Eukaryota; kingdom Metazoa; phylum Chordata; class Mammalia; order Artiodactyla; family Lipotidae; genus Lipotes; species Lipotes vexillifer. Next base: position 1,411,283 of record NW_006796183.1, read on the forward strand.
AAGAAGCTTGGGTAGCATAGCATAGGCAAAAGCTTCCCAAGGCTTCACATGATTCCTTAATAAATTCACTTAGGGAAGACAGATCCAGCCATTCACCGGCCCCAGGTGCCTGAGAGCCTAAGACCTCACCCTTCAGTACTATTTTGGGAGGACAAGAGAATAAGAGAGATCACCCAGGTCAGCCTGGCCCTGCACCGCCATTAGGGATTCTGCAAGTTCATTCTTCCTTCATTTAATGAGCACATTTGTTTACTGTATCTTAGATGCTGTTGCCTCAGAGAAGCCTTTCCTGACCTCCAGGTCCAGGGAGGTGCCTCCTCTGTACTTGCTCAGGCCCCTGCACTCATCCCGGCCATAGCATTGCTCTCACTGGGTTGTTTTCTTTTTTTTTTTAAGTACGTTTATTTATTTATTTAATTTTTGGCATTGGGTCTTCATTGCTGTGTGCGGGCTTTCTGTAGTTGCGGTGAGCGGGGCCTACTCTTCCTTGCAGTGCTCAGGCTTCTCATTGCGGTGGCTTCTCTTGTTGCAGAGCACAGGCTCTTGGCACGCGGGCTTCAGTAGTTGTGGCACACAGGCTTAGTTGCTCCGCGGCATGTGGGATCTTCCCGGACCAGGGATCGAACCCGTGTCCCCTGCACTGGCAGGCAGATTCTTAACCACTGCGCCATGAAGGAAGTCCCTCTCACTGTGTTTTTCTTACCTGTCTCTCCCATTCGTCTGAGAGCTTCTTGAGAAATATTTGCTTAATAAATAGAATAATTGTGCCCCCACTATGTGTCATGCTCCATGATGGGCCCTGGGGCCACCAGGTTGACTAGGCCAAGGGCCCTGCCTTGGACGGCTGCCAATCTAGGGGCTTGATCCTCATCCCTGGAGTTCAGCTATTTGACTTCAATGAATTACTATAGATCACTTCATCATAGTAACAAATGCTTTTCAAGTCTTTGCATATACACAATTTCCTTTGATCCTCAAGCAGCGTTGAGGGGGGTGGTAGATAAAGCGGAGATTAGCTCCCAGACCTTAGCTACCAGGAAGAATGGGGGGGAGGAGTGCCATCTTTGTTGTCATAAGTTCACCACTTGAAAGAACAGAGATGGAGGCCATGGGATTCCAGCAGTTCTCCTTTGTCGGGGGCTGCTTAGGGCAGAAGTGTGGCTATGCGGCCAGGTCTTATTCCATTTTTCACTCTCTCTTGAGACATTGCCATCCGTGGCCCTAAGGCACGTAGGATCCCCTCAGCCTTCCTGCTCCTCAGCCTGAGATAGAGATTGAGGAACTCTGGGCTGAGAGAGGCCACTTGCTGGGCTCTGACTCGAGTTCCTGGCCCAGCCAGAACAGGATGGGCCCCAGTGTAAACCGGATTCGCCTTGTAAACAGCTGAGCAGCTGGGCTCCATCTTGGCAGGGGAGCTCCAGCAACAACCCAGCAGGACAGCCCCAGCCCAGCAGGGCATTGTCCAAAGAAAAAGGGGGAGAAAAAAGCTGAGTAAACAAAAAGGGCTGGCCAGTTTTTTCGTCTCTGACTTGTTATTTCAGCCGACAGTTGCTGTGCTGACCGCGGGGCTGGGTTGGGCTGGGCCAGGCGAGTTTGGCTGACCGGGGCCAGGCTAAAGTCACATTCAACCTCTTCACCTCACCTCACTCTGCCTTCCCTGCTGGAGGCGCACTTCTGGGAAAGGGGCCAAAGATGGGGACTGCAAACCAGTGGGGACAGGCCCCAGGAGCTGATGAGAGGGTAAGGAGTTGGACGTTTGCCAAGTTTCCGTGCGCACATGGAGGTAAGCGAGGTGCTGGGAGAACGTTAACAGACATGTGACTAGTCGGGGCTGCTTGAGTAACACTGTCTCCGACAGCACCACTCTGACGCTGCAAAGCGAGCTCACTCCAACCTTCCAATGATCTTGATCCCAAAGCTCCATGTGGAAGCCTAGGATTGTCATTCCTATTGGGTTTCACATCCTAGTCTTCCTTGGTCGCTGCCCAGGTGCAAGCCCCTGCAGGCTTCTCCCCTGTATTTTCATCCCCAAACCACTGTGCGCTCCCTCCCCTTACCCACAGCCACCTCCCCTCCCAGCTTTTCCTCTCTGCCACCTGAAGCCACAAACCTTGGCTTCTTAATATTCCCTCTACTTCCCAACTTAACTGAAATTCAACTCTCTTCAAAGGCTTCTGCTTCTCCTACAGCTCTCTTCAGTAGAGGCCATTCATTCTCCCAAGATCCCAGCCTCATTCTCCTCTCCTGCAGCACTTCCAGACTGTCACGAGTCTACCCCCGTGTAAAAAGAAAACCCCCTTTCCCTTCAAGCTCTTTCCAATTGGCTAGACAGTGTATCACTTGCTATCTTCATAATCTACCAACTTCCTTGTTGTTCCCCGACATCTATACCTGTATCAGTCTTCTCTACCCCGTCTCCTTCCCTCATCTTAGGGATCTCAGGGCCCGTGAAATGATGAGCCATCCAGTACCTCAATTCTCGGGTCTTGATCGCCTTAACTTCAGTGACCTTTCCCACCACTTTATTTGTCCATCCCTGATCTAATGTCATTCATTCATTTCACACATATTTAGTGAGCATCTACTCTGTTCTCAGCACCAGAGTGGTGGGCAAAACCCTGTTGTCAAAGAGCTTTTGCTTTAGAGGCAGGAAACAGATGATGAGAAAATACACGATAATTAAGAGAGCATATTATGAAGGAAATAAATAGTATGATAAGATAATGTGGTGGGAGGGGCTCCTTTATATAGGATGATACAGGAAAGGACTCCACATTACATGTAACATTCACGTTGAGAACTGATAGATGAAATGGAGTCAGACATGCAAAGAAGGATCCTAAGAAAGGAAAGAACTGGGTGGAATAGGACCTGATAAGGAGGCCAGAGTAGCTAGGATGTAGAAAGGGGAAAGTGGTACAAGAAGAAGGCAGAGAGGCAACAAAAAGCCAGAATATGTGGGTCTCATAGCCTATGGCAAAAAGTTTGGATATACAATGGGAAGCTACTTAAAGGTTTTTAGATAAAAGGTTTTTGTTTTTGTTTTTGTTTTTGCGGTACTCGCGCCTCTCACTGTTGTGGCCTCTCTCCCGTTGCGGAGCACAGGCTCCGGACGCGCAGGCTGAGAGGCCATGGCTCACGGGCCCAGCTGCTCCGCGGCATGTGGGATCTTCCCGGACCGGGGCACGAACCCGTGTCCCCTGCATTGGCAGGCGGACTCTCAACCACTGTGCCACCAGGGAAGCCCTAGATAAAAGGTTTTAGATAAAACTGCATTACCTCTGAAAATGTCACTCCAGCAAACTATGCTTTCCCCTCTTTCACACCAGTACTCCCACCCGAGAGGCAAAGACAGCATCCGTCAGGTTTCACCCCTGTATCCCTGGCACATGACTGGTTTCCAATAAATATTGTTTGCATGAGGGAATGAATAATTGAATAAATTAATTCACAGTTGAACACCTCCTCTTTGACCTCATCAAGATCTCCAGCACCCAGTTCTAACGTTTTCTCCCAGTGTAAAACCTGCTTGCTGTTTCTTTACCCAGACTCACCGCTGCACCTGCCCTGTAACACTACTCAGCACAGCCCTGACTCTGTATCGTTGCCATGCTCTATCTCTATGCCCAGAGCTGAGAGGTACTGAGCAAAATTATACAACTCTGCAGACATGTCTTCCAAATCATCTACTTCTCCGTGTTGACCCTCTTCTATCCGTCTATCGCTCTTGCAGCCTACTTTATCTAGAAAACCAGGACACCTACATGCCATCCCTCAACTTTGAGCTTCTCTCTTCAACTGCACTTCGACTCTTTCTTCTGTCCTTCGCTTTTTCCTAGAGGACCACGTCCTCTTGCTCAGGATCATGCTCCTCTGCCTGCATACAATCTCCCTGTGGTCTGATCTCTACCTTTCCTTCCTCATCTCCCTTCATTCTACGTCTTATCCTTTCACACCAAATCAGGCTGAACCCAATAGCCAACATAGCTAGTATGTATTGAGACCTTGTTATGTATCTGTCTCTGTTCTAAGCACTTTATATAAGTTAACTCATTTCATCATCACCATGACCTGTACTATACCATATGACTCTATAATATACTATCCATTGTATGCTACAACTGTCCCCCTTCTACAGATGAAGAAAGTGAGGCACAGAGAGGCTAAGTAACTTACCAAGGTCACACAGCTAGTAAATGTTAGGGTTCAGATCTTGGCAGTCTGACAACAAACCTCATGCTTTTTGCTCTACTGTTTCTCTGCTGAGAGTACCCTTGTCTCTACTTCTTGGCCTAATTTCTACTCCTCCATAAAGAAAGAGCTCACGAATCATTAACTCCAGGGAACACTCCCTTACCACCCTTCCCCAATCTCTCTCCCAGCACCCTAGCCCTGCTACAACGAATATCTAGCATGTAGTAGATGCCTGATAAAAAATTTTAACGGCATTATTGAGATATAATTCACATACCATATAATTTAAAGCGTACAATTTAATGTGTGGTAGAGTGTTTTTTGTTTTTTTGCTTTTTTTTGGTATAGTCACAGGACTGTGCAACCAATACCACAATCTGATTTTAGAACATTTTGTCCCTCCTAAAAGAAACCCCGTTAGCAGTCAGTCCCCCTCTTCGCCCTCCACAGCCCTAAGCAACCGCTGAACAGCTCTCTCTATAAGTTTGCCTACTCAGAGCAACAGAATTCTTCAATATGTGTTCTTTTGTGTGTGCCTGGCTTCTTTCATAGAGCATGTTTTCAAGGTTTATCCACATGCTGTAGCATGTGTCACCACTTCATGCCTTTTCGTGACCAAATAACATCCTATTATCTATCCATTTATCACTTTAAAGGCATTTGGGTTGTTTCCACTTTTTGACTATGATGCATAATGCTGCTATGGGCATTCACATTCATGTTTGTTTGTTTGTTTGTTTTGTTTTGTTTTGTTTTGCGGTACGCGGGCCTCTCACTGCCGTGGCCTCTCCCGTTGCGGAGCACAGGCTCCGGACGCGCAGGCTCGGCGGCCATGGCTCACGGGCCCAGCCGCTCCGCGGCATGTGGGATCTTCCCGGACCGGGGCACGAACCCGCGCCCCCTGCATCGGCAGGCGGACTCTCAACCACTGCGCCACCAGGGAAGCCCCACATTCATGTTTTTGTGTAGAAGTATGTTTTCCATTCTCTTGACTATATACCAAGTGAAAATTACAATCCCACCAGCAAATTATGAGGGTTCCAGTTTCTCTACATCGTCACCTACACTTGTTACTAGCTTTTTGGTTATAGCCTTCCGAGTAGGTACAAAGTGTTCTGACAAATGTTTTTTAAGCTAAATATTAATCCAGGGGTTCTCAAGGAAGGTTGACATTGGAGTTAGGTCCTGAAGGGTGAGAATGAACTAACCAGGTGAACAAGGAGGACTGAGACACCCGGTTGCCAGGCAGAGGCTGTGTTTTCTCTCTGCTGGCTCTGAGCTATGGAATATCACAAAGGACCTGAAACCATGTTGATGAGACCTACAGAAGACATGATCCTAGGGGGAACAATGACTGAATCAGAATATCAAATGATCTTGATTGGCTCGAAGAAGGGGTAGAATCTTCCAGCCAGGTGAAATGCAACCAGGATAAATATTTGAATTTGCGTACATGCAGAGGGAAGGGAAATAAAAGCTAAAGAAGCTCAGGGGGATTTTTGATAGTAAATTCAGAAGAATTCAACAAGAACTATGGCTACCCACAAGCAGCTGGTATCATCTGGGTCCCAGAACAATGGAGGGAACAGATAGTTCTGCTTCACCCTGCATTGGTCAGATTACCTTGGGGGCCTACATCCAATGTGGGAGACTAGGCACTGATCCACAGCTCTAATCACCGCCCCCCCCCAGAACACAGAGCTTGACAGTCTGCCAAGAATGACACAATTCCTATTATTTAGCACCCACGACTTTCACAGCTGTCCTGGGAGCAGAATAATAACAATAGCTAATATTGTTGAATGCTTACCGTGTGCCCAACATTTTTTGTTCCAAGTGTTTTACACGCGTAAACCGCATAAGCCTTGTAACAACCGCGAGGTAGGTAAATAGTTCAGATGAAGAAACAGGTGCGGAGGGTTAGGTAACTTGGCCAAGATCACACAGTTAGCAAGTGGTTGGACCAAGATCCAAAGCCAGACTACTGAAGAGTCTGAGCAAGCCGAAGATACAGAGGCTTTTAGGAACCAGCACTAGTTGCTTCAGCAGGGAGGGCAACCTTAATCTCTCCCCAGACTTGAGGAGCCCCAGTCTGAGCCTACACACTTGAGTACTGGTGCTGTGGGGCCTGCAAGGGGAGGGGCTCCATCACTGAGACAAGCAGCCTCTTACACGTGGGCTCATCTGAGCATGAAGGGCAGGAATGGGGACAGACTGCATGTTTGAAGCTATTTACTAGGATTTGGGGCAGTTAATTCTGGGCGCTTGTCTGGGGCAAGCAGCTGTTTGTGGATACTGTTCGCTGTTTCTGCCTCTCTCCTCATCCTAGGACCTCTGTGGACCTCCTCTGCTTGGGCAGGTCTCCACTAAGATCCTGGTCTGTCCTTGGACCACATCCTGAAGAACTTGTTCCCATGGGGAGGTTGTTCCTCTACCCAGTGTTATAACAGAGAAATGAAATCTCCAAAAGCTGAAGTAACTTACTCAAATTCATATCACTGTTAAATAATGAGGCTGAGATTTTGAACCTTGGGCTCTGACTCTGGATGCTTGCTTTTTTCCCCTTTATCATACAGACTTACTTTTCCTACCGTGACGATAGAAAATGGACATAACATTCTCAGTGGAACAGAACTGGAGTGCCGATAGGTTATGATACTTGAAGTTGGTTCTTAGTGGGAACCATGGACTAGAAATGCTCAATCTAGAGAAAAGAAGACATCAGGGGACATTATTAATGTTTTCAGATTCCCAAAAGGCTATTGTGTAGAACAGAGATCAAACCTTTTCTGTCTGAGCCCAAGGAGTTATATACAGACCAGTAGGTGGAACTTCCAGAGAAATAGATTTTAGTTCAGCCTCTATGTGAACTTTCTAAACAGCCAAAGCTCTCCAGAGCAGACACGGTACCTGGGGATGCCTGGAGTCTCCTGGCCTTGGAGGTGTTTAGGCGGGCCACCTGTCAGGGATATTGTGAAGATGGGCTGGACCCTGAGAACTCTGAGGCTTTAAACAGAATAATCTGGGGTTCTTGGCTCCAAGTCCAGCCTCTCCTGGCCTTCAGAGTTCTGAAAGCCTCTGAGTACCACACTTGCCACCTGGCCTGCTCTCTCTGGTATGTGTCCTTCCTGTCCAAAGCATCCTCCAGCTTCTCCAGGAGACCCAGGGGAGAAGGCCAGCATGGTGGGTCTGCTACCACCATGTGGGTGGGTGACCAGTTGGGGGGGTCACTGGCTCCTCCAGGTCTTGCTTTTCCTCTAACGTTGGGTAGAACTTCCTAGGCCAGGAAGTGGAACCAAGGCCAGGTCCAGAGCCAGGGTCTGGGCCAGGGGAACCTCATGGGAGAAAGGCTTACCTATGCTCAAGAGCTGAGGTCTAGGGCCTAACCCTGGCTGAGGCAGGGAGTGCCCTGAAGGACTGGCTGTCTGGGGCTGAGGAGGGAAGGCTCATTTGAGAACATCTTCATTAGGATTTTCCTCTCGTCATACAGACTGTGCACCACACTCACACACATATATAACTATTGGAAAAACGATTTTAATACCCATGGCACATTGTCCTTGTGTGATATAAAATCCAATGACATGTGGCATTTGGAAAAGGTCACTTCTCCCATCAGGATTCATTAGCCTGTTTCAGCCTCTACGCCTGCAGGAGGGGTCCCAACTGCCTGTCCCCTGTAGCAGGGCCAGCTGGACAGGTGGAGCCCACAGGGACCCCCCCCCCTAGAGAGCAAAAGGACTCCCCAGGGTGCTAGCCAGGGAATCCTTGCTTTGGCCAAGCTCCCTCTCACACATGCCTGAGGAGTAAGGAGGGGTGGGATCCAGAGAAAATGAAGTCTCTGGCCAGGCAACCTTGGCTTCGGGGTCTGGAGTGCATGGGAAGGGGAAAGACAGACCCACAGCCTCAGTGTTTTTCTAAGAGTATCATTCTCTGGGCAGAGGGAATGAGAGTTGAGAGGCTCTGGAGAAAGAGCTGAGAGTACAGAGTGGATGCCATGAGGAGGTGAAGGATGAGGCCTGGGAGGCCACATTGGGCAGGATCCTGGGCCTTCCTTGGGGACCCTGGATAGAACCTGGGGTCTCCTAGTATTTTATTCATTCCTCTTTGTCAAAGTGGAGGCCCAGGCCTGTCTTCTTACGCCACTCTTGTGTTCTGTATGCTCTTAGATTTCGTCTCTGGGTATGAAGCAGCTGCACCCACTAGCCAGGTCCACGGGAACGGGCAGTATCTGTCAGCACTGGTGTGGCCGAGGATGAGCCATACACAAAACACTCGGCACTCACCTTGAGAGGTGATGCCCTTCCCAGCTAAATGGGAGCAGCCTGATCCTGGGGCTTTTGGTTTGTTTGTTGAGAGTTACCAACAGATGACAGAGAAGTCTAGTGTCAGAGTAGAAGAATGAGGACAGACAGAGGAAGAGAGATGACTTTGAAAACACTAAAACTTGGGCCCAGTGAGGTAGGAGGAGGGGAACAGGAAAGAGATACTCCCTGAGGGGAAGCCTGAGAAACCAGCACCCCAGCATAAGCAGAGAGGGCCCTGGACCCTGAACTGTGGTGTCAGCCCACTCACACACTCATGCACACCTCCTAAATCTATTCTTGCACTCCAGTGTTTAGAGGATGGGAAAAGGTGGGGCCTCCAGCAAGGAGGCTAAGAAGGAGTGTCCAGTGAGGCAAGAAGAAAACAGGAGAGTGTGTTGTAAAGGAAGCCAAGTGAAATAAGTGTTTAAGAAGGAGGGAGTGATCTACAGTGAAGTTGCTGCCAATAGAATCGATGAGGATTACAGAGACTTAACCGTGGGAACTGGTAAACCAGGCATCTTTGGCCATCCTGGCAAGAGCACTTTCAAGAGAGGACTGGAGGGAAGGAAGAGAAAATGATGACTATTGACATCTCTTTTGAGGAGTTTTGCTCCTAGCAGCAGGTAGATACATTTATACAAAGATTCATTTATTCATTTGCGAAACACTTATTGAGGCCCTAATCTCTGCGAGGTTCTGTATTCGGCGTGTGTACCCAGAAGTAAGCAGCACAGACCTTGACCTTGGCAGCCTCACAAAGTAATCAGTGAATGAACGAGATGAAGTCTCCGTTCTCCCACTGACAATTTTAGCTTCATTTTCCTAACTGTTCACATAGAGATACTAGAAATCCCTGCCCTCTCTGCTTACGAAACTCAACACGTCCTAGATTTTCTAAACTGCCCCAATTCCAAATGTTTCGACCTATTATCACACCAGGTGGTCACACTGGGTTCTAATTTTTGATTTAGAAATTGTGGTCATTATGGGATTGTTGTGAGAATCAAAAGAATTAATCACATGAAAGTATTCCGTGACCTGCCAAGGGTTCTATCAGTACAAGGCATTATTCAAACTGGCTTAGACTAGAGAGGCGGCTTAGTCACTCCCTTCTTTGTGCTTTCAGAGTAACGTGTATTTCCTCCTCTCCAGCACTGGCCTCCCTTGATTTTTAATGTGTTTCAAGGTGTGTGCCTCTCACACCAAATTGTGTCTGACACAGGGCCTGGCACCCAGTGTAACTTCTCAATGAAGATTTATTGGATTTCTGAATGGATGGATAAATGGTGAGAGATATAGAAAAGTAAACAGCAAATTATGAAGTAAGACAGAGTAAAATGATAATTACATAGTTAACACTTACTGAGGACTAATGCTCATTTCTTTACATGCAGTACCTTTCATCCTTTCAGCTGCAGTAGGAGGTAGAAGGTATTAATCTCTCTTATGGATGAGGCTCAGAGAGGTTAAATGACTTGCCCAAGATGCAGAGGTCCTGAGGGCCTGGGGGCTCCAGCTCAGTCCGGCCTGCCCCAGGCTTACAGAAAGTATCCTTTGGCCCATGCATGGTCCCTCCCTTAGCCCGTTCGGTTCAGAGCCCAGACAATTGGCCATGAACCCACCACTGAAATCTTCCCCGCTCCTTCACCAGGGCCGGCCAGGCCAGGCTAGTCTAACCCTAAGCAGCTGCTAGGGCAGGAGCTGCCCAGAGCTTCATTCCTCTTTTACGGCCCTTGCCAAATTCCAAAGCAAGTTGTAAATTCATTAACCTCGAAGGGATTAAGCTGTACAGCTTACTTAGCACCATAAACAAGATCATTGGGATGTTGATTTTCCTCTTTTATTGCTTCACTTGAGAAAGCCTAGCTGGCTCCAACTCTGGAAACAGAAGTTGGCTCCCCCAGCAGAGACTGCTACTGTCCCTTAGTAGTTTGCTGGTACCAGCACGACTGGGATTTGGGGCTCAGGTGTAAGTCTCCCTGCAGGCTTGTCTTGACACAGCCAGAAGTAGCCACTTCTGATCCAGCCACCCAAGCCCCTCTCTCTAGAGCTGGCTCTAGGCATCCTGGGGAAAAGCAGAAGAAAAAAGTTCGGATACCTACCTGCTCTCTAGGCCACCTGGCTCCCAGCAAAGATGGCCGTAAGGAGGCGTCTCCCTTCTCCTGGCACCCCAGCCCCTGAGGCTTCCTCTAGGTCAGCTGTTCCGTAGTAAGGCTGCCTCTGTCCGTTTAACCCATCTCTCCCTCCAACAGATTAATGTCCCCTGTGGGCAGGAATTGTTCCCTCTTCTGGTGCTTGGGACCCCATTTCCTCATGTCCCCTCTGAGGCCTATAGCTCCAGCGATGCTCCTCTCTCTGGAGCCCCAACTGTCTTCCAAACACTGAAAAGAAACACACAATAGTCGTTACGCAAAACAACCCTGTGCCACTCTCGCTCCTTCCTTCTGGTTCTTGAATGGCTTTTCCACTCTTTTCCTCCC
>NW_006796183.1:1422274-1425161 GCF_000442215.2 Lipotes vexillifer
TCTTTCCCTCCCTTTGATTCCTTAAACCCCTGCAGCTTCACGTATGTCCCTGCTGCTCCCTGACCCTGCTCTTGCCAAGATCCAGCAACTACTCAAATACAATATACTGTCAAGTCCAATAAGTGTATTTTACTCCTTTATTTGTATTCTTTCACCCAACAGATACTTAATGAGTTCCTAGATGTTGGTGACACTATAGTAAGCAAAAAAGAACAAAACTGAGAACCTGAGAGGTTAAATTTAGCATAAGCGCAGGCTGCCAGCCCACCTGGGTTCATACTGGGCAAGTTCCTTAACCTCTCTGAGCCTGGCTTTCTGACCTCTAAAATGGAATGATCATAGTATCGTCGTGAAGATGGTTGTAAGGGTGAAGTGAATTATGGAGGCTCATAGCAAGTGCTCTAGCTACATTCACATTACATAATTCACCTAACAGCACACAGCTGGCAAGTGGTCGGGCCAAGCTTTGGACCCAAATCTACCTGATTCCAGAGCCTTCACTCTCAGTGGCATCAGCTACCTCCCTATTTTTCCTGCCTCCCCCTCACTCCCACCACCCTGGGCTATTTGAGCTTGGCACATGGTAGTTACCTGGAAAATCTTTGCTCAATGTGTTCATTTAATCGGTTTGTTCTGTGTTTGGGGAGGCTAGGGGACCAGAACAATAGTTTGGTTTTTTTTTTAATTAATTTATTTATTTATTTTTGGCTGCACTGGGTCTTTGCTGCTGCGCGCGGGCTTTCTCTAGTTGCGGCGAGCAGGGGCTACTCTTTGTTGCGGTGCGCGGGCTTCTCATTGCGTTGGCTTCTCTTGTTGCGGAGCACAGGCTCTAGGTGCGCAGGCTTCAGTGGCTGTGGCGCTCAGGCTTCAGTAATTGCGGCACGAGGGCTCAGTAGTTGTGGCTCACGGACTCTAGAGCGCAGGCTCGGTAGTTGTGGCGCACGGGCTTAGTTGCTCCGCGGCATATGGGATCTTCCTGGACCAGGGCTCGAACCCGTGTCCCCTGCATTGGCAGGAGGGTTCTTAACCACTGCACCACCAGGAAGCCCAACAACAGTTATTTAACAGATAGAAATGAAGTGGAGGAAACGGAGCCATTTTGAAGAGAAGATAATTATTTCCATCATGGATATGTCCTTTGGGCAGTTGACAATTCAGATGGAGTTCTGGACAGACATCTAATTAGAGGCAGGTTTGGGAGGGGAAGCTGAAGTCCTCGAGGGTAAGAAGAGAGATTCTCCAAGAGCAGAGAGCACAAGAGTTACGGAGGAACTGGGAAGGGGCGACAAAGTACGGGAGTCAGGTCCACTGAAGAGGAGGGAGGGACAGGAAGAGGATAGGTGGCAGAGCAGGAGCCTTGAGGGAAAGCCACAGATGCTGTGAGAAGGAGGCCATGAGATCCCTTATTCCAGGAGGCAGATGAGAAGCCGAAAGAAGATTAGGAAGGGAAGGAGGGACAAGATCAAGGGAAGGGCTGGCCTTTTTTTTTTTTTTTTTTTTTGCAGTACGCGGGCCTCTCACTGTTGTGGCCTCTCCCGTTGCGGAGCACAGGCTCCGGAAGCGCAGGCTCAGCGGCCATGGCTCACGGGCCCAGCCGCTCCGCGGCATGTGGGATCTTCCCGGACCGGGGCACGAACCCGTGTCCCCTACATCGGCAGGCAGACTCTCAACCACTGCGCCACCAGGGAAGCCCAGGCTGGCCATTTTAAGAGAGAAGTTACACACAAGTTTGAAAGGGGAAGAGAAAGGACTAACCTAAGGGCAACACCCAAGAGTCAGAGACGAGTAGATGTGAGGGTGAAGCCCCTCCGGGGACAGTGGGAACGGCTCTAGAGGACAGTAGGCACTGGTTTTGGAGGAAAGGCAGAGATTCTGAGGCCTGGTAGATGGAAGGAACCAAGTAGAGAGAAATGGCATTTGAGTTGAAGAGAAGAGTGGGGGCACTCCTTTTACGTGGTCATCTCAGCAACAGAGTAATAGTGACAATGATTATAAAAACAGTTCCTTGAGTAGCTCAACTTGAGAGGTACAAATTGAAATCTTTAGCCCTTCCAATCTTTACCAGCTATACCTTGTCAAATACCCTTTCTTAGATGGTAGTTGAAACCTGAACAATACGGGCAAATTCCCCTGCTAATTCCCAATTACTTCTGCTTTTTTTTTTTTTTTTTTTTTTGCGGTATGCGGGCCTCTCACCGCTGTGGCCTCCACCGTCACGGAGCACAGGCTGCAGACGCACAGGCCAAGCGGCCATGGCCCACGGGCCCAGCCGCTCCGCGGCATGTGGGATCCTCCCAGACCGGGGCACGAACCCGTGTCCCCCGCATCGGCAGGCGGACTCCCAACCACTGTGCCACCAGGGAAGCCCTACTTCTGCTTTTTAAAAGTTTATGCAATTTGAAATTCCAATCTCATTTCTGGCTTAAGGCATTCCTCTCCTGGTTTTTATTCCCCTTTCTACCACCTTGCAGGGTAAAGAGGGGGGCAAGTAAGCCTCTGGAGGATTGTCTCTCCCTCTGAACCAGCCTCCAGCTCCTCGGATGGGGTAGAAGGAGAGAGGATGGTCTGTCCTCTCTGACCCCCTCCAGGGTGCTGCAGCCCAGCTCTCCCATGGAATTACTATTTCCCTGGCTAACAGTTAGGGTGCGGGGCTCTCTGTAGAGCTGTTTCTCCTGTAGGGCACATGTGCTAAAATCACTTAACCTGCCTGAGCCTTAGCTTGCTTCCTTTTCTATAAAATGAGTAACAGTAGCTTCCACCTTACAGGATCAGCATTAAGGCTTAGACAAATGCTTGCAAAGCACCTTATACACAGCACTGTCCCACAAATGGAACTCCCATTACCGGATGCATGAAGCAGATAGCTCCTAGGCATGCATGGGCATTC
>NW_006796183.1:1425171-1430601 GCF_000442215.2 Lipotes vexillifer
TCTGTCAAGATGTGTGTGTGTGTGTATGTGTGTATACCTGTGTGTGCAAGAGAGAGTTATGTGTGGGCCGGGAATGGGGCACCCTTGTGAGTCAGCTATTGTGTGTGTCATTGCCTACAGCTGACCCCAGGGCTGTAAATCCTGCCTCTGTGCCCACGGGAGTGAACACTTTATAGCCCAAGGTCAGGCCCGTGAATCACAAGCGGCCCAGCAGGAAGCAATCAGACTGAGCTGGGTGGGGCCAGGCCAGGGTGGGGTGCTGGGCTGGAGGAGTTCCCAGTATTAGGACCACTTGGAGAGGAGCCCTGGGCATATCCTGCAATCCCAGATCGCAAAGAGCCTGGCTGTTCTCAGCTGGGTTGCAGTTTCCCTGCAGCCTCCACTGGCAGGGTACCCTTCTCTACTGACAGCACCACTCACACTGAGGCTGGGGCCGCGGCCCTGCCCTCCCAGGACTGGCCTCTCCAGTATTCTGGGCCCTTTTGCACTGTGGGCCGGTGAACCGCACTTCAGGCTCACCTGAAGTTGGAGGATGCGGGTCCTGAGCCCAGGGCTCCCAGCCTGGTGGATATGGAGTGCCCGGCCCTTTGAGCCAGATGCTTTTATTTCTTCTTTTCCTTTCCAATCTGTCTTGGGGAAAGTGGCCCCAATAAGGCAGCCCTTTCACTCTGAAACCTTTTTATGACTCCAGCCATAATTAACTGGAGTAATAAAATTTTTCAAATCCAAATAGATATAATTAACATTTAATGCCCCTGGTTGGTGCTGGTGGCTGGGCCCATTAAGAGCGCAGTATTGATTGAGAAGGTGAGCCAGCTGGGCCTGCTGCTGGGCCAGGGGCAGAGGTGTCTGGAGCCTAGGGCTGCCTAGGGGCCAGGCCCCAGCCCAGGTGTGAGGAGGGTGGCAGGTGGCCAGTCCCCATCCCTGCCTGGGGGACCAGGGTGTGAAGAGTACGGGGGCAGGACGGAGTCACCTTTGCCAGCCATCTCCCATGGCTCTCCCACCTTCAGACCCTGTGACCTCAGGCCTCCCTCACCACCATGCACTTCTCTACCAGCCCTCACACTGCCTTTCTGGTGCCCGAGGCCACCTCCTCTCCCAGAATGTATAAGGAGAGGACAAGGCCACGTCTTCTCCCTGAAGATCCCCTGGCTTCAGGCATGCCTCTTCCCACTATTTCTCCTTTCGGACTCACTCTGCCGGGCTGGGTGCCTCAAGCTGAACTCTAAATCCAGGAAAGAAGCCTTTCCTGACTCCCTGATATGACTTACACATCCTGACCTCCAACGGAACCTCACATGCCCCAGGAAGCTAGAGACAGTGGTACAGTTGGGGGGAGCATTCATTTGAATCCCAGCCCCTCCACTGCACTGCTGTGCGACCTTGGACAAGTCATCAAGCTTTTCTGAGCCCCAGTGTGCTTATCTGTGAAATAGAGATAAGAAGAATATCCGCCTCCTAAACGTGTAGTCATGTCAACCTTAATCTCACTTATGTTTCTCAAGAGTCACAGGTGACAGGATTACTGTCTCCTCTTTACGTGTGACAAAACAGGTTTAAAAAAGTCAAAATCCTCATCCCCAGGTCTTACACTTCTCCGTCTCTCCCAATAGTTAAATATATATTAAAAACAACATCTACACTGGGAACCAGAAAGAACAAGATGATTCTAAGATCAGACCACTGCCCTCAGGGAGCTCCTGGTCTGGTGGTGGTACAGTGCAGGGAAAAGGGGTGCACACAATCAGCTGGTTTAAGTTAAGGCTTCAAGGATAAGTGTGCAGGCTGTGAGCCCTGGTACAAGTTAAGAGGCAAAGTGCTGGAGGAGAAACAGGTGAAGGTCATGGGCCCAAGGCAAAGCCAGATACGAGGACAGAGGTATGAGCAGGATGGACAAGGCACAATGGGGCCAATGTGTGTGGCTCTGTGACCGTGAGGGTGCTGGCCCCTCCCATGGGGCATGGTCCTCGGAAAATGCATTTCCTGTGGGAAGCCCCAAGGTGGGGAGCAGGCACCTGGTGCTAGCACTCTCAGGCATGGTTTATGCCATCCCAGCTCATCCACGCTTCACGTTAGAAGGGCCAGATTCCTCGGACAATCACCAACATGACGCCCGTGGTAGGGTGGACAGCCCAGGCCCTGCTGGACAAGGAGCCTAGCTAGGGGGCCGAATGCCTTCCTCTGTCCGTCGTTGCTCACCTGTCCCCCTGCTCCCAGACTTACAGTCCTCTGCTCTCCATGAAGCTGGGTATTCCCTATCCTTTGGGGCCTTCCTCTCAATGACCCCTTCCAGCCTTTAGGAGCCCCACTCTTCCTTGTTGCTTTCCCAACCCAATGGGGCCTTCCACCGTGGCCCTGAGGACTACCTGCTCCAGGCTAGGTCTTGCATTGAACTTGAGCTCGAGTGAGTCTCTGCTTTCTCCACCAGCCCCTCTGGAATGCTTGCTCCCAGCAGGCCCAGGACCGTATCAGCACCATCTCTGTCCTTGGAGCCTAGCCGCCCTCCCAGGGCTGCTTGCTCAGGGGGCCGTGGGGAGGGATGCTGCTGACACCAGAGACAGAGAATAGGAAGGTCGGGGCAGACGTTAGCCACCCCCCCCCCCCCCCCACCCCATCCAGCCCACTGTCCCCCTACAGGCCTGCTCAGCCTCTTGGCCCCTCCCCCCCCCCCCCCCCCCCCGCTCATTCTCTCGTTTGACATTATCCACTGCGCCAGGCCTGCTGAGAAAATAGAGAAGTAATGTGTAATCACAGTGTGACAGGTGAGGCCAGGAGGCTATGGGGACACAGAGCCCAAAGGTCCAGAGGGTACCGCTTCTAGAGGAGCTCCCCTTGAAGCTGAGCTCTGAAAGGAGGTGTTCCAGGCAGAGGAAACAAAGTGTAAAGCCCAAAGGTGAGAGGAAATGGCCCGGTTGAGAAACCGAAGGAACTCTGTGTGACCAGAGCATCGGTGTAAGGGCGAGAAGTGGTGAGGCAGGCGGCTGGCCGGGCACGTAGTGGTCTCCACGGGAGCGCCCCGCAGGCCTCGCTGAGGAACCGGGCCCTTCAGGTCCCCGCACCATGATGTGCTGGCGGTGGGACTTCCCGTATCTCGCTTGACTCCTCTGAGTCTGGGTTCCCCGCTCAGTGAAATGGGGGTAATAATCCTAGCTCCCTCACCAAGCACAAGGCTCAGGCCACTTTGTGCTGGGCCAGGACCGGCTTTTAGGGTGTGGTTACAGACATGGCCAAGACATGCCCTTCCACAAAGGGCTATTCTAGTCACCAGCCTCAGTTCCCTGTCTAAACGCTGAGAGGGCTCAATAACATGGAGGGGGTCTATGAGTCCTCCCGGCTCTGACATGCCAAGGCCATGTTATCCCTTGCCTCACAGCACACCCTGGGCCCCTGATGCCTACAGAACAAAGGACCAGGGGAGCCCCCAGCAAACTTTATCTCCCAGACTCCAGTATTCCCTCCATCTTCCTTCTATTCCAGCCACACACTGGCCCTCCTGGGCCGTCTGTCAGCCTCTGTCTTGGTCATGGCTCCACCCTTCCTTCTCTTGCCATCCTACACTCCAGACTTCTGGCACCCCCTCCTCCAGGAAGCCCTCTGCTCCTGTGCGTTGCGACCTCACAGTCCCCCTTAGCCCTTCTCACTTCAGCCTCGTAGTGGCATCTGCTGTGCCCAGCCTGAGAGCTTTGGAGCCTGGGCTGTACTTCTCTCCACAACTCCCAGAGCACTGGCTCCCAAACTTTGAGGGTGTTCCGGGACTAAGTTTGGAACTGCTCATGATAAAAATGAGAGAAAGAGAAAGGAAGGGACAGACCAATGGACAGAAGGAGAGAGGGCAGAGTCTCTCTTGAGCATTCCAGCCTGAGCCATGGTAGTCTTCACCCAGATCCTCCCTCAGCCCCGCTCCACAATTAGAACTGAGAACTAGGACACGGGAGCCTGGGGCTGTGGCGTTCAGCCAGGGCCTGCTGGTTGAGGCTGGGCTCAGAGGCCCGTGGTGCAGCTGGTACCAGGCTGTGCCTGGCCAGGCCTCCCGGCTGCCCCGCTGTCTCTGGCCCTCTTTGCACATAACCTCCAACCCAACCCCCCACGCAGCTGCCTTCCTCATGACACTGGCCTGTGTTGTCCTGATGACCGCTGACCGCTATGCCTGGGGGAGGGCTAGGCCCGCCCGGAAGGAGGGGTTCTAGAGCCTCTGGGCAGAGCCTCCCAAGGCTCCTGGTCCCCCTGCACTCCCAGGCCCACAGATGCTCCCCAGCAGGTCAGGAAGACATGCCAAGACCTACTCTGTGCAAGTCTCTGGGCTTCAGGTTCTGCACACTCTTCTCATTCACTTGGTAAAGCAACCTGGGTGCCAGTATTACCATCCTTAGTCTCTGGGGATGAGGAAATGAAGACCCAGCTAGATCAAGGTACCAAAGGGTACATGGCTACTAGTGCAAAGTGGGGTTTCAAGACCAGGTCTGTCTGACCCCAGAACTCATGTGCCACCTTCCCAGGCTCCTCCCTAACTCCCACTCCCTACCTTCAGCTCAGCCCTGGCCGCGAGATTCTGCCTACGACTGAGCCACCAGGACAGAATGCAGAGAGCTCAGGTGGAGGGGATGCCAATGTGGAAAGAGATGAGGAGGCCACAAGCTTGAGGGGAGAGGAGATGTTTCTGGTGGGGGGACTGGGTCCAGAGCTGCCGTGGTCAGTGTCTCCTCTGGGTCATGGAAGCCCAGTAGGCACCCACAGAACAGATCCAGGAACAGAGCCTACCCAGTCTCCTCCCCCTACACAGACCCCCCATTAATTCCCACAATTCAACAAAGGGAGACGAGACACCCCCCCTCCGCCTGTTCCCTCCCATGCACTAGACTTAGCAGTGGGCAGGAGACCGTTGCACCTACAGTCCTACCCAGTCAGTTTTTGCTTCCTGATATGGATTACTTTGGCCAGATGTTTTTAGTGTAGTCGACAGAACACAGCACTGGACTATAGGAGCCAAAAGTTTCACTTTTAAGCTTACTAGCAACAGACAAGTACTTTTACCTTTCCCTATCTAAAGAAACTGTCCCTATCTAAGGTGCTTAATATCCCAGGATATTAATAACAATAATAGCGAACACTTGACAAAGAGGGCTTATATGTGCCAGGCACTATTCGAATAACTTAAGCGTAGCCTTGTGAAATAAGTACTTTTAGTCTTTCCATTTTACAGATGAGAAAATTAAGGTACAGAGAAGTTAAGTAACTTTCCCAAGGTATTCAAAGGATCTTTTTTATTTAAATGGTTGATGAGAAAGTGACTTATGAAACTATAGAGATATTTTGTAAATGTAAAAGTACTTTATAAATGCAGAGACCGTTTTCCTAAATAGAGATATTTGTAAGTTGGCAGGGGGCGGGGTGCTTTTTTTGGTACATGCAGGAGTATTTTTTTTATTACAC
>NW_006796183.1:1430660-1462096 GCF_000442215.2 Lipotes vexillifer
ACACGACGCCTCAGTGTGAGAGATGGTTCTTCTCTGATTGGACCCATCTCCTCTACTCCAGACTTGGGGCGTGGGTCACGGTGGGTAGCCCACCAGGGCAAGGCCAGATTGCTCCTATTTAAAACTGCATTCCTACTTAAAAAATCACAACATGTGAGACTTGGAAGGGGTAAATCCTTATAGTCCAGGTCATATAACTATCACCCTTGCAAGAATCAGCCTCTGCTGTGCCCAGGAGGGCCGGAGAGTAGACGGGGCTAGGAAAGAAGTCTCCTTAGAGAAAACTTGATTTAGAAGGGAAGCGCTGGAGAGTGCTTTGCCTGCCCTACCCCACCACTCACCGTTCTCTTCACTTCACCCCACACACTCACACACATGTACACACATCCTCCCTGTTCACCTGCAATCATGGTTGGGCTAGTGTACATACTTCCTCCCCGCCTACCCCACATCCAGGAAGTGGAGCCCTTAGAACAGAAAACATGGGTAAGACATGTTTCCCCAACAGCAAGGGGCCTTCCAGGAAGAGTGTGGGATGCCTATTCTCAACTGGACTGCTGAATTGCTTTTTCTCTCTGCCTGGGGGCAAATGCCCGAACGTTGCTGAGGTCTGGATGAGCTTGTTGGAGGCATATGTCCAACGATCCTACTGCCCCCCTGTCCTGGCTCAGGCTGGTATCTAGAAGAAAGGATAGCAGAGGACCTGGGTGTTATCAGAGAGGACATTCAGTCTGGGGATAGAACTGAAGCAACGAGTAGCACAAGCTGGACTTAAGGGGGTGCAAGAACTGGGCTGAGGTTGGCATCGAGATATAGCTCTGAAGGTGGTAGCTGGGATTATTAGGGGGAATTAGGATTGATTCGTTTAGATTGAAGTTTAGGATTTGAGCTAGGAGGTAGGGCTGAGTTGACTCAGAGGGCTGGGGTTAGGTTTTGCTTCAGGGTTTCCCTAGAAACTGCCTACTTCATGCAATCCAGCTGAGCCCATCTCCAAAAAAAGGGACCCTGATAGTTACCCTTGGCCTCTGCTCTGGGAGCTTTACTGAGGAAATAGGAGTGAGGGTGAGCGTTGGCTTTGGAAGGGAGCAGAGTCAGTGTCCCCCGACTAGGGAGCCATAGAGGTTAGGATCTCGGTCCTCAGAGGGTGGTCCCCAGACCAGCAGCATCAGCTTCACCCAGGAGCTCTGTAGAAATGCAAAACCCTGGGATGGGCTCCAGAGCTATGGAATGAGAAGTTACATTTTAACATGAACTCCCAAGTGTTCCACAGACATTTCCAGTTTGAGAAGCACTGGGGAAGCTTTCCTAGCAGGAAGGCCCCAGGTAGGGGTGGGAGAGGCCAAAGGACAACCAGCCCCTCAGCCTGCTCCAGGGCCCCCTGCCTGACAACCCCTCCCAGTGCTGGAGCCACAGCGACACCTACTGGCCACGGGCATCTAGGCTGCCCCCTCCAGGACATCTGGACCCTATCTATGGTCCTGCTCTGCCTGGCCTCCACCCTGAAGCTGGCATTCCGGAGTTCTGGGGGTCTGGCTTCCCCAGCAATGCTGGAGCAGGTGTAGGATGGGCCAGGGCCCCAGGATGGAGCAGGGCTATGTGCAGGCTGAGGCTCTGGGGCCTCCGTGTGAAGAAGGCAGGACAGGTGAGCAGGTGTCCTCAGGCACATAGAACTCAGGTCACATCCCAGCCCTGGCGTTCTCTCCACGCTCAACAGCACAGAACGCATGTTTGCACTCTTCTCTTAGGTCCTCAGCCAAAATGGACAGGGTGCCGCTTCCCATCCCAATCAGCATCCAGCAGATGCCCCAGTGGGACTTGAACCTTTGTCTAAACAACTCTTCCTGGAAGCAGGCTTTTAGGAGCTACAACAATTGAAAAGCAACTCAGGGAAGGGGAGTTGCTGGACTATTTCTGGTCCAGGGTAGTGGCTGCTGGAGGAGACTCCCACGACAGAATTCTAAGTTAAAGCAGGAGGCTAAGACCAAAGGGCAGAGGAGTAAGAGGATGGGGAAGGAAGCCAGCCCACCTCAAGGACAAGGCTCAAGGGACTCGCCCCAGGGGACTGAGCTGGTCCAGAGGGCCCCCTGGGTGCCAGGATGCTGGGCCAGGGCCACCAGGATTGAGAGAGGGGCCTCCTTCTGGGCAGCAGTCATCCCCCCTCCCATCATTCCCAAATCTCAGTTATCGCCGGATGCCCCTCTAGTCTGCTCTCAGCTCTGAAGAGGGGTTTGCCTGAGAACTAAATGATTGTGATTGCCCACCAGTGTCTGCATTAGTGGTGATTAGTTAAAACATCAGAGTCTAAACAGTCAATTGGTTCTAATAACTAATACTATGCTCAGCTGTGATGGAGAGAGGGTGATGGAGAGAGAGAAGAGAGCTGGAAAGAGGAGAGGGAGAGAGGATTGGCAGGGGAACCCTAGCTCTTTAACTACCATTTCCTGACCCCCGCCTCTGGTCCTGACGCCCCCCCGCCCACCGGTGCCAGGGCACATCTGGCTCCTGATTCTGTGCGCTCACAAGACTTTTTAATAAATTACATCACTGAGTTATCATAACCACCCTATTAATCTCCGTGTTACAGGTAAGAAGAATGAGGCACAGAAAGGTAAAAGCCAGTAGATGCTCAGTAACAACTTGGTAAATGAACAGATAAATAAATGCATAAAGTACCCCAAACTGAAAGCCAAACCCAGGTTAGCCTGACTCCAAAAAGTTTGGAGGAAAAGGATTATGGAGGGAAGAATTTGCAGAGACAAAGGAAAAAAGAGAAAACACACAACCACTCTTCATCTCTCTCCTTATATATGCACTCCTCTCCCACACGTATTCCTCTCTGCCTCATCACAGAGATACACCTCTCTCTCTCTCTCCCTCTTTCTCTCTCTCTCTCATAGAAACCTCCATCATTCACCCCTCCCCCCATACTTCCCTCTCTCCGTGTGCCCTTGTGTCCCATGCACACTGGCCTCCGTAGTAAGTAAGCACTCAAAGAGCACTTGGGAATTGAAATAAACACACCCACCCTTTCCTCCCGCCTTCCCGCGCACACCCACTCTCTTGCCCCCTCCACGAGTCAGGCCCAGAGGCCTCCAGCTGCGCTGTCTCTGGCTAGGCTTGCTAATCTTTGAACTGTCCCTAGATCTGGAAGGGCCATAGGGACTGCCCTGCCTGGCAAGGGCGGGGGCTCTAGCCCTGTCTCCTTACTTATCCTGGAGCAGGCTCAGCCTCTCCCCGCCCCCTCCCCAGGTCAGGCGCAGCGGCAGAGCCAGCGGGCAGGATGGCTGTGTGTGCCTTGCTATTAATCACCCCTCCTGGTCCGCTAACGAGGCTAATGCGGTAAGTGACAGTAGCCCATCTTGGTTCCTGATTTAGGGGCTCAGGACGGAAGCTGGGCTCCTGGGATTGAAGACGTGAATTCTCCACGACACTAAACCTTCAAATAAATCTCCAGTCAGAGAAGCCCAGGGCACTAAATCCCACGCGCCAGTAATTGAAACCCTTAGAGCTTTCCCGGGTAGGGAAAATGCTGAGAAAGAGTAACCAGGGGTTCCAGGTGGGGTGGCAGGCCAGCACAGAGGCCGCAGAGGGCCCTGTGACAGGGGAGGCTGCTGGGGACCCTCCCTGAGCACGTGGGTATCTGCCTGTCCTGGTGGGTATGTCTGTCTGTCAGTGTTTCCAGACGTGGGATTTTACTGTCTGGTGGCCACTGCCCACTCTCTTCCCACCAAGTCTATGAACACTTGGTATTTTTCTGGGACAGCCGTTATGGAGCTTCTGTCTTTTGAGAGCCTCTGCCTTTCGAAACCCTTGCGGCCTCTGCCTCTCATTGACCATGAAAGCCAGGCTTCATTTAAGCAAAAGGAATTTTCAACATCACCTCAATTGCCTTCCTTCCCCTCTTCCCACCTCTCTCACCCCCACCCACCGCATCTTTTCCTCCCCTTCTGGACATTCCCCTTCTGTCCCTTTAAGTCCTCCTCCCCCCATTAACTGGGTCACTGAATCATTCAACAGTCACTACCACTCTGTGCCAGACCTTCTCCAGGGTCCTGGGTGTACGAGGATGAGTCAGATAATTTCCCTGCCCTCAAGGAGCTCAGAGTCTACCGGGAGAGACAGATGGATCAAGAAATAACTGCAATATTATCCAATGTGTGCAGTAATCGAGGTGTAGACGTATAAGAAATATAACATGAAAAAGAGGAATTCCCTCTCAGGGAAAGCTTCAGAGAGGAAGTACTGAGTGTGGTCCTTATAGGATAAATAGGAGCTACAAATTGCCCATGGAGAGATGGATGTCATGGGCACTATCGGCAGTGAGAATTATAAGTGAACAGCTGGGTCTTGTCCAGCCATACATAACACACAGCCTTGCTGGAAGGGATATGAGACTGGAGAGAGACTGTCTGATAAGGAGTTCAGGATTTATGCTGTGGGCTTTGGGAGCCAAGGAAGGGTCTTAAGTAGCTGAATGATAGGATCCGATTTGTGTTTTTGGAATATCCTTCTAGCTGTAGAGATAGAAATGGATTAGAGGGGAGAGAGATGCATTAGGAAACTTAAGAGTAAAGACTGGAGATGATGATGCCTGAACGAGGGCACTGCAGAAAAGAAGATGGTTCCGGGGTACTTAGGAGGTAAAAACAGCTACGATGTTGATTTACTGCACGCAGGGGCCTGAGTCGAGAGTAAGAGTCCAGATTGCCGATTTAGGGAATTCTGTGGGTGCTGGTGCCAGCCACTGAAATTGAAAAACAGGAGGAGGGCATGTCTAAAGGAAGATGAGTCTTGTTTCAGGCACGTTGAGCTTGAAGAGCCTGTGGGACATCCACGTAGAGAATCTGGTGTACTGTGATACATATGGTTCAGGACTGGAGGTACAAATTGAGGAAATGAAACCAGAGTAGAGATCACGCTGAGAGTGTGCGGAGAGGGGAGTGGATGATGGCGAGGATGACAGCTGACATCAGAGGAAGGGGAGTGGTTGAGAGCATGGGCTCCACTATAGCACTGCCTGGGTGGAAAGTCCGGCAACACCACTTACCGGGTAACCATGGCAAGTTACAGAACTTCTTATGCCTCTGTGTCCTCATTTATAAAATGAAGGGGGTGGTGAGGAATGGCACAATGCCTGGCACACGGTAAGCATTTGATCAATGTTATCACTTCCCTTCCTCCTCAACTATTCAACTCCTACTTATCCATCACATCTCATCTTGTGTCTCTTCCTCAGTGAAGCCTTTCTGGATCCCTCTGAGCAGGGCAAATCTCCATATTATAGGCTCCCATAACACTGTTCACCTCTCTTTGACACAACTGCAACGTTACAATTATTTGTAAAATTATTTTATTGCATGCTTCCTCACTGCTTTGCAGGCTCCATAAGGACATAGATTTCGTGGTATCTTTAGACCTTGGTGTAGTGCCTCACACATGGAAAACACCCAATACATATTTATCGAATTAATAAATGAATATAGCTGCAGTTCCATCATATTTGGCAAATGATGACCATCAAGGATCTGACTGAGAGCAGATTGATTGAGAGTAGGGTGAGGGGGATGAAAATCAGACTGCAATGGGTTTATAAGTGCTTGGGAGATAAAGGAGTATGGACAGCAAGCAAGACTCCTTGGAGCATCTTGGGTGAAAAGGGCAGCAGATGGAAAGGACATTAGCTACAATGCTAATGCCATAAGAAAGAGACGGATGTATTGTTGGTACTGTTGTAACAGGGGAGACTCGAGGATGTATATGCTGATGGAGGGAAGCATGAGGAGGGAAAGGGGAGGACGCAGGAGAGAGGGGAGAACAGGACAGCTTCCCGAGGAATGTGGGCAGGGATGGGATTCTGAGTCCAGGAGAAGGGATTAAGCTAAAACAGGATGGTGAGAGCCTCTTGCCCTGAAACTGGAAGAGGAAACAAGGAAGTGAGTTCGGGTCTGGAAGTTGAGGGAATTTGTGCCTAAGGACTTCAAATTTCTGAGTGAAATAGGCAGTGACACCACCTAGAAAGAGAGAGAGGGACAGAAGATGGGGAGGGGGACTCGAGACAGTAAAATATTACTGGATTGTCTCTGTGGGAAGGGGAGACAGAGCTGACCGAGGGCATGGAAGAGGATTGCTTAGTAGTGCTGAGATTGGAAACTATGAATTTTTATTGGCACACCTCTGCGTGGCTTTGTGATTTTCCCCAGCTGCGCTGAGTCGCCTGTGTGTCTGAGACAAAAAGGAGAATAGCTGGGCTGTAGAGAAGGCAAAGGAAGTAAAGAGGTTGAATACGTTGACAAGAGGGTGTTGCAGTGATGCGCCCTGGGGTCCAGGCTAGAATCCATGAGTAAGTGGTCTCAGGAGGTGGGAGGAGGGGAGAGAGAGAGAAGCAAGTGTGATGGGTACAAGGCCATGAGAGGGCTGGGGGAGAGGGAGTTCTTTCACAGAGCAATTTAGGTTGTTGACAAGGTTCTCCAGGGGGCAGTGGAATACAGGACAAAATAACAGGAGCTGAGGAGGTCAGGCCAGTGACAGGGCTCGGGGTGACAGGTGAGTGTCAAAGTCCTTGGCAGATGCGGGGAAGGGATAACAGTGATGAGCGACGCAGCGTGGTACCTGCGCTCAGAGCCCAATGAGTGGAGACTCAGTGGTCTGAAAGTGGCAGTGAGCCCTAAGGAAGACACTGACCCCACCTCCTGGCCTGAGGAACCTGGAGCTGGAAGAAAAACAGCCAGCACTGGAGAGGACTGCCGGGAAGTGGTGTCTCTGGGGAATACACCAGGTTTTCCGGGAAAGTGAAAAGAGGAAGTAAAGGGAGTATCTAGGGAGCGAGGATGGAGAGGATTTTATTGGCATGGTATTCAGTCCCAGAGGGCGTGATGGGAAGATGGTCAAGAGCCCCCTCCACCCCCTCCTTTCCCAGCATCTCTCCTAGGACTGTCTGCATCTCTAGCCCACCTCCCCCACTTGACATCGCTCCTCCTGTACCATCTACTCCCCAGCCCACCTCCCACATGCATGTTCCCCATCCCACCCACACGGCCCTCCCTCCTCTTCCCACACCTCCTCCCCAGTTCTCTCCTCCCCAAACCCTCTTCCTGCCCTGCCCCACCCCAGCCGGCCTGAGTGAGCAAGAACCCCTGCACCTTCATTTCTCAGGTCACTGCTTGGCTAATGGGCTATTAATTTGCTCAATCGTCCCCTGTGAGGCAAACTCAATTTCTGCCGGCCAGTCGTCCCTCCCTGTCGACAGCGTGATTGATTGGAGGAACAGCTGTCACCGCCCGGCTGCCTGCTCCCTGCCTCCTTCCCCACAAGTGCCCGCCACCCCTCCTCCTCGGGCCGCTGCCCCGCGCGCCCACAGAGGCAGCACACCCCTGCCACCTGCCCAAGGATCTGTCGCCAGCAATGAAAAATGACAGAAATATTTAAGGACAAATAAGGCTTCCCAACGCAATTGAAAATGATTACAGGCAGCTACAGATGGGGCCAATCTGATGCGCAGCAGCAAATCAAATCGAATTTCCTTATCGGTGTATTATTTTAGGCGTTATCTGGCACGTTGATGCAGTTATCAATTCAATTTCAGCCGCCGGTCCGCTGTTTACTGTCTCGGCTTTGCTGGGAAAAGGTAAACATGCTCAGCCCAGCAAATTAATTTCTGGCTGAAGCCAGAGGCTACAAAGAACTGCTCCGCAGGACTCACGGCCCCCACCTTGGCCCTGGGCTACAGTGGGCCAGGCTGGCTGGGCCTGGGGCAGGCCAGAGCTTGCCCAGAGAGCAGAAGCCCCACTAGCTGCCTGCCCCTGCCTGGCCCCATCCCCAAGCAGGATTCAGGGCTCCTAGCGGGCTGAGGTGACCGCCGTTGACTCCGCGGCTGGTGCCAGGGAGAGGTGAAGGTCTCCCATTAATTCTCAGCTAAAAATGACAAGTTCGTCTTGGACGACAATTAAATGAAGTCAGTAATTGATGCTAATTGATCTCCAGATGCGAGGGCTCCCCTCAGCCTTAGCAGCACGTGGCTGTCTTGCTCGCTCTGCCCACCCCAGCCCTTGCACACCCCGAGCCCTCCACTTCTCTCTCCTCCTCTCCTGGTCCTTGCACAACCCCCCTGGGCTCTGGGTCTCTGGACCCCAGAGGTCTGTGGGAGACAGCTGGCCGGGGCTAGGCTAGCAGGCAGTGCCCAAGGCCAAGAAGCTGGCCCACTGCCCATCCAGCCCCGCAGACATTTATAATCAGTGCCCCAACTTCCCCCCATGAGCTTAGAAGGCAGGTAACGCTGCCCTCCTCGGCGCTTCAGGATTTACTGCCCACAGCTGCTGGAGGTTCCCACTTCATTTTTATAAGCCCATAGTCAGAGCCAGCAGGGGGTAAAGCACACTTGGATTTGCTTTACACAGTCCAGTCCTAGCATTTTGGCTCCACAGCAAGGAAGACACTGGGGGAGAATGAAGTGTGTGGGGAGAGTGTCCGGGTGTACTCAGCCTACACTTGCATATATACGTGTGCTCACATGTGTTTACCTAGATGGGAACAAATACCCACACTTGTCTGAGCACGTGTGTGTGCCAGTGCCCACACGTGTGTGTGTGTGTCCAGACATTTGAGAGGATATGTGTGCATGTCTATATGTGGATATTGTCCTGAACTGGGCCCTTTTCTGTGGTTCATAATAAAGCCTAGTCCCAGGGAACTCTGGGAAGCCCATCCGCCCTACCCACCACTGGCCTGGCCCAGCACAGGGCACTGTCTGGAAGTCATTAGCTAAGGGAGGAGGGGAACTTAGCTAAGAGGAGAGAGGCTGCAGTTGTGTTTGGGGCAGCCAAGGTCAATGGTGTGAAATAGCTGTGACCCCTGAAGCCCCACCAGCCTCTCAACAGTCTGGCTGGTGCACTTGGCTGGAGCAAATGCTCTTGGGGCCAAGCATTTAGGGTCCATGCCCAAGACTCAGTGAGCTTGATTATGCCTTGGCCCAGAGCCCTTGGTTCCAGCTAGAGCCCAAGTGTGAGCCTAGACTACCCACAGGCTGACCTCCTCCTGGCTGTCTTGCAGATGTTTGCCATTGGCCACCCAAGAGCCATGTCTGGCTCAATCCAGGCCCCCTCTATTGCTAGAGACAGTAAATAGCATCCATCACAATAGGGGTCAGGGCACCAGCCCAGCTCCTGTTTCACAAGAACCTGGAGCTGGCAGGAGGCCATGTGGAATGGGCAATGCCTATCTGAGTCTCTGCCAGCAGAGTAGAAGGAGAAGGGAAGACGGCAAGGGCATGTGGGCGTGAACATGTCACCCCTATGAATTCTACCTGAGTGTATATGTCACGTGTCAGGGAGCCAGTACTGTGTGAGGGGGTCCTCCTTATGCAAGGGAGAGGGGCAAGGGAAGAGCATATACAGTAGGACAGACCAGACCAGACCAGACCAGGGGCGAGGTAGGGGCAAGGAGCCAGAAAAAAACCCCGCAACGTCTCCCAGCTAGCATCTGCATCTTCTGGGGGTTTAGCAAGGTCAGTGATCACTTATTCATTCATTCAAGGAATATCTTTTGGTTCCTACTTTTACTACTACTATCCTCTTACTTTGGGCTATGCCCTCTGCTAGACACGGGGGCTATAGCAGTAAACAAGTTACT
Organism: Lipotes vexillifer; assembly: GCF_000442215.2. Taxonomy (NCBI): domain Eukaryota; kingdom Metazoa; phylum Chordata; class Mammalia; order Artiodactyla; family Lipotidae; genus Lipotes; species Lipotes vexillifer. The sequence goes on from NW_006796183.1 coordinate 1,440,285, forward strand.
CCCTGACCTCAAGAAATTTACAGTCTAAAGAGAGCAACAGGCACATGATAGGCAATTATAACACCGTGTGACCAGAGGTAACACAAGAAGCGGTGGGAACGCAGAGGAGGCACCTAGTGTAGTCTGGAGGAGTCGGGAAAGGCTCCCTGGAAGAAAGAATTCAGAGTCTTAAAGGATGAGTAAGATTTAGCCAGCCTGTGCAAATGGTCCCTGCCATATCCTTTTTGGTTGCTTGGCAAGCCCAAAGCAGAGACAGATAGGCCTATTTGGTTCCAAGTGACTCGTGGAACTGCTAAAAATGTCACCAGACCGCCAGCCACTGCCCTGGGGTCTGGGCAGGAGGGTGCACAGCTGTTTTCAGGGCACCCCTGGGCACTGGCGGATAAGGATGGGCCATAGCTAAATACACGTCTCCCCTCTGCCTGCCCCACCCCCACCTCCTCGATCAGGGATGCCTATTAATCCTGACAAATGATGACTTACGAACATGTAATGCAAACTGATTCATCATACATTCAAATCCACCGCCCCGCCCCAGCGGGAGGCCCCAGCCAGACAAGTGTATTACACGGATAATGTATTTGACGTATTAATAAAACCAGCCGCATTGCTCTGGCGCGGGGACTGGGGAATGCCAATATACGATGACAGATCACATATTGATGAAATCCAGATGTTTGGAATCATAGTCTTGGGGCCTTGTTCATATTGACTGAAGGTAAAAAATGCCATCTGTCAGCATGTTAACTCTTCACGTCCCACGCTCAGCAGAGGCACCAATCACGGTTTTCTGGAGAGAAGAGAAGCAAGATGGGAATGAGTGAGAGGGCAGAGTGGTGGCCTGGATGGATGTGCTGGGGTAGATGGGTGTACTGCGGACATGATGAGTGGAAGGGACACTTTTCATGCCTTGTGTTCTTAACCTCTCAGCAGCATGCGACCCTATCGATGATGCTCCCCCCTCCTTGAAACTCTTCCCTTCTTGGCTTTGATGACATCACCTTGTTTTCATCCTCCTCTTGGCTGTTCCTTCTTAGTCTTCAATGACTTAAACTTCCTCCACCTGTTGGAGCTCCTCAGGGTTCTGTTCCAGCCTCTTCTTACTGTACACTCTGGCCCTAGGTGATCTCACCTACTCTTAACTTTTGTTGAGTATTTACCATACGTGAGACATTGTTCTAGACACAGAACATGCAGTGGTGAATGTCAGTCTTTATCTCGTCAGCGTCTCCAGTTCTCTAATTCTAGCTCTGGCTCACATATAGTGCCTACTCAGCGTTTTCACAGGGTTGCCTTAACAGTTCCTCAAAGTAAGTTTATCCAAAACTGAACTCATTTTCTTCCTTACCAAGCCTACTGCTCTTCCTCCTGTTCCGCAAGTCAGTAAATGGTCTAACAGCTAGCAGTTGCTCACGTCAGGCAGCTTGGAGTCATCCTTGACTCCTCTCTGTCCTTGAACCCCCATGTCCAATCCACCCGCTTCTGTTCATCTCCATCATCATCCACATCATCTCACTAGAGCAGGTCACCTTCATGTCTCACCTGAGTTAGTCAGATAACCTCCTAGATGGCCTTCCTGCACTTGATCTTGTCCTCTTAGACCATTCTCCGCTTTGCAGCTAGAATGATCCTTTTAAGACGCAAGTCTGGGACTTCCCTGGTGGCGCAGTGGTTAAGAATCCGCCTACCAATCAGGGGACACGGGTTCGAGCCCTGGTCCGGGAAGATCCCATGTGCCGCGGAGCAACTAAGCCCGTGCGCCACAACTACTGAGCCGGCGCTCTAGAGCCTGCGAGCCACAACTACTGAAGCCACGCGCCTAGAGCTTGTGCTCCACAACAAGAGAAGCCACCGCAATGAGAAGCCCGCACACTGCAACGAAGAGTAGCCCCCACTTGCCACAACTAGAGAAAGCCCACGTGCAGCAACAAAGACCCAACGCAGCCAAAAATAAATAAATCTTTTTAAAAAAAAGATGCAAGTCTGATATGTCACTTCCCTGCTTAAAATTCCTCAATGGCTTCTCACTGTATGTTAAAAAATAATAATAATAAGCCAAAATCATTGACATAGTTGAAAAGTCTTCCAGGATCTGGCCTCTCTTTCATCAGCTCTCAGTGCTCTGCCCCTCACTCTCTGCTCCAGCCATACTGGACCCTTTTCAATTCTTCACTTAGGCTTTTTTCTCCCCTCTGTACCTTCAAACATGCTGTTTTCTATCTAGAAACACTACTTTGCCATCATTGCTTGACTGGTTCCCAGTCACTCTTCAAGCCTTTGCTTAAATGTCACTTATTTCACCTCCCAGACCAGATGATATACTCCCATAGTTCCACATACTTCCCTTGTTCTAAGACAATGCTGGGGATGTTTGTTGAATGTCTCTATCCACAGTTAGTTCTTAAGCTCCCCGAGGGCAGAGAGTGTGTCTCTCTGTTCATTACTGCATGGCATCCATACTGTAGCAGACCCATCTTTGGTACTCAATTGACATTTGTCAATGATTATTGAATCATTACCGAGGTGGGTGGATAGGTAGGTAGGTAGCTGGGTATTATGCAGTGGTTAAGAGCACTGGCTTTGGAGTCACAGATATGGATTTAAATCTCTGCTCTGAACCTTCCAGCTCTGTCATTTCATTGTTCTGAGCTCCGTTTTCCTCGTCAGTGTGACAGAGACAGATTAATTATACCTACCTCATTAGACTGTTGTAAGGATTAAATGAGATTACATATGTGCAGCATTAAACCTACAGCCTAACATATAATAGCACTCAATAAACTGTTATTATTATTAATGGGCAGATAATGTTTAAGTGGATGGGTGGATATATTGACAAACAAACCAGTAAATAGTTATATGGGTATGGATGGATAGGAAGAAGGAACTCCATGGAAGCCAAAAGGGCCAGGGTACCTACTGAGTGGCACACAGTCTTGATCATAGCAGGGAAGAAGCCTGGATACAGGGCAAGGCCAGGCTGGTGTCAGGATAGGGTAGATCCAGGCACAAACAGCAAACTGTGCTAGTGTCCTACTAGAGATAACAGTGACTCAGCACACAGCCCTGATTTAACTAGATCCTCACAAAAGTCCTGAGAGTTAGTTGTCATTATCCCTGTTTCAGACAAGAAGAAACTAAAGCTCAGACGTGTTAAATGATTTGACTAATGTCTCACAGCTAGTAACAGGCAACTCTGTTGAAGGACGCTTGAAGGCTCTCGGTCACCAGGAAATGGAAGCCCTTCCATCGGGATTGCAGGAGGAAAAGGGTGGAGCACCCGCATATGTACACATAAACACACATGTATACACACGTACATACTCTTGAAAGTCCCAGCCTCCGTTGCCAGTTGTCATTAGAGTTACCCTCCCCCTCATTTTAACCCTCCCCGTTCTTAAGTCAGACACCAGTCAGTCAAGCTCTGCCTTTTGTGGTCCATGGAGAAAAGATAATGAATTTGGGGTTTGCTGCTTGAATAAACAGAGAGGCAAGAATGGAACCCACAGGCAGCAGAACTGGGACAAAACCAAACAGGCCAAGCTGGAGAGAGAATCACATGTGTGGGAGTTGCAGGGCCGGATGTGGGTTAGTGATCTAGGAAGGGAGGGTTTTCACTTTGAATGAGACCCTCATCCTCCAGGGCCCAGTTCTGCACCAGGCCTCACTATGGAAGATGACAGAGAAGGAGCAGCTGTGCCGGCCCTTGAGCTGCCAGTGGTCAGCAGTTCCCAACAGAGGGGCACAACAGAGGGCTGATCCTGGACCCCAGGTACCTGAGGCCTTGATCCAAGGCTTGAGGGCCAGACTAGCTGGAGCCTGGCCCAGGCTAGGGAAAAGCTACTTGGCTGCACTGCCCCTCCTCAGCAGGCCTGTCCCCCACACTGCTTACAACCGCAGGCAGTCACTTCTTGGTGGAGCCTGGCTGTTTTCTGGTGGGGAGGTATCCCGGCAGCTCAGCAAGGGGAAGGGACCCTCTGGAGGTCCCACGACTAAGGAGCCTCCAGGCAGGGCCTGACTCAGTCCTGACTCTCTGCTCTTTGAGCTGGCGGTGCACTGTGTGAGGCCCAGGGTAGAGTCAGGCCGCTCTGCTCCCTGCTCTCCTGCTTGGGGGATACCTGCGGCAGGCGGAGAGGTGGAGGTGGCAGGAGCGGCGGAGCCGGCGGCGGGGCGGCGGGAGGGAGGTGCGGTAATGAATGTGGACGGGAGGCGGAATGAGCGATCCATCTTTGCATGGGAGGGGAGGGGAGGGGAGGGGGCCGCGCGCCTTCCCCCCACACACTCACACACTCAATCAGGTGCTGTCAGACCTCCGGCCGCCTGGCATTTTGGTGAAGAATCTCTCAGCTAAAAATTGTTGTCAGTCCCATTTCCTCGTTATCAGTGCAAGGGCTGAGGCAGCGCCCGGGGATTAGCAGAAGCGGCGAGCGCCCCGCACCGCCATCCACTGCCGATAACACCGGGCCTCCTGCCTCACCTCCCCCATTCATCATCTTTAGCAGTGACAGCCCGTCCCAGTCGCTGTCCCCATCCCCTCATGCTTCCCGCGTCTCCCCACGATGCTGCTCAGCCTGGCTCCTGACCTCCCTGGAGAGCTAGGCCTCCTGAAGAGGGACAGGATTCAACCTAGGCCCCTCGGACCTAGACCCACCTGTGGCCGAGGGCTTGGCCAGCTGTGGGGCGGGAGGGCGGGGTCAGGAGTGAGGAATGCTCAAGGGGAAGATGCTTTCTGACAGCCCGCCCCTGGTGGGCTCGGTCTGCCTACCTGCGATGCTGGCAGCGATGTTGGAGAAGGGATTCCTGCATTAGATGGGCAGCTGGACTAAGGATTTCTGGAAACCTCTCCAGCCTGAGATGGACTCCCAGATACTGGGAACTGTGGAAGGGAAGAGCCAAAGGATGCCTAGGAAGGGTAGGGGGTTGAAGACTTTGTTCCCACCCCTGCAAGACCACAGCCCCTTCCTTTTGGCCGTCCCCAGCGGTTTTATGGCCCGTTTTATGGCCACTGTAATGGCCCAGGTCAAAAGCTTCAGGGAGCTGTATTCTGGGAATTATGCAAACGAGGAGCAGGCCCAGGGCCAGAGTATGGATTTTGTCATTAAACCTGGGCAGGCCATGTCGTTAGTGCAGTAAAACCCACGTCATGACCACAGGTCTCAATATAAAATTATAGGGAACACAGCGGGGGAGGGGAAGCAGGGGGCCCACAGCCATGCTGACACCTGCCATTCCAACCCTTGAGAAAATGGGGGTGGGATGGAAGGCATAGGCTGCAGGGTCCCTCCACTGATCCCTGTGGTGCTATTCCTGAACCTGGGAGCCAGGAAGAGGACCCATCGTCCCAAAATGGAAACTGAGGCCAACCTCAGAAAAGTAGAAGATCCCTGTCAACAAAGCAGATGAACTGAGGACAGGTATATGGGAACGCTGGTGCCTGCTCCCAGGTGTAGGGGGAGGAACCTGGGCTCTAGGAAGCCCTAATTGCCGTACTTGGTATCCCAGGCTGAGAGGGGCTGAAATCCTGATATTTCCACCTCAGCTCCTAGCCCCTGCCCTAGATCCTACTCTTTCTCCATTCTTTTCTCTTACCATTTCCCCTCTTATGCCCAGATCCTTCCTCAGTGCTTGGCTTCAACAGCCTTGTCAACTCTCTCTTATTCATCCTTCATGCCTGCCATCAAGCAATGCCCATCCCCCATCGCCCCCGGCCGGGTCCTACCACCCTCCTCTGGCCCCTTCCTGCCCACCCCTACAAGTACACATTCATGCCTCCCTCAGCCCTGACCAGGGCTGCACTGACTGCAATCACCGATTTTCTTTTTCAGCTTTCCCACTAGTTTGTGATCTCCTTGAGGCCAGGAATGTGTTATCTTTATCTTGGAGAAAGAGATAAAGATATCTCAGTTTCTCATAGAATAATACCTGATGTAGAATAATTGTTTGATAAGTGTTTGCTGAATGAATAAATAAATGAAGCAATGAGATCAAGAGCCAAGTACAGAGGCCCCTGTCTAGTTCTGAGCCTCAGTTTCCCTGTCTGTAAAATAAAGATAATGGCCTGCAGAATTTCTAGGGCCTCACTCACCTCTGAGATTTTCTGGCTGAATGAAGTTAGAATGAGCTTAGACTCCTCATCTCCCCACTCCCAGACTGGGACCACATCTGCTTCTTTTACTCAGAGCTGCCTTCCAGCTGTCCCCTGAGCACCTGAGGCACAGCCACCAGGGCACATGATCAGTAGAGTCCCTTCCCTTCCTCACAGACCTAGCCACACCAACTAGAGCCATTCCGACCCGACCCCGGCACACACAAAGCCTCCCCAGCTGACATCCCAGCTCTGCAAAGGTCATCTTGCTTCTGGGGCAGTTAGCTCTTCGTTCCTACCTCCCCTCCTTCCCTTCCTCTTCGCCACTGTCTCATTTCATCGTTGAGCATCTAATCTATGCCACGTCTTTTTTCTATTGTCTATAGATCAAAAGATGGTTAAGAAATGGTCCCCACCCACAAGAAACTCACAACTCAATCATTCATTCATTCATTCCTTTGCTTCCATTCTCTGCCTGGAACTCTTTTAAGGCACATCTCAAATTTCATTTCTTTGGTTAAACCTTATCTTTTTCCACTCCTCAAAACACACACCCAGAATGAATCACTCCCTCCTCTGAGCTCTCAGATGACCTAGTCTGGGCATCCAGGAGAGCCGTGATCACCCTCAGTCTTGTGTCAAAAGGAGGTGGGTTCTTGTGTTCAGCCTGAACTGGGAATTCCCTCAGGCACAGGGTTACTAGACTTAGCAAATAAAAATACAGGATGTCCCGGTAAATTTGAATTCTAGAAAATCGATGAATAAGTTTTAACATAAGTATATCCTGTGTAATAGTTGAGACATATTTATACGAAAAAATTATTCATTATTTATGTGAAATTCAACTGGGCATCTTGTATTTTATCTGGCAACCCTACTGAAGCAAGCATCTTAGTCATTGCTGGCATGGCCCTTTATCTCTCTAAAAGCTAATTTGACCCTCCCTAAGCACCAGAGGAAAGAAGAAGCAGGGAGAAAGATGTGGCCTTAAGCTAAAGAAGTCCTTCCTACAATCAGAGTTTACATGGATAGACAGGGATGTTTCTAGATGAATAGGGCTCCTCAACACTGTGCCTGTTAGCAGAGGCCAGGGGAGCATTGGCTGGGGAGAGTGGCAAGGGAGGGAGTTTAGGTATCCCAGTGGGTGCACTAGGCGACCTTCTAGGCCCCTTCCCAACACCGTGTGCTCTAGGCCCCTTCCCAACACCGTGTGCTCTAGTTACCATCAGGGACAGAGTGGGGACAGAGTTCAGGCTCCCAGCGGGCCCCCAAGTCAGCATAGCCAGTACTAAGCCCACGTGTGGTTGTGTATTGGGGGTACACAATTTGAAGGGCATTTTGGAGGGGAAGAGCTCAGAATCTGTTATACTCACAGAGGCCAATGAGGTTATCCAAGTGAGAGGGAGTGAGACCTGAACTGGGAGAATGTAGATTCCGGGCATATTGAAGCAGAATGGAGAGGACTTGGCGGTTAAACGAATGTGGGAAGGGGAGTAAGGCCAGGGAGGGGGCCGAGGGCGAGGCGAAGGTTACTGGCTTGGGTGACCAGGTGAATGCAGGTGTCTTTCACTGAGAAGAGCACTGCTGAAGGGGAAAGTGAAGAAGCCGAAGGACTCAATTCTGGATTGTTGAGTTTCAGATTTTTGTGGGACATTCAGGCATTTATGTCCATTAGGCATTTGGATATAGGGGTCTGAAGAACACGGGAGGGATCTGGCATAGAGAAGTGGATTCTGGAGTCGGCAGGGCATGGGTGGGAGTGATGGCCATAAGAATGAACAAGATCATCCCAAATGCAGAGGGAGGAGAGAGGCCATGGAACGAAGCATGGGGAAAAGTGAGGAACTGGGAGAGGATGCCACCCCGGCAGTCACCCGGGTCCTTTTCTGTCTTTCCCACTCAACTGTGAGCGCCTCAGGTTCAGGGACTAGATCGGATTATATTCTGCGTCCCCACCACTCTGCACTAGGCCTGGTTCAGTGGAGACATCAATGTTTGTTGAATGACTGCAGGAAAGAATCCCCTTTCTCCCTCTTTTCTTCCTTCTCCCGCTTTGGGGAGTGTGAAAGCAGTGAGGCTAAGGTAGAGACAGAGAGGGCCCTGGATACTCTGGGTGATGGTGTGATTAAACAAGACCTGCTTCACTAACGTGTGAAATGAAGTGATCAAGGTTTGATTGCACAGAGCATTGATTGCATCCTGATAGATTTCCGAGAGGGGCAGCTGGCTGGGGAGGTGCCGTGCACAGCCACAGCCTCTGGAACTGCAAAGCTGAGTGATGTTCATGGGCTCTGAGACCCTCAGGCTCACCCTTCCTCTAGGCCAAGAAGCCCTAGGAGGTAGCAGCCGGCTTGGGGTGGAGGACTGGGACAAGGCATTTCCCTCCACATACAGCCCGGCTTATACGTCTGTCTCTTCTTCCCTTACCAGGTAAGAAAAAGGCAGCAGCACTGTTTGACAGCCAGGCCCCTATTTGCCCCATCTGCCAGGTCCTGCTGAGGCCCAGCGAGCTGCAGGAGCATATGGAACAAGAACTGGAACAGCTGGCGCAGCTGCCTGCCAGGTAAGCCACCTGACGGGGAGCCCGCCCGCCGGAGGCCTCCACTCGGGGTTCTGGCCAACAGGTCCCAGCCTTTTGGCAGAAGGCAAGGCCCTGCTGCCATTCTCCACTCTGCTTTCAATCCTCAGCTCCACCAGCTGAATGGTGCTGCCTTTCTCTCTTGCTCTGTTTTTGGAGATGTGAGGAGAGTGAGCCTCAGCCTCAAAAGGGCACAAGAGGAGCTGGAAAGGGGAGGAGCCTCAGGGCAGGGTTACGGAAGCAGGGCCCAGGCCTGGCAGCTCCCCGAGAAGTGCAGCCTGGGGTTGCCATCCACCTTCTTCATGAACCTCAAGGTCTGAAAGGTGACAATTTTGAGAACGTGCTCAGGCGTGTCCCCACTGCTCCACCCCACCTCCCTTGCCCCTGCCTGAAGGACTGAGCAGAGCCTCCTCCCGGGCCTTGTGGAGGAGCCATGGTTGTTAAAGGAAGCAGAGGAGGTGTGTAGCAAATTACCCCAAAGCTTAGCGGTTTAAAGCAACCATTTCATGATGCTTGTGGAATCTGTGGGGTCAGGAATTCAGACAGAGCACAGAGGGGGTGGCTTGTGTCTGCTTCATGATATCTGGGGCCCCAGCTGGGAAGACATGGTGGCTGGAAGCTGGGATCACCTGGCTGCTTCATTCACATGTCTGGTGGTTGATGTTGGCTGTCAGCTAGGACTTCAGCTGGGGCCGTAACCAAAGCACCTACACATGGCTTCTCCTTGTGGCCTGTGCTTCCTCATAGCATGGCAGCTTAGGGCTCGAAAGCAAATGTTCCAGTCAACAAGATGGAAGCTGGACCACCATTTATAACCTAACCTCAGAAATCACTTAACATCACTTCTGCTGTCCTCTCTTGGTTGAGGCAGTATTAGCCCACCCAGATCTTAGGGGCAAGGACAGCCCCTAAAAGTGGCAAGCTCCTATTACAGAAGAGCATGTGGGATGGGAGACATGGTCATAGCCATCTTTGGGGGAAAGGGGAATACAGTCTAGTTCCACTACTCCCAATCCCACCCCTTGTTCAGTTCAAGTCACCAGACTTGACTGATCTTCCTTCCTCTACCCTCTCACCTAATCCCCCGTGCAGGGTGTAGGGGACCAAAGGTGAATCAGAAATGGTCCCGTGTAGGTTGGTGCAGCCAATATGGAAAACAGTATGGAGGTTCCTCAGAAAACTAAAAATAGAACCACCATATGATCCAGCAATCCCACTCCTGGGCATATACCCAGACAAAAGTATAATTCAAAAAGATACATGCACCCCTATGTTCACAGTGGAACTATTCACAATAGCCAAAACATGGAAACAACCTAAATGTCCATCAACAGATGAATGGATAAAGAAGATGTGGTACATATATACAATGGAATACTACTCAGCCATAAAATAAAACAACGAAATAATGCTGTTTGCAGCAACATGGATGGACCTGGAGATTATCATACTAAGTGAAGTCAGAAAAAGAAAAACAAATACCATATGATATCACTTATATGTGGAATCTAAAATATGGCACAAGTGAACCTATCTACAAAACAGAAACAGACTCACAGACATAGAGATCAGACTTTTGGTTGCCAAGGGAGGAGTGGGGGGGGAGTGGGGGAGGGAGAGGGATGGACTGGGAGTTTGGGGTTGGTAGATGCAAACTATTACATCTAGAATGGATAAACAACAAGGTCCTACTGCACACGGAACTATACCCAATCTCCTGGGATAAACCATAATGGAAAAGAATATCAAAAAACATGTCTCTGTGTATAACCGAGTCACTCTGCTGTACAGCAGAGATTGGCACAGCACTGTAAATCAACTACACTTCCATTTAAAAAAAGAAGAAAGAAAGAAATGGTCCCACCCTCAGGAGCTCATAATAGCAGAGTAAGGAGAGCCAAGCACTAGAAACCCTGAGGGATAGAGACTGCTCTACAGGAAGAACAGGAGCTGTGGGAGCATCAAGGAGGCAGCAAACCCAGCTCGGAGCAGAGAAGGCCTCCTAAGGGAGGTGAGGCCTGGGCTGAATTTTGAAGGCCAAAATACTAGCTGCTGTGTTACAAATTACTCCAAAAATCCATGGCTTAAAACAGCAAACACTTAATATTTCGGTTTCTGTGGGTCATCAATTCAGATTCAGCTTAGTTGGGTAATTGTGGGTAGTTGGGGGTAGCTGTGGCTTCTGGCTCAGTCTCTCATGAGGCTGTAGCCAGGATGTTAGCCAAGACTGCAGTCATCTGAAGGTTTGATGGAGGCTGCAGCATCCATTCCCAGGTTGGCTCACTCGCATGGCTGTTGGCAGGAGGCTTCAGTTCCTCAACATGCAGGTCTCTCCACAGGGCCGCTTGAGTTTCCCTGTGACATGGCAGTTGACTTCCCACAGAGGAAGTGATCCAAGAGAAAGACTAGAAAGCCACAATGCTTTTTATGATCTAGTCTGGGAAGTCATACACTATGGCTTCTAATGTATTCTATTCTACTCACTAGAAGCAGGTCACCAAGTACAGCCCACACTCAACAGAGGAGAATTAAACACTATAAGCTGTTGAAGGAGAGAGCACCAAAGAATTTGTGGGAATACTTAAAACTACCACAGAAGACTATACTAATGATGATAATAATAATCCTGGTGAACACCATGTGCCAAGAACTTTATATTGTGTCAACTTATTTAACCTTCACAACAACCACTGGGCTAGGTAATAATTATTAACTCCATTTTACAGATGAGGAAACTGAGGTCAGAGAGGTTAAGTGACTTCTCTAAGGTTGCACAGCCTGTGAAGTGGTAAAGATTCAAACCCAATCAATCTGACTCTAGAGCCCATGCTTTTAACCACTCCCGCCTCCCTCCCACACACACACACACACACACACACACACACACACACACACGCACGCACGCAGGACCAGCCTAGAACAGGCAGGGAGTGAAAGAAACACCCTTCTGCAATTGAGTTCCATACCTTGGCCATCCAGGAGTGTTTCTGGGTAATTTGCTCCCAGTGGAGGACTTCTCAACAGGAACTAAGAATAGAGGCAGAGATGGAGGGACCCGCAGAGCCTTGTAATCGCAGTGCACCCCTAAGGGTCTGGAGAATGAGGGCCAAAGCTCTCTTTCTGCCTCTTCATTGGGGGCCACGCTACAGCCTAGTCCCTGTGGCCCCGTCCCTGCACTGCCCAGGGCATCCACTTCTGCCCACAGAAGTGTTCCAACCCCACCCGTGACCCTGCACCAATCCCTCCTCCCTCACGTCCTCTCAGAGCATCCCCTACGTCCACACCCTTTGGCCCACGTCCATTTCCTCACCCGGAGCCTTCGCATCTGCCCCGCCCCTCACCGCCATGTCTTGCGTGCCCCACTTCTGTACCCCTCTCGTCCAGGCCCAGCCCAGCACCCCCTAACCCTTGGCACGTCCCCCCTCCTCAACCCTGTGTCTGACAGCCGGACAGCGGGATCTGCACAGCAAGTGAAATTCCCGTCGGATCGATAAAGCCGAAGCGCTGGCGGCGACGGGTCGATGGTTTTATCTGTCTCGGCCCCGCGCGCCCGGCGCGCTGACAGTCCGACCGGCCGGCAAAGGCGTTCAAGGGCAGCCGCGCCCTCCGCCCCCTCCCCTCTTCTCTCCCGCCCCCCCGCGCATCCCGCCATCTCCCTGCAGCCGCTGCGCCCACCGGACTGCAGGCTCGACCGGTCCGCCGCCGCCCTTGTGATTTATCTGGATTTTTAATTGGAAAAAATTTGCGAATTAATTGATTTCAGGAACTTGCCAATTAACATTGTAATTGGGCGCGTGATAAATTCCCAAGGAGCGTGTCAGCTCCCTCCGGGCTGAGGGCCGTGGCGCCTGGGTAGCTCGGGGAGAAACCCAGCCTTGGATGCCCTTGCCCCGCCCCTGCCCGCTCTCTAGGAGGCAAGAGGGGGGAAGTGGCGGTTGGGAGAGGATGTGGCATCCGGGCTCCCCGAGACCCCTCCCTCCTCCTCTTCCCGCCATCAGCGACGAGCTTTAAGCAGGTATTTCACAGATGGGGAAACCAAGTCCTGCAGGAGGGCAGAGCTTGTGTGTGCATCACTCAGAGTTCTGGTCAGAGCCCGGATGAGGGCATCCCCATCCACGGCATGTGGCCAGCAGCTTCTTCCCCAGCTCTCCAATTCGCCCTTTCTGTTCCCTTCTCTCCGCTCCCCTCCTTTTCTTTTCTTTCCTCTTCTCTCCAATTGTCCCCTCCCCACTCTTACCCTGCCTCACACACACACACACACACACACACACACACACACACACACACACATTACTTAAATGCATTTATATCCTATCGTGTCTCATAAAGCATTGTGGTCACTCACCGGAATACAGACAATCAAATATAATGGCAAAAGCACTTAATATAAACAGGGCCAAGGAAACATAGAAAGAAGATGAAGAAAAGATGAGGGAAATATGAACAGGAGGAAGTGTAGTTAATCGATTTGTATGTTTTGACCTTAAGATTCTCTGTGTGGGGACTTCCCTGGTGGCACAGTGGTTGGGAATCCGCCTGCCAGTGCAGGGGACATGGGTTCGAGCCCTGGTCTGGGAAGATCCCACATGCCGCGGAGCACTTAAGCCCGTGCGCCACAACTACTGAGCCTGTGCTCTAGGGCCAATGAGCCACAACTACTGAAGCCCGCGTGCCACAACTACTGAAACCCCAGCGCCTAGAGCCCGTGCTCCGCAACAAGAGAAGCCACAGCAATGAGGAGCCCGCACCCCACAATGTAGAGTAGCCCCAACTAGAGAAAGCCCATGTGCAGCAACAAAGACCCAACACAGCCAAAAATAAATAATAAATAAATTTTTTTAAAAGAAAAAAAAGATTCTCTGTGGATTAAACAACATGTAAATAATTGGTTACAAAGCCACATTATTTGAAGGTGCCAGACTGCACATTAACAGTCTGACACAAAGGGACAGCACAGGAAAACTATTCAAAGAAAAAGATTTTTAAATGTTTGCAGTTTGAAACCTTTTAGAGCAAGTATAATGAGCTCGACACACATTTCAGCACTCAACGTGTTGATCACATGTTCAAAGTATGTCTCAGACTCATTGGAAATAGTTGCTGTCTCTGTCCCTGATATGTAAAACTGACCTGTTATGTGTCAAACTCAGGAGGTATTGATATCCACTTTTTGGCATCTGAACAGGAAACAAAGTTTTTTTGCAGTGATAATAAAGAATGAAGTAAATGCAACAGTAAAATAAAAGACAAAGTACTGAGGGAATGTATTAACAAAATGAATCCGACTAAATTCTGGTGACCTGGGGCCTACGATTGTACACACTCCATGGAGCTACGCCAGCCTAAATACTAGCATAGGAGGAAGGGTACTGCTAAGCCCATCACAGTATAATCCTTTTAAATGTCCCTTTCAAGGTTGACTCCACTCAACGCTGAGTATAGGAAATCTTCCCATCAGGCAGAAACACCGGCTGCCCAATGATTGACCAAGAAATTAACACACTAATGAATAAATGATGCTAATTTATTTCTATCCCTGACAACGGGAAACAGCAGACACTCTGTGTCAATGGTATGTCCTCTTTCCCACTTTTCTAAATGGTAAATTATGTTTTTCCCTTCATTGCTTTATATCGGTGGGGCAGGCATGATGGGAAATGGCTACCAATGGTTCTGTTATTGATTTCTACCTTCATTTCACTGTGGCTAAAAAGACACTTTGTATGATTTCAATTTCTGAAAAATGTATTGGGACTTGTATTGTGGCATAACATATGGTCTTTCCTGGAGAATGTTCCATGTGTACTTGAGAAAAATGTGTATTCTGCTGTTGTTGAGTGGAGTGATTTATATATGGCTGTTAGGTTTAGTTGGTTAAATGTGTTATTCAGTCCCCCTACCTCTCTACTGATCTTCTGTCTAGATGTGTTATCCATTATTGAAAGCAAGGTATTGATCTCCAACTGTTATTTTAGAACTATCTATTTCTTCCTTCAATTCTATCAATGTCTGCTTCACATATTTGGGGGTTTTTTGGTACATATATTTTTATAGTTGTTATATCTTCTTGATAGATTGAACTTGTTATCAACATATAGTGGCCTCCTTTTCCTCTTGTGTTAGTTTTTGATTTAAAGTTTATTTTGTGTGATATTAACGTAGCCATCCCAGATCTATCTTCCTTCCTTCCTTCCTTCCTTCCTTTCTCTCTCTCTCTCTCTCTCTCTCTCTCTCTCTCTCTCTCTCTCTTTCTTTTTGTTACTATTTGCATGGGATATTTTATTCTGTGCTTTAACATTCAACGAACCTGTGTCTCTTGAAATCAAGTGAGTTTTTTGTGGACAGCATATACTTGGATTATGGTTGTTTTTAAAGTCCATTCTGCCAATATTTATCTTTTTATTGGAGATCTTAATCCACTTACTTTTTCAAAAATTACTGGTGAGGAAGAACTTAATTCTGTCTGTTTCCTGCTTGTTTTCTGTATGTCTTATGCATTTTTTGCTGCTCATTTTCTCCATTACTGACTTCTTCTGTGCTTAGCTGATTTTCTCGTAGTGAACTCTTGATTCCTTTTTCATTTCTTTTGCATATAGTCTATTGATATTTTCTTTGTGGTTATCAAGAGGATTACCTTTACCCTTCTGAAGTTCAAACAGTATCATTTGAATTGAAACCAACTTCAATAGCACACAGAAACTCTGTTCCCCTACAGTTCCATTCCTCCTCTTTACATTATTGTTGTCACAAATTGCACCTTTATACTTTGTGAGCCCAATAACATGGATTTATGATGATTTTATGCATTTGTTTTTTCAATCATGTAAGAAATACAAAGTAGGGTTACAAGCCAGTAGCACAATACTGGCTTTAGTATTTGCCCATGTATTTATCTTTACTGGAGATTTCTATTTCTTTATACAGCTTTGAGTTGCTGTCTAGTGTCTTTCCATTTCAACCTGAAGGTTCAGTTTAGCATTTGTCATAGGGCAGTGGTAGGAAGTTGTAAAACAAACGCCCTCAGCCTTTGTTCATCTGGGAATGTGTTAATTTCTCCCTAAGTTTTGAAACCAGTTTGGCCAAATATAGGGTTCTTGTGGACAATTTTTTTCTTTCAGCACTTGAAACATGTCTGGCCTCTTGCTTCTGTGGTTTCAGATATGAAATTAGCTATGAATCTTTTTGAGGATCCCTGCTTTGTAACAAGTTTGTTTTTTCTTTCTCCTTTGGGAGAAGAGATTCTTTCTCTGTCTTTTGGCATCTGAGAGTTTGATTATACTGTTTCTTGTTGTGGGGTTCCTTGAGTTTCTTTTAGTCCTGAAATCAGCCAAAGATTTACAGCAACCAAACACATAGTGAAGCAGGGAAGAGGCAATTTGAAAATGGCAGGAAAGCTTTGTGGCATTTTTACTTGCCCTTGCCCCATGCACTGTTAGTGTAGTGATGGCCTTAAAGTGGTGGAGTCTTGATGCAGTGATAGTCTTAAAGTAGCAGCAGACCATTCCTAGTATGGGACCCTCAATCCTGCTTCAGGAGGCAGCAGAAGAGACCGTACTCTCAGATTATTATGTGTATCTGCTCTAACCTGTCTGGGAGCTACCTGAAGGACTGACACAAGATGCTTATCTCTGTCTTAGCTAACTTGGAACACAGTCTGGAAAAGCAGCGGTCATTGCTCAAAAAAAAGTGCAAAGTGAACTAACAAAGCACAGATGGCTGGGGCAGAAGACTGCGCATTGAAATACAATAGACCACATGAGATGCAGGAGCAAAAGTTGGGGGAGGGATTCCCTGGTGGCGCAGTGGTTGAGAGTCCACCTGCCGATGCAGGGGACACGGGTTCGTGCCCCAGTCCGGGAAGATCCCACATGCCGCGGAGCTGCTGGTCCCGTGATCCATGGCCGCTGGGCCTTTGCGTCCGAAGCCTGTGCTCCGCAACGGGAGAGACCACAACAGTGAGAGACCCGCATACTGCAAAAAAAAAAAAAAAAAAAAAAAAAAAAAAATGTCTCCACATGTTGCCAATTGTCCCCTGGGGGGGGCAAAATGGCCCTGGGTGAGAACTCTTTATCCAAATCTGCCTATGCCTTTGCTCACATATTGGGTGTGTCTGTGCCTGACCCAGTGTGTTCCCTGTGTATACACCACCCGTGTGTGCCCGGTGTATCTGCCCTGGGGGTGCGTCTTTTGTGCTGTGTGGATCTCTTGGGTGTGCTCTACCTGTACACCTTGTATGTGCATCTGTGTGGAGACCCTATGTGAATTGGCTGTATCTGCCTCCTGTGTGCATCAGCCAGCGCCTCTGTGTGCATGTAATATTTCTGTGCGCGTGATAGCACGTAAGTGAACGTGTGAGCACAGATGTGGTGAGCACAATTGGGATGGCAGGGAGGGAGGGCCAGGAACAGGGATATTAATGTTTCTGAAGTGGATCTGATTTGATACGTCTTGTTCCATTGTCAGCATCTGTTTAGCGGGGATTTGTAATACTTTGTGGCTCTGGATCACTCATGCTTAGCGCAGGATTTGGTCTTGCATACCAATTTTGTTATTAAACACAGTCCTCGCCTCCCCCACAGCCCATCCATCACCTCCCACCCCTGCTCCCCCCACTGTGAGCCGCCCACCGTATTTCAGGGCCCAGCTACCGCCCACCTGCCGCGCCTGCCGCGCCTGCCGCCGGAGGGCCTGGGGCTGACAAATTGAATCAGGGGGTGATCATTCCTGGCCTAACGCAGTTTGCAGCATGTTGGAAGGAGAATTGACAAGAGCCATGTCAGTTCTATCACCCCAATCCCACAGGAGCTAAGAGCAGGCTGAGGGAGGACTGGGTTGGAAGGAAGGGGACAGGACAGGAAGAATCCTCAGGGCTGATAGGAGCAGTCAGGTAAAGCCCCTTTCCTCAGATCCATGAGACAGCCTACAATGCCTAGTGTCAGTACCCCTGCCCAGGAGCCCACTCTGGCCCCTGGCCCCTGATGGAGGCTGAGTGAGGCAGGGCCAGCTGGGGCTGAATGGGCTGGGTGGAGCTTGGCTGAGGTGGGCTGGGCTAGGCTGGCTATGTCTTCTCTCCTTGGGATCTTCTTCCTATTCTACTCTTACATGCCCTGGGCAGCAAGTGGAATGGTCACCCTGTTCTCTTCTTTCTTGGCAGCAAGAATTCCCTTCTGAAGGATGCCATGGCTCCAGGCACCCCCAAGGTAGGTGGACAATTGTGTTTTCCTCCAGCCCATCCTAACCTAAGCCCACTCAGAACTGGTTCTTGAGAAAAAGGACCTCTTCTCGGATCCCCAGCTGTTTTCTGGGTTTGATCGTCAGCCTGAGGCCTCGGGCTGCCCTGTGCACTTGAGTACATGTGTGTATACATGTGAGTAACAGTATGCTCACCTGACTTTCTCTTCTAGTCAGGATGGGGTCAAAGCCAAGAATGACCTGGGGGTGTGGGGGACCCAGACACTAAGTCTGGGGAGACTCAAAGGAGGAAGGTGAGCTGTAGCAGGTAAAGAAAAATATAGAAGTGCAGGTCAAGACAGGTGGTGCAGGGCCTTAGAAGCCAGACCATGGGGTGTGTGCATGTGCTTTGTCCTGAGGGCAACAGGGAGCCAGAGAGGATGCTGGGCTCTTTTGGGGAGATAATCTGACCCTCTGAACAGACACTATGGAAGGGAAGCTTGAATGCATCAGATGGAGAAAGGAAGAGTTAAGGACAAGTGGCTCAAAGGAAGGGCCAAAGGCCTCAGCAGGATGACATGACTTGTACCAAGAACTCCCATAGGTGGCCACACAGGTAGATGGTACTGCATCCCCAAAGGTGATGATGTTTTGAGGGAGTGGGGACCTGGGGTTGGAGGACTAAACACTCACTCACTGAATGTCCTCTCCCCCACCCCTCAGTAAGGTGGCATCCTGTCTTATAAGTTCTCACAATGACTTGTAAAGGCAGAAATCCTCAGCCCTTTCTACAGGGAGAAATGGATACTTTTTTTTTTTTTTTGGCTGCGCTGCGTGGCTTGCAGGATCTTAGCTCCCCAACAAGGGATCGGTCGAACCCTTGGCAGTAAAAGTGCAGAGTCCTAACCACTGGACCACCAGGGAATTCCCCAGAATGGATGAAATCAGTAAGGGAGTGTGTGTGGAGAGATCAGAGCAGAAGCCAAGAAGAGAGTCTGGGACTCCTTTGCTGGGGATCAAGAGAAGGTCCCAGAGCCAGGGAAGGAGCAGAAGAGGAACAGTGATGAGTGACAAGGTGCACAGGAGAGCATGGTGTCCCAGGATCCTAAGAGAATAAAATTCCAAAATGTCTGGGGTGGTCAGCAGTCAAGCAGAAAAAGGCTAGAGAAGGAGGCCATTGTATTTAGAAGTCTTAAAAGCACTGGTGACCTCTGAGAGAGCAGTTTTGGGAAAAGGAGCCAGAGTGACAATCTTACTTCCAGGGTGTTGGCCTGTCTCCCTTGCAGGCCCTTCAAAAAGGTAGGAGTGGACTCCGCATCTTCATTCAGGAAATCACTCAACACAGCAAGCTGGACAGAGGAGGGGCAGGGAACCTAGCCCAGCCCTGGACTGATGCAGGCCCTGGCCAAGGAAGCAAAGCCCTCCCAGCCCTAAAGAGAAAAGGTGTGGGGGGAGAAGGGGGGGCCACACTGGCGGAGCTTGGCCCAGGCTGCAGTCTCCAGTGGCTATGGTTAAGGCAGGCAGGTCACGGACGTGCTGCCAGGTCAGCCACAACCACTGATCCCTGACCCCTGAGCATGGCCAGCAGGCTGGGGACTGGACCCCAGTGAGGCCTGTGTTCAAAGCACAAACACAGACACGACCCACGTCCACACCTGGTTCCCCACATACACAGATGCGCACCCACCTGGCCCCGTCAGAATACTCATACAGGAAGTCTTAAACATGTGCAGATTCCTGCAACCACCAACGCGGGCTCATTGATAATCAGACTTAGAGGCAAGGGCCACCGCTCATCCACTTCTAGATATAGGCTCACGCCCCCAAAGCTGCCTGTCTCAGGGTCTGTCCTCGGCCTGGAATGGGGCTTTAGGGAAGCAGGTCATGGGTAGAAGAGGGACGAGGTAGAAGGTTCAAGCAAGAGACTGAGAGGACAGGGAGGAGGGAGGGAGGGAGGAGGAGAGGGCGAGGGGGCCTCAGACAAGATTGATGGCCTCGTTGCCATTAAGAAAAAAATTAGCCGGTGGCGGCTATCATATTAAAGGGTGAAGAAGCCGTGAATTATTTTCTTAAAGATCTTATCGCTTACAATGATAATTTTACCTTCCAAAAGGCCACTTTTAATGAGGCGAAGAGCCAGGCAAAAAGTCATGATTTAATGTCGGGATTTTTTTTTCAAAACACATTTTACTGCTTTTTGGTCCATGTTTAAAAAGCACCAGTGACCTTTTTTTATTCCGCTTGCCCCAGGTGTAATGCTGAGGCCTCTCAGGGCTTCTAACCTAGAGAATATGAGAGAGAGCACACAAGCGTGAACTTTCTCATGATGGGGGGGTAGGGGCCCCACGATGCTTCCCCTCCTCAGCATCCTCCTTGGGACCAGAGAAGGAAAAGGACATTGCCTGAAAGCCCACCTCTTTTCCGAGCTGGGGGCCAAGGCACCCACTAAGCCTCCCACTGGGCCTGGGTAGGTGAGGAAAGGGATCCAAGTTGCAGGGAATCCCATCCCAGTCCCTGCCTGGCCTCTTCCCTCCTCCTGCTCTTGGGATGAGGCCGAGTCAGGGAACCCTGCCAGACCAGCAGCTGCCCCCCCTTCCCAGGACCCTTGCCTGAGGATGTGCAGCGTGGCCACCGCATGCAGGTCACATCCTAAGGCTCAGTCGGAGATGAAGGATAAATGGCTGCTCCATCTTTCCCAAATTGCTTTCTTTGGGCTGTCAGTGGCGATTTGGCATGGTTTTCTAAGCTGGGGAGGCCTCCTAGGGAATTGTATGCTTCCGGCTCTGGGCTGTGCAGGCTGGAAAAAGTGGGGGGGAGGAAGTATGGATTGCTTTCAGGCCTCCAGGCCCCAGTTTGCAGTTGAACAGGCCTTGGCAAGAGGCAGCAAGAGCAGGCTGAACGTGCCATGTGGTATTTAGAATTGTGGTGCTCGTGTACAATCTAAAGCAGACAGTTTATTAATCTAAACTGCGGGCATACGTAGAAGAGCCCATGCAGGATTGACATGGGGGGATTAATTTTGCTGGGATTTTTGCTGGGGTCATCGCCACAGCACGGGGATAAATGGAGCCAGTGTACATCCCTAGCTGGACGAAAGAAACTCTTACACGCTATTTAATGTACTGTCTCCATAGCGGGCTGCCACCAGCCTGTATTAGGGGCAGGCAGGGCAGCAGGGATGTGGTTTTAACCCCAAGCCTTCAGAGGGGTCCCAGTCTCTGCTCACTATGCAAGAACAAAGCCTATATATAGTCTCAGCTCACTGGGAGGCCTCCCCCACTGGGACAGAGATTAGCTGGGGTGGAAAAGGTTGGACCCTCTCCAGGGGTCTCCACCCATCCCTAGGATCAAGCTATCCTTTCCCACAACCAGACTCTGGGGGGCCTGACCACATGCCTTCAGAATCTCAAGCAGTCTCTACCCTTCTGCCCTCCTTTTCTCTGCCTCTATCCCAAAAGCTCCACAGGACCAGACACTCTAGGGAACTTGACTGTAGGTCTCATTCAGCCTGAGGCCACGTGTCCTTTTTCTTCTTCCAGTCCCTCTTGTTGTCTGCTTCCATCAAGAGGGAAGGAGAGTCTCCGACAGCATCACCACACTCATCTGCCACGGACGACCTGCACCACTCAGACAGATACCAGGTGAGGAGGGGTGGGCTGGGCCCTGCCTTATAGGGCAGGCCTGGGGCTAACTCCTCCCATCCTCAGGATACAAGGGGAAAGGCCTGAACTGTGTTTGGTTCCCTCTGTGTCTAGTGCCTCTAACTGAACCGAAAGGCACAGGTGTCAGGGAATGTGCCGTAAATAGATGGATTTTAGGGAGAGATGCCAAGGTCACCTGGGCTCAGGTGGGCTGTTCTGAAGCATCCCAGCCATCTGGAGGTCTCCTCTAGGGTTCCGTTTCATCAGGGACACAGAAAGAGGAGAGAGAGGGAGAGAGAGAGGGAGAGAGAGGGAGAGAGGGGGAGAGGGGGAGAGG
>NW_006796183.1:1462141-1471186 GCF_000442215.2 Lipotes vexillifer
AGAGGGGGAGGGGAGGGGAGGGGGAGAGAGAGAGAGATTGCCTGTGAGTGCCTTGGGCAAACAGGAAGGGAATAACTATACAATCCTAAAACATCAGAGCAGGAGGGGGACCTAATGGTAATATCCCAGCTTATACAGAGCTTATTTGTGGTAGGAAGGAGAAGGAGCTTCCCCCAGAAGCTTCTGAGGAGAGATAGAGCCCTGCCTTCAGGGCCATTCAGAGGGCAGAAAACAGGGCCCTGCCTTCAGCCCCATTCAGAGGGCAGAAAACAGGGCTTGCTCCAAGGAACATGCTATCTAAATGGCAGCACGGCTTCTCAGGGAGCCCTTATGTGAAAAGGGAAACACAACGCTGACTAATGCAAAGAGACAAGGCAGCAGGGACCTGTCATCTGGGGTAGAGAACCAGGGCCACCTCTGGTACACAGGAAGCCTTTCTTGGAATTCGAGGTCTTCTCTCTGGGCACTTTTTCCTCCCAGCTGACACAGCCTGGCGTCAGGGTGCAGAGTTTGGTGAGTGGAATACGGAGTGTGGGCTGTACACCAGCTTCAACTAGCACCTCCTCTGCTGGATGCCCTTGTCTGGGACTCAAACTGCAGAGCCCAAGGTGCTGGCCCTGGGGAGGGATCCCTGCTCTTTTGAGCCCTGGTTTGAGAAAGGCAGTCAGTCCTTACCCAAACAATCCTGATTCAAGATGGAGAAATGACCCAACTCTAGGGGATTCTGGGATAAGGAGACAAGGCTCCATCCCAGAGAATTCTATCCCAAAGGGAGACAGAGCCCTGCCTTCAGAGGCAGATCCTATTTCAGCCACAGCATTCAGCTCCACTATTTGTTGAACTAGGGGAAGAGTAACCATCAGGCATAGGCATGGCATGCTAGGCATAGGCTAGGCGTGCAAAGGCATGGCACCAAGGCCTCTGTGATTTAGAGTCAATCTTTCCAGCTTCCATTCCTAATACTGCCTTCCGTGAATCCTGTGTGCTGTGCTCACCAGATTAATGCTAACCACTCGTTGGCTGTGCCACTCCTTTCTTGCCTCTCTGCTTTTACATATGCTGCTTTTAACGGGGTTATTTTACCCCACCCCATCAAATTTCTATTTATCCCTCAACAACCTGCCCAACTTCCCTCTGCTCCGGGAAGCCTTTCTGGATTAGCTTTCTCTTCTCATGACCCCTTCATGCCCAGTTATTGCCCTGATCATCTTATATCAACACCCATTTAAGTATGTTTCCATTATCTTCTAGTATATAACAATCCATCCCAAAACTTAGTGGCTTAATACAACTTATAATCTCTCATGATTTCTCATGATTCTGTCGGCTGAGTAGGCCTTTCCTCATTCATGAAGCTCATTCAGCTAGAGGACTAGCTGGCCTAGAAAGTCCAAAATAGCCTCACCACATGTCTGGGAGATTATAGGGACCTTGGTTTTCTTCCATACGGCCTATCATCCTCCAGGAGGTTAGATTGGCTTCCTTACTTGGCAGTCTCAGGGCAGTGTCATGCCAAGAGGGCGAAGGCCAAAGCTGAAAGGCCTCTTGAGGCCTAGGCTCTGGAACTCACAAAGCTAACACAATCAAGGGATGAGGAAATGCAGCTCTTTGATAGGAGGAGCTGCAAAGAATTATGAACATACTTAATCTGTCATGATGAGCCTGACTCTTGCACTAGACTGACGGGCTCGCCAAGGCCCCTTCTTTACTCCCTTCCTTTACTCAAACACTTATCTAGTACTCACTCATGCTCAGCCCAGGGTCCCTGCCTTCACGGGGTTAGATGTGCAAATAGATAATTACAGCCCAGTGTTTTAAGTGCTATGAAAGAGAAAATCAGAGTAAGATTCACAGAGGAGGTAATGACTGAACAGGATGAGTAGGAGTTCACTTTGGTGGACAAGGAAGAAAAGATATTCCAGATCAAGGCAACACTATGTGTGTGCAAAAGGCAGAGAGGTGTAACACAGAATGATGTATTTGGGGACCCACTAGCAGTTCAGTTTTGTTAGAATGTAAAACACAAGGGGAACTGGTAGAAAGTGAAGCTGGAATCCCCTGATCTTTACACAACACCTGGCATGTAGTAGTTGCTCAATTATGTTGGACTGTTTTTAAAAAATCGTCAAACTTGGCCCTGAAATCAGGAGGTACTGGTTTCTGGTTTGGATTCCCATTTCCTTAGCCCCTACTGGGTTACCTAACCCTTTAACCATTACCTCACTTTACCCTCATAGCAACTGTGCAAGCTAGGATTCATTGCCCCCAATTTATAGCTAAGGAAACAGGCCTAGAGAGAAGAAGTGACTTTTCTAAGAGCACATATATTATAAGTAACCAAGTCAGGATTTGAACTTGAGTTTTGTCTGGCCCTGAATCCTGGATTGTTTCTCAGCCCTGCACTGGGCTTAGGGGCTTCCCTCATAAATATCCTCCTCTCCACCCCACGGACTTCTCCTGCATGCCAGACCCTGTGACTGGATAGAGATGACCTCCCAAGTACAAGGCACAGGTCTGTAAACAGTCAAAATATCCAAGTTCAAAGGAAAGCCAAGGGACTGTGAAAACTCAGAGGAAGCAACCAACCCAACACTGGGGGAAAAGCGAAGTCATCCCAGAGTCCTGCAGGATGAACAACAAACAGTTAACCAAGCAGGGAATATGGGTGCATGGAGAATAATATAGCCCAAAGTCCAGAGTATGGGGTGCTCAAAGAGCTACAGGTAGTGTCAGGAGGGGAAAAGGAGAGAGTAGGAGTGGCAGAAGAGTCTGGAGAAATAGGCAGAGCACGTCAGAGACGACCTGTATGCCACGGTGCAGATCTCAGTGGAGAACCACCAAAGAATTTAAAGGAGAGAAGAAAGAGGGTCAATTTTGCATGACACAAAGATCACACTGCATGTACGGTGGAAGATGGGTTACAGGGAGAAAAGCTGGAGATGAAAAGGCCAGATGGGAGAGAGCTGCAAATTTAGAGAGCTCCTAAGGTTATGAACTAGAGCAAGGACATCCAAGATAGGTATAGTCACCGAAGAAACACGCAGGGATGGCTGGCCTGTGCCCAGCGCTGTGCCGGGCTCTGGCTTCACCCAGGACTCACACATGGCCCCATCCCTGGAGTGGTGAGCCCACCGACAACAATTTGTACAAGCCATACTGAGAGTAGAGATGGAAGTAGAGAGGAAATGATATTTTTCGGTTAGGCCTGGAAGGGCGAGAAGGAGATACACAGAAGGGGAGATAAAAAGATGTAGGAGACCTTTAGAGGTAGACTCTGAGATGAAAGAAGGCTTGAATGTGAGGAATTGAAGGAGGGTGGGGTCAAGGACGACTCACTCTCAACTATCCGGTGTGGGCACACCAGAGTGGATGGTGGTATCCCGTTAGAAACTGAATCCTGGAAGAAGGCACTTGTTTGAGGGATGCTGGGTTCCACTTTGGCCGCGTGGCTGTGCGTTGCCAGTGGCAGCTCCAAAAGTTGTCCAGAAGACAGGTGAAACGTTGGGAATCCTCTAATATCGGGACTGCTGAAAGGCTGGGGACTGAGGAAGAGACAGTTGGGACTCGCGGTGAGACGGGCCGCTGCGATCAGGAAGTCCTACGCCATCACCCCAGCAAAGGGGTAGCCGCGCGGGAGGCGGGAGCCAGGCGGGGCTCCGGGACGGAAGGAGCCCCGCGCTAGGAGGGGCCATGGAGTAGGGTGGGAGGACCTCGCAGCCACTAAAACTCAGGCGGGTTGGCTTTGCGGCCGGTGGGAGGGACCCCAGGGCGGCCTCAGCCTGTTGCTGCCGGAGTGCGAGCCGCTGTTTCCTGGTCCCGGTCCGGCAGCCCCCACCACTTCTTGAACTTTCACCCCCGGCGCGCGACGGCGGCGAGTCACGTGATCAAGGCCAACATGGCCGCCGCCGCCGTTGGGAGCTGAGGTGCCGCCGCCGCCGGGCAGCCGGGGGGAATCCGCCCGCATCGCCGCCCTCGCCGGCCGGGCGGCCGCGGGGCCCGGAGCGCCGGAGGCCGGGGCTGGGGCGGCACCGCGCGGCGGCCACGGGGTCCCGCTAGAGCAGCCTCCGGCGGCTATGCCGAAGGCCCGGAGCGGCCGGCGGAGCAGGGGGGCCGGCGGGAGGGAGGAAGTAGGTTTGTTTACGGGCTGTTTGAGGCGGGGCAGGTGTGGACCGGGGGCTGGGGCTGGGGTAGGAGTCGGGACTCCAGGCCGCGCTGACGCTCTCTTCTCTTTTTTGCATTTGCCCGGGATCTTTTCCCAGACCTTCTTGCGAGTGCGAGCCAACCGGCAGACCCGACTGAATGGTGAGTCTTGCGCGGCCCCTCCCTCCGCCCCACCCCCGGCCTCCTCCCTCCCTCACTGCCTGCAGTTCTTGACTTCCCTGGGTCTCTTCGACATTAGGGCCCACTGGCGGCTTCTTCACAGTCACAGCTCCTGAGTATATGCTGACCAAGGCGGCTGCCCTCAGTTTCTCCATCTGTCTAGTGGAGGTTATGGTCCCCAGCTCTTGCGTGAGCCTCTCTAGGCCTTGAAGAACCCTGGGGGTCAGTAAGTGCCAGAGAATGAGAAACAAGCCACACAATTCCACGCGGGAGCTCAGTTTTG
The DNA here is from genome assembly GCF_000442215.2 of Lipotes vexillifer. Classification (NCBI taxonomy): domain Eukaryota; kingdom Metazoa; phylum Chordata; class Mammalia; order Artiodactyla; family Lipotidae; genus Lipotes; species Lipotes vexillifer. Next base: position 1,466,745 of record NW_006796183.1, read on the forward strand.
AATTTGCAAACTGCTGGGACCTCACTGTAGAAGCCGGCAGGGCGCTGAGAATGTTTTTCTTCCAGTTTTTAATCAGTGCCCAGTAGTGTGAATACAGCCTCTCTGCTGAGACTTGACAATGCAGTGAGATCTGGAGTTCCCACGGCAACAGGAACTAACTCATCGCAGGGCTTTTTGAGTTATCAGTCGGCCCACATTTCACAAAGGTGATCAGCGTGGGCTCGACAGCTCTTAGAGGCCTTCTCTGAAAGCACTCCGTGTATGTACTACCTGGCAGGCCCCCATCCCGCCCCCCCCCCCCCCGCCCTGCGCCCCTTTTGGATTCAAGCCTCTGGAACATTCCTATTTGCTGAACACAATTGAATGATCTAGTTTTTTGTGCTGGCTAGGGTGTGGTATATATGGGGGTTGTCTGTAAGGGGCTTGGGGGTCTATAGGCCAACTGCTGAGTGAGGCCATGGATGTTCAAGATCCCCAGTTCCTGCCACTTGGTTTCTGCTGGGAGGCTGAGCCCCAGACTGGGAAAAGGAGAGCATTTATCATGGGCCCGCACCATGTTAAGCACCTTTATCATAACTGAGAGGAAGTGTTAACACACATTTTGTAGGTGAGGAAACTGAGGCTGGGAGAGGTGAAGGTGATTTGTTTAAAACCACACAGCTGGGATGTAACTGAGTTTGAACTGGTTTGTTTACCTCCAGAGCCTGTGCTTCTTGGACGATGCCATGCTACCTCCTTGGCAATACTTTGACTTGTCCTACTCAGTGGAAGCCTCTAGGTAGGGAGCAAACTTTCCCTATCATGTTTTAGTAAGCTTAGTTCAGGACTTAGAAGATGAATGGCAAGAAAATAATCAAACCTCAATTGCTTATCTAAGAATTTCCAGGTGATGCCCAGTCCATCAGGGACTTTCCTGGGACTACAAGGAATTTTCTGGCATGGGTGGCCTGGGCAAGGAGAGCATCCAGTATCATGCCTTCCTTGGCAATCCTATGAAATTCATTCCTTTATTCAATTATCAGTGTCTGTCACAGTCTCCTTCTTACCAGAGAGGCACTCCCTTGAGCTTTAGGCTGGGGAGGGGAGGAACCTTTGTACTGGCACACTGCTCCATACAGGCTTCTAGAAGTCTCAGGGTACCCTGCTCAATGCCTTTCTGATATCTAGCATCCCTTCTCCATCCTAGCCCTGGCTCTAGAACAGTGGTCCCCAACCTTTTTGGCACCAGGGACTGGTTTTGTGTAAGACAATTTTTCCACAGACTGGGGCGGTGGTGGGGGGAAAGGATGGTTTCAGGATGATTCAAGCGCATTACATTTATTGTGCACTTTATTTCTATTACTATTACATTGCAACGTATAATGAAGTAATTACACAACTCAGCATAATGCAGAATCGGTGGGAGCTCTGAGCTTGTTTTCCTGCAACTAGATGGACCCATCTGGGAGTGATGGGACCACCTCAGCTCCACCTCAGATCATCAGACATCAGATTCTCATAAGGAGCGCGCAACCTAGATCCCTCGCATGCGCAGTTCACAGTAGGGTTCGCGCTTCTGTGAGAATATAGTACTGCCGCTGTTCTGACAGGAGGTGGAGCTCAAGCCATAATTCGACCAATGGGCAGCGGCTGTAAATACACTTGAAGCCTCCCTCACTCACCTCCTGCTGTGTGGCCGGGTTCCTAACAGGCCATGGACTGGTACTGGTCCGTGGCCTGGGGGTTGGGGACCCCTGCTCTAGAGTGTCAAGATGGCCCAAGCCTGAGAGTCCAAGGGTTAGGGAAGTCAAGGTGAAGGAGTCTAGATCTTTGTCCACAAAATCAAGCAGGGCACCAGAACATAGTCACATCTCCTGTAGTGAGGGCACAGGAAATTGAGACGGGCCAGGCTGCAGACCACGGTTTCTCAAACTCCATGCTCAGTCCTGGTGGGATGGTGGCTTTCTTGTTTATTTGGCTCTTTCTAGGGCTACTCTGTTTTAGGGTTGGAGTAGCTCCCTGCCTCAGACCCTCAACAGGCAGGAGCCCCAAGTGCATATTCTTGCTGACCTAGCACACTCACAGGATCAATCTTTGTTGATGCTGATCAGTTGGGGGCACTCTTGGGACAGGAGAGCCTTCTTAGCTATGGAGTCAGGCCTGGTTTCCTATGCTGCCTTTGCCACTTTTTAGCTACCTGGACAACTGCCTTGACTATCTTTTTCTGTTAAAATGGATAATACAACCTAGTTTCTGGATATAGAATAAAATGAGCTACCTTGTATAAGGTATTTGGCTCTGAACCTTACACACAATTGAAGCTCTAAACTGTAACTTACCGACTCTCACCTGCATCACCTTTCACCTGTGTCTCGCTCCCTAAACTGCACTGATGAGCTTTCCACCAGGGTCAGTATCCACAGGAAGTTCTTTCTGGCCTTGCAGTGGGGAACCCTTCCCTCCTTGGCTGGCTCCACCCCTACCCCCATCCCAGTCAGTCTGGTCTCAGAGTGGCTAGCTTTACTCCTGTTGCATCACAGGACTGGATAGAGGGAACAGAGTCCCTTGTTTTGACCCCTTCCTGCTTCAGTGACAGGAGGGCTGCAGAGAGGGATTAGTGAGCTAATTAGAAATGACTGTATCTCTCGGCATTAATTAGCAGTGCTGTGGGCTTGCAGCATGCACTTTGGAATTGAGCCCCCTGCGGGACAGCATGGCAGGGAGCCCTCTGCACTGATTAGAAATGATGGAACAGGTTTGGGTAGGCACAGTAAGGGCTACCCTCTCAAGGTATCTGGGCTGTCTGACTCAGATCCTCTATACCTTTATGACTGGGCCTCAGTCTCCTCTTCTGTAAAATGGGACCAGTGGACATGAGAGAAATTCTCACTGGGGTAATTCTACATAGGACACTAAGGTCTGTACCTCAGGGCTCTTGGCCCAGGAGCAAAGGGGTTTTAACCGATAAGTTAACAGCAGGCCAAATCAGGCCCCTGGAGGGACCTTGGATTCTCGCCAAGAAATGTTCTCTAAAGTTATGCTTCTTGACTCTAAGAGAGCCTATGGTCTTGGCTTTCTGGGGAGACACATAGCAAGTGCCAAGGAGAGCATCTTTGCTCACTGGATTCATTGAGCACTGCAGGTAGGAAGGTAAGGGTTGAGCTTGAGCCAGCTGTGGCCAAAGAATGGACACTTCACTGGCCTAGCACCAATCTCCTCCCCAGGTGCTCTTGGCAAGGTCCAGTCCCCAAAGGAGCCAAAGGTGCTGCACGATGAGGGCCAGATGAGGCACTGAACAAAAGGGCTAATGGCTGGCAGGAGGTCAGGATGTGTCAGATTCACTGGGACCTTGGGAACTACAGTGACCGTCTGCCTGTTCTATGCTTTGTTTTCGGTTTCTCCATGCAGCTCGGATTGGGAAAATGAAACGGAGGAAGCAAGATGAAGGGCAGGTATGTCCCCTGTGCAGCCGCCCCCTGGCAGGATCGGAGCAGGAGATGAGTAGGCATGTGGAGCATTGCCTTTCTAAGGTAGAGGGGCCATCACCACCTCCCTCCCCTCCTCTCCCCTCCTTCCCCTGACACTAGCTGCTGACTGCCTCCAGATCTATGGGCTGTTGGGGTCTCCCTGTGGTCTCAGCAGCTTCTTACTCTCTGTTCTTTGCTCTCTTCCTTTGCTTTCACTCTCCTACTCCTCCCCTCGGGCTCCAGTGGAAGACTATTGGGGAAAAGCCCAGCTCTTTGACCTCTAGATTGGTTTACTCCAAAGGAACCCTAGAGCTGGGGGCCTGTGGGGCACACTGCAGCTTGGGGCTAGGGCTGTGCCTTCCTTGCAGGCCCTGGGGAGCAGGTAGGGATGGCCTGGGACCCGCATGATCCTGCTCTGCTCTTCACAGAGGGAAGGCTCCTGCATGGCTGAGGATGATGCCGTGGACATCGAGCATGAGAACAGCAACCGCTTTGAGGAGTATGAGTGGTGCGGGCAGAAGCGGATACGGGCCACCACTCTCCTGGAAGGTGGTTTCCGAGGTACAAGCAGCTGACACAGGCAGTGGCACTCGGGTGTCCAGGCCTCTGCTGGGTATCCATCTGTTGGGAGCCAAGAGGCCAGGGCTGGTGGCTGGTCATTCCACCACGTGCGAGCTGCTGCTGGTGGGGCTCCTTTGTGACTGTGCTGCCTGCCTGTGATGTGCATATTAAAATGGATGTATTTGGGTGGGGAAATGGAACTGTGAGGCTGCAGGCTAGGAGTGACGAGGGGGTCTCTCAGCCTCGGGTGATGCATTGAAGGTGACAGCCAAGCCACGTTAGCACCTGCATAAAATATTAAAGGGACGGTTATGCATTTATCACTCCATCCCTCTTAAGGCTGATAAATGAGAATCCAGCAACCTGCTGTACACCTCCAGCACTGGGGACCCCGAGGGCTTCCAGGCAAACACATTGGATTCCCCCCCAGCCCCC
>NW_006796183.1:1471405-1477662 GCF_000442215.2 Lipotes vexillifer
CCACCCCCCCGCCCCTCCTCCTCGGCCCCATGTCAGGGAAATCAGTTACAGAGGAGAGAGTGAGTTATGGCAAAATTTGACCTCCCATGAGCCTTCACTGGTGAATCTAATTTTAGCTCCGATCCCATCTCTTCTCCCTGGGCACCCTCTGCCCTGAAGCAAGAGGGGTCTGTGCCCAGCTGCTCCCTGCTTCCCTGGGACTCTCCCCCACTGCTGCAGAGGACTCTGCAGGACCCTGCCCAGCCCCACTACCTACTTGGCTCCTTGGAGAGATATAGCTTGGCCCAGTGGAAGTCCCCCACCCCGACCAGGTCAAATAGCAGACTGGTAGGTGCCCAGGGTCGGTGTCCTCTTGTCAAAGCCTTCTGCCTTGGGCAGGGCAAAGGGGGAGCTTTCAGTCTCCAGCTCTTCTCTCTTTCTGTGCACAGGCACAGCTGGCACTGCAGCTGTGGTCATGAAGTGAGCCAGTCTGCTCCCCATCTGCCTCCAGTTCTCTGGGCAACACCCTTGGGAGTATTGCTGTGTCTGGTCCCTGGGGAATCTCACAGCAGCTGGGAGGAGGGTCTCTGCCTCACTGGGGCAGTGCTTCTCGGGCTGGTGCTGAGGAGTGGTCCCTACAGTGCCATCCAGGGCAGACTGGCTACATGAAGGGGCCATGAGCCCAGGTGTGGCGTTATGCTTCTGGGCTTCTCTCATATTGCCCGAGCGTTTGTGGACAAGCTAAAGTGTAAATCAGGAAGGTTAATCAGGCCAAACTGTTTCCCGAGCCTGAGTGCTGAGCTGGGAGGATGTCCGTTTGCCATTTCACTCTGGTCCTATCCTGGAGTTTCCGAGTGTCTGAGGCCCAGGGAAGATGAGCAGCAAAGCCCAGGGTCCAGTGACTTGTACAGACAGGTGTCTGTTCAGGGGCAGTTCCAGGATGCTGCTCTGGGTTCGCCCTGTTGGGTGGCTGCAGATTTTCATATCTTCCATTACTGCGACAAGTTTTTAGTCAGGTTTCTTGGCACAGTACTGGACCTGGTGGCTTCTGGGCACCAAACAGGGCTTAGGGGGATGAAGCTGCATGGGGCCTGCTGCTACAACCAAGTATTTCCCAGGCGCTGGGACGCACTTGCAGAGCGGGTGTGAGGGGCTCTTCAGCCCTATGGGGGGGTGTCAGTTTTCCCTGAGTGTTTACACTGTGAGGTTGTTCTTTTCAAGAATTCCTGAGAGGAGTTCAAAGGGGGCTTTTCTTTGAGCGATTTCGAGAGTGAGAATGAGAGTGAGACTTGAAGAGGGAACGGGGGCCGGAGGTGCCTTTATCTGCAGAGAATTGCTCCGGCTTTCCTGATAGAAGCTGCTGCCGCCTCTTAAACAGCTTAGTGCAGTCAAAAGACAGGCAGACTTGAAAGGCTGTTTTACAGCGAGATCAGCAGGGGCCACGAGGCAGAGAGCAGGGCGCAGTGGAGCGGAGGAGGCTGAGGCTCCTCTGTGGGGGGTGCTATCAAAGGAGGCCCTGTCTGATCCTGACTGCCTCTGCCCCCGAAACCCTGTCTGCAGGAGCTGGCCATCTGTCAGTCTACCCACCTTGGCCAGGACCGATAGGCCCCAACTCTTGGGGGGTTGGGTGTGGCCCCGCCAGGCGGGCTGGTGTCAGTGTAGTGCATTGATCGCCCGCCGGGCGGGCTGGGCCGCAAGCCGGGCAGCGCGTGCTTAATGTGATTGAAAGGCAGTTAAAATGGCGGTGACCTTTTCAGGAGGAATTAGATTGCCTGCCAAGACCGGTTAGAGGGAGTGATAACGCTGGCTGAGGAAGCTGCCCAGCTGACTTCAGAGAGAGGGAGCAGAGGCAGGATGAGCAGGCCAGTGGTGAGGCCCATTTAAGCCGAGCTGTGCATGCTGACAGAACAGAGATTGCTGTCCTTGTTGGATATGAAAGAATTGCAGATAAGTTCCTGTATCCAATCACCCCCTATCCCTCCTCCCAGACCAGGACCCCTTCATCATCCTCAGCAAAGCTTCCCACCAGGCCCACTGGGAGCTGGTCTGGTGGAGCAAATCAGTTTCCTTGAATGTATTCTGCCGTGGAACCAGTGAACAAACAAGAGGTTTTGGTGGGACACTTGGCTGAGGGGAATGGGCCTTGGAGATGGGGCCTGTGGTTACTGAGGGTGAGGCCCAGATTGCTTAGGCCTGGGAGTACTTGGAATTGGTATTTTAGGACAAAGCGAAGGACCAGACAGAACAGGTAAGCACTGAGATAGGTCCAGCTGGAAGTGGATCTTTAAGAGTCTGAAGGAAGAGAGAAAGTTTTCAAGAGAGTAGTTTGGAAGAAACTTTCAGTGACTAGGAAACGCTCTGGCCTTCTCAGTTCTCGGAGATGCCCTGGGCTGCGTGCCTAAGCTATCGATTGTCCTCTCTGAACCTTAGGTTTGCTAACGTGCTAGTGCTGTTTCTCCCCACCCAGAGTTAATAATTGCGTAAAGGGCAGCACATGGACCCTAGTGCTTCACCAACATTCCCCTAAAAGAGCTCAACAGTTAGGGAAGAAAGACGCTCTTCCGCTCTTCTGGTGCCCTACGTCAGCCCTGGGCCACAGCGGAAACCTAATTATACAGCCCTTGGGGACAAACCCGTTCCTGCCTATAGTCGACGGAGGTATGTGATGAATGAGCCCCAGCTGTCCTCATTGCCTGTCACCAGCTCCTGGGTCCCGGAGAAGAGACTTGTGGTGGGAGCTTTGGTCCCTCCTGTTTTAGTTGCCAGTGAAAGTTCGCCCAGCTGGATTGGGGGAGCCTGGAGTTCATCATATCTGGAATGGACAGGCTGGAGAGAGAATATGGAATGGTTAGCTTCAGATAAGGTCACAGTGATGTGGTGGGCACATGAGTGGCAAGATGGAGGGATTTCCCAGGAGGCGGCACGGGAAGTGGAAGGTGCTGCAACTCCATCTTTGAGCCCTGGAGGAAAATGCATCCCTGGAATCCAGCACTGAGCCCCTTTGAATCAAACAGGTGTTGGACAGGGATGATACTAAGAGAACCCACTGTCCAGGGCCTCTGCCCTGCCCCAATCCTGGCCTAGGGACTGCATCTTTCTCGAGTTCTTGCCTTAGATTTAGGCTGGTTCCATGTGGCCTGGGATGAGATGCCATGGAGAGGACAGGCAAGGCAGCTGTGGCACAGGTCTTTTAACTGGCTGTTGCTTGATAAAACTTCAGCTCCAGATTATGGGTCATGGGGTTGAGAGGTGTTCTTAGCCCAAGGGCATGGAGAAATTGGCCTGGCCATAGCTGCTGCCTCCTTTGCCGTGTTGGTTTCCAAAAGATAGGAGCCTCAGATGCTAAAAATGTCCCCCAGCGCAGCCCTGCTGCCAGGTGCAGTCAGTGACAGGTGTGGGAACAGCCGACTGCTGCAGGCAGTGTTGGAATGGAGAGCGTTAGGGCTGCCGCCTTCTACCTCCTTACTACCTTTAGTTATAACTGTTGCCTGCTGGGAGGGGCGAGGAGAGGTGGCAAGGAGCAGGGCACCTTCTTGTCCCCTGTGGCGACTGACGGGATTTAATCGCCTTTTGGAACACAATTGTTAAGCTGGGACCGGGGGAGTACAGGCAGAAGGAGTAAGTATCAGTGGTTTTAAACGGCGTCTGTCTCTCTGCGTCTCTCCTGACGTGAGGCAGTGAAACACGTTATCGAGGAGGCCCGGAAAGTGGCTAAGTGCGTTTGACACACGCCAACTCCCTGCCTCCACACTGGATAATTGCATTGTCAACTGTTCAGCGAGGTGGCAGGTGACACTGCAGGCCGATTGATTGTCCCGCATCGCAGCTCCCCAGACTGTCAGCTCCCCAATCGATGGCGTTTACACAAGACACCGTAACTGCATCTGTAACTAATTCCAGTGTAAAACTCTCCGGAAGCTGCTGCTCTGCATCACCACCCCCAAACCACACCTTTGGAGAGCACACGCCTCCAGAGGCCCCAGGACTCCATTCTCCCTGGGCTCTGGTTTTGTTGGGAGCAGCAGGTGAGGAAATCGATGGCTCCCTTTTTGTGGTTTCATGTTCCAGGACGTTACTGCCCCCAGTAAGCGGGCATCTCCAGTTTCTCAATCGATTATCTGATCAGTTGATCAAATTAACGCTGATTTTTTTTCTCTCTCTCTCTTTGACCTAAGAAAAAAGGAGTTTATGCGAGGGGGGTCGTTTTTATAAAATTTAGGCTTTGCTTATCATATATGCACTTAACCCTCTCCCTTTCTATTGCTAGTGTCCAGTTGGAGGGAAGAGGTTTTTTGCACCGCCCGTCCTCCCAGGACCAGGCCCCCACTGCTGAGCATCACTGACTATCAGGCTTAGTCTGCCTGTGGGCGGCAGCCCAGCCCTTTGTGCCACAATACAGTGGGGCTGAGCCTCAGCAAGGCAGCCTCCCTGGTGACTAAAGGGTACTCTAGGTCATCTTGCAGGTCCCAGGGGCAGAGTCCCTTCCCTGGATAGTAGCATCAGGAGTGGCAGCTTGCCTGTTATCCCCGGAGCTGCACAGAACAGGAGCCAGAGGCTTGGAAAGGAGTACTCTGTGCCATCTTGCCTCTGAGTATTGGCTTGGGATGTTCCAGCAGCTGAGAACATAAAATGACTGTGGAGCCTTCTTCTCAAAGCAGGGCGGGGGGCACAAGCTGGCAGGGGCGCTGTCTGCATAAAATGGCTTTATGGCCGTTTCTTTTTATTATGATTCTGCCAGAAGTCAGCAAGTGACATTTCATTAAGAAAATAAAGTTTAATGTGCTGGGAAGGAGGTTGGAGCTGGCTGGGGCAGCACAAGAGTGAAATTGGTGGCGGCAGCCTGTTCTGAACACCTGTGGGGGTAGGGAGAGGTTCCCAACATCTGTCTCTGCTGGGGGGTGGGGTCAGGGTCAGAGGAAACTGCTCAGACCAGAGACAGGCCTTTTCCTTGGCAAACAAGATGTGTTGTGCTCTCCATCCTGCCAGGCTGGTCAAGGGAGCAGAAGGTCGCGGCTCACCCGAGAGCTGGGGTCTGAGAGGGAGGGTTGTGGCCTGAGAGGTTTCTCCAGGCCACCGGCTAATCAGGCCTTGGCCTTCCTTCTGGCACAGGGCTCCTAGGACCTAATAGAACAGCACTGTTGGCATTAAGCCATTACTGCTTGGGTGTGTTGTATGGCACCTGCTGTGGGCCTGGCCAGCTCTGTGCTGGATGACGCTGAGATCACAGACTTGGGCTTTCATTCTGGTAAGGGACAGTGACAATACATGGTAATAAATATGATTTTAGAGTTGCACAGGAGCCTGGATGGACGCCGCAGAAGGGACCCCTATGTAGAAATGTCTGGGGACATCTCGTCCACACTCAGCACCTTGAGGGTAGGAATCAGATCTGGAAATGGAAACACTGTCCTCAGTGTCAAGCCAGGCAGAGGGTGAGTCCGATAAAGGTTGAGAGAATGTTGAGGTGAGTTCATTCAGGAAGTATTTATAGAGCAACTACCATGTGTAGGCACTATGAATAGAAGGCATGATTGAGAAGAGTCAGACTCGCAGAGCAAGCAGGAATTTGTTCTGTAGACCAAGAGGGAGATGTTTCTAGGCAGAGATAACAGGAAGTACAAAGGCAGGAGGGCATAAGAAAACATGCAGGACTTGGGAAACCACAATAGCTATGTTCCACTGGAGTACAAGACCTGGTCCAGGTCTGGTAGGCAATGAGACTGCAGAGATAAGGACTTCGGCCACTGGGCTGCTTTATGTGTTGAGAAGCTAGGACTTTTCCTAGCAGTTTGGCGGTGCCCAGTTTTCTCAGCTTTGCCATGGGAGCCATACTGGGCTGAGGAGTGGTGCCAGGATTCTCGGCTTTGCTTCTCGCCCACCCGAAAGGCAGGGCTGGGCAGGGCCGGGCAGGCCCTGGCTAAGCCAAGGATGTGAGGCTGACTGTTGAGCTGCGTGTACTTGGGGGAGGGAGGTTGGCAGAGCTCGGGAGGCGCAGGCTGTAAGTGAACCTGACGGCTACATTCTGATTGATGGCGGAGTTTGTCTCCCAAACTGTCAGAGGGTTTATAGAGGTGCCATTCACCCACAAGGTGGGAATTGCTTGTCAGGACACTTGGCCGTGAACAGTAGACAGAGCTGTAACTTGGCGTTTTCTCAGCTTAATGGCCCCGCTGCTGACCTGCCTGCTGCCTCGAGTTTGTTGGTGCCTCATTGTGGAGGGCAGATGAGGACTGGCAGGGAGGGGTGGAGCCTGGGCAGTGCCTGGCCTCTCTCTTTCC
>NW_006796183.1:1477815-1479053 GCF_000442215.2 Lipotes vexillifer
TCTTTCCCTGGTGCTGCTTCCCTCTGGGTTGGGTGGAACCTTTGTGAGACCAGAGACCAGATGTGTAGGAGGGAGAAGGATCAGGAAGGAAGTGCTTTTCGAAATGGGCTTGAAAGGTGGAGAACATTCCAGATGGAGGGGAGAGCATGAGCGGGACACGGTGGCGTTTGAGGTGCAGTAAGTAGTCTGTCCGTATATGTGGAGCTTATGGAGTGAAGTGAGAGAAAGAGGGAAGGTGGAGAAGTGGGGGCATCCGGAGCTTAGCGGGTCTAACTGAGGAGCTGGGACTTGGTCGTGCGTGCAGAGGGGAGCTGCAGACACTGCTGGAGCAGGGGAAAGAAGGGTCACAGCTCTAAGGTGACAGGGTGAAGGAACAGGCGAGAGGCATGACAACCCGTTACATGTCTGTTGCCCTGATGAGCGTGTTAAGACCCTGGAAGTGGGAAGAATGAACAAGAAATTTCTGAGATCATCGGGCAGAACCCTGAGCTGCTTCACACCTCTGATTCCACTCAACCCAGATGCCACTGCTTTCAGCCCCTTTTGTCGCCAGCAGGGCTGTTCCACTGGCTCGTGAGATGTGGTCCGAGAGGGGGGCCACTGGGAGAAGACATGGGCGGGGAGGGAGAAGTAGCTTTGTGGTCACTGGCCCTGGGCCATCAGGACGGGCGGTCCTGGGAGTCAGACCACATGGCAGGTGAGCGGGCCTGGAGTAGCTTAAGCAACTCAGCGCCTTACGTCACCACCGCCGCCACTGGCCGAGAGCGCCTCTGGCTGTGCCAGATGCTCCTCGCTGAGGTCAGCTACCTGCCTGGCCCTTGGCCCTGCCTCCGCCCACCTGCTTGCCTCCATGGACTGCTTTGAGAAGCAGGTGTGCATGCTTGTCCTCCCTCGGCCATCCCTTCTTAATCCCTTTATAACTGCACTTGTCCAGGAATCTGGGCTGAGTGAGGTTGGGATGAATAATTAATGTCAGGCACTTCAGACACCAAATATTTGAACAGCTGCCTTGTGTTTTTGCTGGCAAGGACCTGATGGCCAAAACCAGGACGTTGGCTGGGGGTCCTGCTGTATGGCTCTGACAGGCCTTTGCCAGCCTACTCTCCCTTCTGGTAGACTTGTCAGGCTGGACCATGGGACATGGGATGCCCAGGTCCTGGGTGGGGGTGGCCTTGTAGACCTGAATGTCTCTGTCTTCTTCCTGCTCTTCTTAGACCTGGAAGACAGGTGTTCAGCAG
>NW_006796183.1:1479063-1479405 GCF_000442215.2 Lipotes vexillifer
ACTAGGTGTCTCCTAAGGACCTGACCTAGTGTATGAATGGGCTAGTTTATAAGCAGAGACCACTTGGAGCAGGAGGCAGTGCAGAGAAGGCTGAGGTATGCAGAGTGAAAAGGCCTGAAATGTCAGAGTCAAGAGCACCCAAGTTGGGGCTTCCCTGGTGGCGCAGTGCTTGAGAGTCCGCCTGCCGATGCAGGAGACGCGGGTTCGTGCCCCGTTTCGGGAAGATCCCACATGCCGCGGAGCGGCTGGGCCCGTGAGCCATGGCCGCTGAGCCTGCGCGTCCGGAGCCTGTGCTCCGCAAATGGGAGAGGCCACAACAGTGAGAGGCCCGCATAACGCAAG
>NW_006796183.1:1479415-1481311 GCF_000442215.2 Lipotes vexillifer
AAAAAAAAAAAAAAAAAAAAGCACCCAAGTTTCTTGGCTCTCTATATCCCAAGCCCACATTTCTGTTTGGCCTTACCTAGCCCAAAACCTGAGCCGTACCTAGGGAAACAGAAGGGGTACCCTTGGACTCGTCTTGCTGGCCCCAGGCCCTCCTCATATCCTGCTTCCCACAGGCTCTGGCTTCGTCATGTGCAGCGGCAAAGAGAATCCGGACAGTGATGCTGACTTGGATGTGGATGGGGATGACACTCTGGAGTATGGGAAACCACAGTATCCTTGGGGCACTGCGGGACAAGGTGGGGCTGGTGGGACAGTCCAAAGGGAATAAGAAAAGTAGCGAGCACCTCCGGTCACTCATCCACACCACCCCCCACCAGGGTCAGTGTCTCAGCTTGGGCCAGGGGAGCCCTCCTGAGGATTCAACCCTCATGGCCCACCGCAAACTAGGATCCATTGTCCTTGACCACCATGCCAGATACACGGAGGCCGACGTCATCCCCTGCACAGGCGAGGAGCCCGGTGAAGCCAAGGAGAGAGAGGCACTCCGGGGCGCAGTCCTAAAGCAAGTGTGGGCGCAGGCTTGGGCGGGTGGGTTAGAGGGATGGGAAGCCCTGAGGTGGGTGTCAACCCAGTACCCGCCCTCAGGGTTATCCTGCCTGCCTTCAGGGCTCACTTTGTTCTTCCTCCTTCCTTTCCTCTAGTGGTGGCCCTCCCAGCACACGCATCACACCTGAGTTCTCTAAATGGGCCAGTGACGGTAAGTCCTGACGCAGGTTAGGAGTGATGGGGGGTGGTAGTGACTGCGTTAAGCCCAACCCCTCACCTGTGCTGCCCAGTCTGGCCAGAGTGTGAGTTGCCTCTCTGTCCCAGCAGAGATGCCATCTACCAGCAACGGTGAGAGCAGCAAGCAGGAGGCCATGCAGAAGACCTGCAAGAACAGTGACATCGAGAAGTGAGTGTTTGGCCAGGAGGGAGGCCTGGGGAACCACAGCTCAGTTGGAGGGCGAGGGGCCCTTTGCTACCAGGAAGGCCTGCTGCCCTGGGCACACAGCCGACAGTGGGGCCCAGCTGGTGCTGAGCATGCCTCTGTGAATTGATCGCTGGGCCCAGGCCCTGGGAGCCTTGGTGGAGGGAGGAGCAGTCAGCCTGCCTGCCTGCCTGCCCGCCCCGCCGCAGAGGCCTCCGCCCAGGGAGTGTGATGTATGGCTGCCCAGCCCAGCCAGCACACTTGATTCATCTCCAGTTTCTGTTTCTTAATCGAGAGCTAAATTGGTTTCATTTTTCTTGTCCCGGGTGGCGCTTGCAGTGGGTTTTAGGCAGGAGTATTGGGTCTCATCACTTCTGGTAGGAATTTTTGGCCCGTGTTCTCAGGCAGGGGAAAAGGGGGTCCGTTAGCACTTCTCCCAGGGTTGGGCAACCCCTGGCCTGGATCCTCAGGAGCCACCAGGATTTGAAATCAGCAGGGCACCTTACTGCCTTTCCAGAAGCCCAGACAAGGCCAGTTCTGGCCCCAGGACATGGCATTGTCCAGTTCTGGCTGCCTGGAGCTGCTGCCATTGGCCATTGCCTAACTCCTCACACCCGCCCTTCCCTCCTCTCGAGGCTAGGTTGCCCAGGGTTAAAAGGCAACCTCTTCATTCCAGGGCCAGTGTTCCATCTTGCCTTCTGCCAGGAGAGTGGATTGCAGGCCGGTGCAGGGCCGGGTCGGTGGCCCAGGGTCACCTCCCATTTGTTTCCCTCCATTTTGTGTTGTCATAAATTCATTCCAGCCCGTTGTGGTTGATCAGTTTATCTCGGCCAGGGCCGTGAGTGCTGCTGGCATGATGTATGTGCCGCAGCACAGGGCCCAGCTGCCCATGAATCACCGCAGCTGCTCCATGTCAGCGCCAGAGCGGT
>NW_006796183.1:1482263-1527423 GCF_000442215.2 Lipotes vexillifer
GGGTTCGGCGCAACCAGCTTGAGGTGGGGGGGAGAAATGACGTATGGATGTTTATTTAATAATTCTCTCCTACTCCAGCTGAGCGGGGCGGGCGGGGCCGTAAGGGGCACCCACCCTCATCTAGAGGGGCTGCTCATAAATCAGAAAGACAAGATCATTAATCAGGGATGGCGCCCAGGGGGAGGTGGGGGCCAGAACCAGTGGCCATCCATGAAGGTCCTACCCGCTGAGGGCTGGGGGAGCTGGGGGCTGTCCCACCTGTGTGAGCACAGGCACCAGTGGGCAGGGCTGTCTGTAATGAGCTGGGGACTGGCTCAGTCATGTGTAGAGATCTCCATTGGGTCTGGATTTGCCAAGATTAGGGCCCTTCAGTCCCCATAATGTCTCTCTTCCCCGTACACATTATGGGTTCCCATCCTAGATCTTTTTCACCACCTAGGGGAGGAGAAAGGCAGGAAGACATGGCTTCTTCCAAGAAATTCTCCACCCCATACCCTAGAGGGGCTCAGGAATAGCTCACAACCTACCTGGGTCAGGGGCCTGGAGGATTGCGTAGTTCACCAGAGCAAAGAATAGAGGCCAGTTATGTGCCAAGCAAATCCAAGATGGGGTGGGCTCTGGAATTGGATTTGGCCTTGGAGCCTTTGGAGATGGAAGTGGGAAGTGGCTTCATTCTCTCCTGGCCCCATCCTTTTTGTCTTCCCAGCTCTAACTCATTCTCTGGTTTGGAGTTTGACAGTTAGTTTTCTACTCGGGTAGGCTGCCCCCAGCTCCAGGCCTTGGTTTCCCAATCTTTGAAATAACCTCTTAGGATCAGCCTGGTCCTTGGAGAGGAAGGGAACACAGCTACCCATCCTTGTCTCCTTGTCAGGAACTTACCAACAGTCCAGGTGGGGATGGCACATAGAGCATTAGGCAAAGTGCCTGGGGGAGGAGCCAGCTGTGCAAGTGCTTGTGAGGAAGGAGGGGGTGGTAAAAGCTTTCCAGAGCTGGAAAGTTAGGAGTGGATGCTCCCAGGAAATCCGCCAATGCCAGGAGGAGTTGTAGTCAGAGCCTTTCTCAGCTTCCCTGGAGAGAGGCAAGGCAGAAAGAATCATGCACCCATGGAGTGATGGATCTAGAGCATCCCTGACATAGGGACACAGCCATCAGGAAGTCACATTCTGTGTCGCTGCTAGTGCCCTAAAAGAGAAAGGTGAGAGATCAAAGTTCATTGCTGCCCATGAAATGTTTCCCATCATCCTGCCCATGCCCCCCCATTACCACTTACACCTAGCAGGGACAGACTACCTGTAAGCTTTCAGGCTTTCTGGGCCAACTCTCTCCCCTAAGCTGGCAAGACAGGCCACCCTAGGTGATGGTCCTTGCCCACACACCACCCTTGTGATTCTACCTCAGCTGATTGAATACACCCTTTAAACCTCAGCTTTTACCCTTTACAGCCCTCTTCCAACATTCTCAACAACTTCCTGTAAATTACCGGTAAGATAAACTTTACTCTCTGATTGCGGCATCTGGGGTCTTCTTGGACACAGTCACCTTTCCCAGTGTAGCACCTTCTGCTTACTCAGAAGTGAGCCTTCCAGCCAGATGGGGCTCTAGGGCCTCTAGGCCTTGTTCCCACTGTTCCCTCAGCCTGGAGGCCTGTCTCCTCCTGGGTGTAGCCAGTGTAGGGTAGTGGTTACTTAAACAGTTACTGGTTGATCACAGAATCAGTCTGCCAGGGTTTGAATCTCATCTTCCCCACTCTGTGAACCTTGGACAGGCTACTTTTTCTGTGCTTTAGTTTCTTCATATATAAAATAGGAGTATTAGGATCTCTTCATGGGGTTTTTGTGAGGTGTAAATAAGATAATTACTTTTAATCCCTCACTACAATCTCTGGCATTTAGTAAGTGCTTAATAAATTTTAGTTCTTTTATTTGTATTATTGTCATTATTATTCCCTAAAGCCTGTCTCCAGTGCCATCTTTCTTTTCGAAGCATTCTTCATCCTCTGAGCCTCTCCAGGTTCTGTTGACTTGTTTTAGGAGAGGTGGGAGGGATCACTCTTCAGAATAGTCCTAGCTATTCCCTGTTCAGTATTGCAGCTCAGAGAGTCTTCAGGAAGTTGTAGGGACCTTGTGCAGGGCTTGGACTACGGGTGAGGACCAACAGGACATCTGACATGCCTAGGAAGAAGCAACCAGGAGCCCTTGAGGTAGGCTAGGACTGTAGCCCAGGGGCCTCATCAGTCCCCGCATTTTTCACTGTCCCTGGGGGTTAGACCAGCTATTTCTTCAGCAGATGTTTATTCATACTCACGTGCCTAGTATGGGGCTAATGTTCAGAGTGTAGTGGTGTAGTGAGCAGCTTGCCCTCAGGGAAGTGAGTCTAGCAGTGACAGACATTTGTGGTTATACTGCTGCGGTGAAGTCCAGTACAGGGGCTGGAAGAGCACAGAAGGGGCAGCCACCATTGGGGTACTGGCTGGGGGCTTGGAAAAGGCTTCTGGGAAGAGGTGGGAACTAGGCCTGAATGATGAGATGGGACTAGTGAGGAGGTTGGGGTGATCCAGAAGCAGAAAGTGGTGAGAGGCCAGTAGAGTGAAAAATGGTGGGGTGTGTGGGGAAACTCAGGAGTTTGGCATGGATGGAGCATAAAGTACGTGGCAGGGCACTTGAGGGATGCGGCTGGCAGGGACCGGCCCAAGGAGGCCCTTGTAAGCTTGTGGAGAGTTTGGTGGAGCTTTATTCTGAGGTAGACACTAAAATGTTAGAAGTAGAAGTGGTCAGGTTTGCAGAATTCTAGGTGCTGTAGGAGAACAGAGTGGAATGAGGGGACAGGGTCTGAGAGGCCACTCAGGTTGGTGGCACAGTCCACAGAGGAAGTCATGAGCACCTGGACTAGGGGTGGTAGCTATGGAAAGAAGTGGAGATGCCAGAGATATTAGGAGCTAGATGACAGATTTTGGATGTGAGGAGTGACTGGGAAGAAGTGGTTTGAGAATGGTTCCCGGGTGTCTGGTTTAGAAATTCACCAGGACGGAGGTAGAGGAGCAAGGAGAGGGTGAGGAGTGCATTTCTGGAATATGGAGTTTGCGGATCAAGGATATGGGTGGGGCGTCTAGCAGACAGCTATATATGCGACTCTGGAATTCAGGGGAGTTGTAGGCTGGAGGTTCAGGTTAGGGATGCCAGCCTGCTGCCTGCCCAGGTATGCCATTCTCTTTGCAGAATCACCGAAGATTCAGCTGTGACCACGTTTGAGGCCCTGAAGGCTCGGGTCAGGGAACTTGAGCGGCAGCTATCCCGTGGGGACCGTTACAAATGCCTCATCTGCATGGTGAGAGGAAGGGAACCTCGGGCGCCCTTGCTCAGGCTTCAGTGCTCCCTGGGGGTTGGAGAGGGTCTCTGCCCTGTGATCTGGGCCCTTCAGAGGGTGGGACAGCCTCAGAGTGACCCCTCCCTTCTCTGCCCATTTTCTCCCTAGGACTCATACTCGATGCCCCTAACGTCCATCCAGTGTTGGCATGTGCACTGTGAGGAGTGCTGGCTGCGGACCCTGGTGAAGTGGCATGGGGGTCGGGAGTGGGTGGCCATTTGGGGTACTGCCCAGATGTCCATGTTCGTGCTTGAGCCTGCTTCGGGGGAGGAGGAGCGAGGAGCAGAGGAACAGAAGCGTAGACCATAGCCCGAAGCCAGGATGTTCACCCCCAAGCTCACTACCCTCTCTCCTCTCCCACCCCAGGTTTATTAAATTCTCCCCACCCGTGGGTTCTCTTGCCTGCTCCCTTCCCCCATCCCCCCACCCCAGCAGGCCCACGTATGACGCACAGCAGTGAGATCCCGGGTCAGGAGGAGGCTGGGTGTGGGTAAGCAGGACCAGGGCCTCAGCCCCTCCCCCTCCCATTACTAAGCTCCTTCTGCTCCTGCCCCTGTTCTTCGCTCGGGAGCAGCCATTAAAATGTCGCCCGGAGACAGCAATAAAAGGCCCGGACGTGGGCTCTGTGTCCTGATCAAAGGCCGCGTGTAATCTCGTTAGGGCCGCGGCAGCCACAGCTGGACCCAGCCTTGTTCTCATTACTGGGGCTCCCGCTGCGGGCCTGGCCAGCCGGTTTGATCCTGGCGTCTCCCCAACGCAGGAACGTGCCTGCCTGCTCACAGAGGCTGCCCATGCCTCCCCAGCGCAGGCAGGCAGGACCGATCCGAGGTCCCAGCACACAGCTGGTTCGGGGAGATGCAGCTGCAGGCCCAGGGGCTCACACGAGCAAATGTGCGGCACAGGGTATAACCAGAGCCCTCCCTGTTCTCCCTGCAGGGTGCCAAGAAGCTCTGCCCTCAGTGCAACACCATCACAGCGCCCGGAGACCTGCGGAGAATCTACTTGTGAGCTAGCCACCCCAGGCAGGCCTTGCCTCAAGCGCCCCACCTGCCCCGCCTGTGACGTGACCCCCCCCTTGTACATACTTATACACAGGTTCCCCGTGTACATACATGCACACACGAACACACACACACATGCACACACACAGGACTCGAGCCAGAGTGGAGGCTGAGGCCCAGGCCCTGCCTGCTGGCTCCCACCAAGATTGGGGACCATACCTGTTCCAGGTTCCGTTCCCAGGGTGGGGCAGGGAGGTGGGGGTAGGGGGAGTAGCCAGGCAAGGCTCCTGAGATCCAGCACCGCCCCCGCGACTGACAGACAGACAGACATGCAAACACCAGACTGAAGCACATGTAATATAGACCGTGTATGTTTACAATGTTGTGTATAAATGGGACAACTCCTCACCCTCTACCCCGTCCCCTGCCCTTTGGTTGTATGATTTTCTTCTTTTGTTAAGAACACCTGGAAGCAGTGCCTCGTTCAGGGCTGGCTGGGGGCTCGGCCCATCCACCTCTTGGGGTGCTTGCCTCTCCCTCCCCCTCTCCCTCTCCCGTGGTTCTCTTCCCTCTCCCATGTGCTCGGTGTTCAGTGGTGTATATTTCTTCTCCCAGACGTGGGGCACGTGCCCCGGGGGACATGATCCTCTCCTTAGTCTTAGCTCCTGGGGCTCCTCATAAGGAGTTGGGGGAGGGGGGAGGCACAGGAAATGGGAACCGAGCTAAAGCAGGGGCTGAGACTGGGGCTGGATGAGGGTGCTCCTGGCTACCCAGCCTTCTGCAGAGAACCTTTCCTGGGATTAGACTGCTGTTCCCAGGGAAAAGTGTTGTCTCCCCTGCCCTTCTTGTGGGCCCCATGGTGTGATGCTGTGTCTGTATATTCTATACAAAGGTACTTGTCCTTTCCCTTTGTAAACTACATTTGACATGGATTAAACCAGTATAAACCACTGCTGCCTCTGTGCATGTGTATAGGAAGGGGTGGATGATGGGGTGGTATGAACAGAGGCAGTTAAGAGGTTAATTCCTGGCTGCAGTGCAGGAAAGGACTTGGCTACGGGTTTGTAAAGCAGTGTGGGGTTGGTCTGCTCAGGGGCCCTGGAGCACTGTCGGGTGGGGGTGAGGCCGGGACCTGGACTCCTGACTATTGATGGGTAGGGGCTCCAGGTTAATTCCTTATCGATGCAGAATCGTCAGCTCATTAATCACAGAAGAGGTCAGAGCTTGGGGCTACAGAGGGCTTGCAGGCTCTATCCCCCAGTCTAGGGCTGGAACAGCTATAAGCTTGGGTGAAAATGTAAGCCCCAAACCTCTGTCCCTTTCTAGTCCCTTGAAGTGAGCCAGGGACCAAAAATGGAACCACCATCTCAGTCCCCTGTGGCTGCTTCTGTTCTCCATCCTAGTGGCCAACAGCCTGGTATAGTTAACTGCCCAGATCAAACAAACAGTAGGAACCCCCTTTAACCAAAGTGGGCCTTCAAGTCGGGGAACTGAGGCTGGGCAGCCAGCACTGGAGGCGGAGCTTTGTCAAACGGTTATCCCCATGGCTGCCCAGTGCCAGTGAGTGAGCAGCATTCTGGGTACTTGGGCAGGGGCTCAAAGCTGCAGATGAGTCCTTGTCCCCCACAGAAAGCTGTTTTGACAAAACAAGATTCTGCTAAAATTCAAGACCTCAGAGTATCTTTATGACTCCAGACTCCTCTCCTTCACACAGCAGGCCCACCCTCCATCTTCCCAAATCTGACACACCTGTCTCCTCTGGGATGCCCACAGTGAATATTATAGAATCAGGTCCAGTTGGCAGCTCCTGTCCCTCTCTGCACCCAGATGACAAATCACCCTGGTTGGAGTCCAGCGAAGGCCCTTCACAGGCCCAGGCCCAGCTTGATGACACCAAATATTCTGAAAGCAAGGATCCTGGGGCCCAAGATTCTAGGGAATGTATGTGGCCCGTTGAGGCGGAGCAGCCCCAGTGACGGCTAAGGGTTTGGAAGAGAAGTGGGCAATGCCCAATCCCCACTGGGATGGCTCCTTTCGGCTCTCTACTCTCCCCTCTCCCTGCCCTGGACTCACGTCAGTGGGTCCTTGATGGCTGGTTACTTCCACCCTGGGGACCATATGCTAACAGGAGACGTTAACCCAGAGTGAGGGCATGAAACCCGCCCTGCTGTGGGATCCTTGAGCACTGTCGTGTGCAGCACTGCCACCTGTTGGCCATGGCTAGGAATGCAGCCATGCAGGCATCCGAACTGGCTGCCACAGTAGTGGGGGAGTCCCAGAGGGCTGAGGCGATGTAGGGAGAGCTTGGCTCTGGAGACAGAGGGTCCATCAGCCCTGAGACTATCAGGGGTCAGCTCCCACCCAGAGCTTTTCCAGCCATCTCCTTCGCTGCAGGTCAAACTTTCAAAGCCCATCCCTGCCCCCCAAGTCCCTCGATCACCACAGTAAGCTCATTAAATCAAAGATTTATTGAATGCCAGCTATGTGCCAGCATTGTGCAGCAGTGACTTGTAGAATAATAGATGATGGAGGACTCTAAGGCTGAAGCCACCACTTCTGCCTACAGAGGATCCAAGTGGGTCTCCCTCAAGGAGATGAAGGAGTTTTTTTCAGGCCAGTGGTTCTGGTTCTGGTCTTTAGGGCTCCTGACTCAGCCTGTCCCAGTTCCCATCTGGCGCTGCTGTCTTCCTGCACCCCACTCCATCTGCCCACACATCTTGCAACTTTCCTGGATCTAGCGGCTTCCTGGCAAAGTGTGGTACACCTGGACAGGCCCCCCAGCTGTGTATCCTCAGCTCCCCATCTGGCTTCCACATCAGACTCCCTGGCAATGAGAAGCCTGAGTAAACTGCTAAATGGGATCCACAGGGACGGCACTCCATGCTGTGGGGCTCTGCCCTTCCGGGACTTGGGAGCACAGATCACAGCTCCTGCCCCAGCCTGCCCCTACCCTCTGGCACCTCCCTGCAAAGCTCACCTTCTATTCAAGGAATCGGAGATCAATGCTGGGGCTCATCCTCACCCCTACCCCCCACCCACAGCTTTATTAACCCTTCACAGCCTAAATGCCACAGGAGTCAGCAGCCTGACTGCTGCACTTATCCAAACACAACCACTGCTAGGCTTCCACAGAGACCTGCGCAGGCACTCCTGCCCCTAGAATCCTGGGATAAGCAAACCATCACAGTCCCCAGGACAGAGGCCCATGGAAATTCTCTACCTGGAGGACCATAAAGTCCCAGAGGGCTGCAGGGAGTTGAACCAGAAGAGGACCCCACCCATGGATGTAGGTAATGGGGAGATGTCAGGCATTTATTTCTGGAGCAGAGGTGAGGTGGGTAGGGCAAGGACCTCAGCACTGGACGCAGCTGCGCATGAAGTTGACACAGAGGCTCGTGTAGTAAGTAGGGTAGTCGCGGAGATGACTGACGTGTGCAGATGACCCAAAGTCCACAGAGTGCACCAGGACCCGGTGCGCCAGGCGTGCCTCCACCATGCGCTCCACGTCCCTGGCCAGGACCACCTCGTCGGCCCTGGAGTAGAGGTAGAGCTCGGGCCAGCGAGAGGCTGCGTCGAGCAGCCTGTCATAGAAGTGGGTGTGGAAGAGGGAGGTGAGTGGTGCCAGCAGGACGTGGAACAGGACTGCCACCAGGGCAAAGGCCATCAGGAGCAGCAGGCGCAGCACGGCAGGCCGGGGCTCCAGGATGGCTGCCAGCGCCCTCAGAGCCCCCAGCAGGTTGCTGTCGCCAGGACCGCTGTCAAAGATGGTGCCCACCACATGCAGGTGGCAGAAGCGCTGGTGGGTCTGCAGGAGCTCCAGCACGTATCGGTACAGCATGACGCCGGCATTGCTGAAGACATGGAAGAGCAGGGGCTCCTTCTCAACCTCGTGATCAAAGAGCAGCTCAAGCAGCTTCTGGGCCAAGACACGAAGTGAAGGGATGCCCAGGGACTCGGAGAAGAAGACCATGTGCCAGGGGGCTGTGTATCGGATCACGATGCAGCCCTGAGGAGAGGAGAGAGGCCCTGTCCATCCTCGGGGATGGAGTGGGGAGGTGGGGAGCAGCTAAGGTCAGAGGGGTCCAGCAGCTCCAATTTCCACAGGCCCATAAGCTGGCCGTGCTCCAGGCCCTGCTGCAGCCTGGGCAACAGCTCACCTCTCCCAGACGCAGGAAGGTCCACTCCAAGCCCATTTGTGGAATAAGCGCTTCATGCTGGCCAAGCCCCCTCAGCCGGGGATGGTACGCGAGGCCTGGAGCCCAGAGCTCACTTTGGAAACATCTGGGCTGACCAGAAGGAAGCCTCCTCACTCTGGTCCGCTCCCTGTCTCCCTCCCACCCCTGACCCTGCACCCTCATCTGCTCAACTCTGGCACATTCAAGGCCTCACTGCTTGGCTACACACTGCTACAGCGACTCTGCTCTTGCCTGTCCCTACTTCCCAGGGACAAACAGGTATCCCCACAAGACCCAACACCCGAGACAGCCTGCAGGCCCAGCCTTGACCACCAGAGGCCACCCGTGAGCCAGGCCCACATGGCATCAGTCTCTGGCCACTGCCACCTTCCTGCAGGGCCCTGAGAACAGAGGCCATACTCCCAAATGTCTGGCTCTAAGGCCTGGGATCACTCCTCACTCTCCCTGAAATTCCAAATACAGTAAACTCCGTTGTTCCTCAAATTCTAAAATCTTAGCTAAACTCTCTCTAGGCCGCTGTACCCCTCAATGCCTGGGTCAAGTACACCTCAAGGTCTCCACACAGATCCCCTTCTAGGCCAGTTAGAACAGGCAGCCAAAGCCACCCTGAGTCCTAATCCTCTCTCATTAACATGCGCCAGAGACAAAGGGCCCCTTGTCGGGGGAATCTGAGTTAGGCAGGCTCTGGGGTCAGACAGTTCTGGGCTCAATTCCTGGGACCAGCACTTATTAACAGTATGGATGAACAGCAATTACTTCATCTTTCTGAGTCTGCATTCCCAACTCTAAGTTGGGATAACATCCATCTCATGGGATTGTGGTGAAAATGAAACGAAAAAACATACCTCGAGTGCCCAAAACAGCACTTGGCACAAAGTCCTCAGCTAAGAACAGCAGTCATTAGTGGCGGTAGGAGTAATAACGAGGAGAAAATTACATGCGCGCAGTACTCGAATGACCCAGAGCCAGAGAGAGATGGTCAGCTGAGGTAACCCTGCCATCAGCCTCCTGACCTTGTCCCCTCCCGCTGACTGTGATCACATGTGCCCCAACTCCTCCTGGCTCTGCTCTCACCAAGACCCTAGCGTACCTAAGCACCCCTCCCAAGACTCTGCAGCGGGGGTCACAGATGCTACCTGGCCCCGCAGATCTGGAAAATTTCACAAAGAGCTCTGCTCTAACTCCCCAGAGGGTGCTTTCCACCCACCCTCAACTTACACACAGCATCACCCACGAACGCAAACATACTCCACACCACCACCACACACACACGACCCTTGGGACTAAACACAGCCTTGTCCGCCTCACACCCCACAGATGCAGACACCCATGGCACCCACTGCACCACCTGTGAAGTGCACAAAAAAGCACAGCCACCAACGCACACACCACTGTAGGTACTACCTTCAGGAGCCCACACATATGCGTGCACACACGCCCACACACGCTTCTCCCCAGAAGCATTCCCATGCAGCACTACCCGTTGATACCGGCATAAACTCAGCAGCAAGTCCTGGGAACTCACCGTCTCTGAGGGCGCATGTGCCCTCCACCTCCACGTCACCCGTGAGTGTATGCACAGAGCTTGCCTTGTGAATGCCCAACACCCCCTGTGAAGGAAGGGCACATACACCAAGCTTCCCTAGGCCTCAATCTGAGGTTTCCATCTCTGCTGCCACCTCCCGAGTCAGATGCTCCTAGAACCCCCCTGCACCAAGGACCGGGCTCTCACTGGCTGTCCGATCCCAGGCTCTTCTCTCTCCCCTGAAGCCAACCATCTCTCCATCTCCACACACGCTCGGTCCCAGCCTGATCCATCTACCCTCACCTCACTCTCCTGTACTTTCAGTTTCTTCCTCGTTCCAGATTCCTCCTCAAACCGATCTCATTAAAAAATAATTAAAGCCTCTGCCTTCCCACCATGTTCCCCTCTAACTCTGTCCCACCCTCTCTTCACCTTCCCAAACTTTGACACCCTCTCCACCTGGTCCCCTCCCACTGACTCCACTCTGACAGCTGCACTGCTCTTATCATGGTCGCCCAAGTTCTCCCGAAGGGCGAAATCCCATGACACCTTTCGGTCCCCACCGTACTTTCCTTCCAGCAGCATTTGGGATTACGAGCTCTTAGAAACACTCTCTGATAGCCCTGACTCTTCAATAAGACAGAAACAGGAAAAAATAGACTGTTCTAGACTTATAAGAGACTTAAGGAACGAAATAACTAGATGCAATGGGCGATCCTGGATTGGACCCTGGTTCGGGAAAATCAGCTGTAAAGGACACTTTGGCGACTATCAGAGAATCTGAATATGGACTGGAAACTCGATGAGATTAAAATGTATTAACATGGGGACGGTGGAGATCATGGTCCGAAAAAAGCAGGATATAAAATAGTGTATTCAAGAGATCTTATTTAGGTAAAGAAAAGATGCACAAACAGAAAAAAAGCTGAAAGGATATATACTAAGGCTAAATAGACGTGATCTCTAGGGGACAGACTATGATGTTTTTATATTCTTTTAAATAATAAAGTATCAGGAGTTTGGGGTTGGAAAACTTTTTTCTCTACCCCCATCTTATCCTCCTGACCAGGGGGTAAAGGCACCCACTCCTTTCCCAGACAATCCCCTGCCAACGGGCGCTGCCACCTCAACCCCTCTGCCTTCCCTGGGATCACTTCCTCCCTCCACTCCATCACTTCCTCCCATGCCGTCTGCCCCAAGAACATCTTTCCTCTCTCCCTCGACAGTGGTCCATTTCCCTAAGACTCTCTTCCTGTGGATTCCATCACATTTCCCTGAGTTTTCTTGTCCATCTGTAGCCGCTCCTCCTTTCCACGTGGTACCCTCTTCGTCTTCTGCTCCTTTAAGCTTGGGTTCTGTCCTGGGCCTCTTCTCCTTGCCCTCTACACACTCCCTGGGGGAAATCTCAACCACCCCAGAGCCCACGGCTTCTCTTCTAGTGCTCCTTGTTTCAAACAACCCAGGATCTGCTGCAGCCAGAAACCTGGCATTACCCAGACCCCTCCCTATCCCTGTGCCCACACACAATCTCTCATCCAATGACCACTCTACCTCCTAACAAGCTCCTTGATCCACCAACTTCCCTCCACCAGCACCACCAGCCCCAAGGTCCTGGCCACCTCAACAAACTCACTTCCCAGCCTCTGGTCCTGGCCCCCACAATCCTTTCCCCACTCAGCAGTGAGGGACTCTCAGAAGCACAAGTCTAACATCACACCCCTGTTTAGTCCCCTGAGGACCCTCCCAGCCTCATCTCTTCACACTTGCCCTTTCTTTTGTCCTCTGTTCTGGCCACACTCACCTATTGCCAGTCCTCTGCCTGCCCTCAAGGATCTTAGTCTAATGGAGAAGCCAAACTAGCCTCACTCAGTAAGTAGGATTCAGAAGCAGCTGAAACTACTTAAGGAATAAGGCAATGCCAGAGCACCAGGCTTGTTGGTTGAGGGGAGGCCTCAAGCTCAGAACTACATCTTTCCTCCAACTCCTCTCCCATTCCAGGGCCACCACACACCTGGGGCACAGCACAGACGTGGGTCAGTGGAGGGAGGCTGACAGGAGGGGGCCCCAGCTGGCCCTTCTCCCAGGTGACTGCCATTCCTCCTCAGTGCAGGGCTTCCAGCTGGTGGCTGGGGGTCTGTACTGATGCCTCCCTGCTTTGGGAGGTCTGGGATGAGGAGGGCAGGGTCAGGCCAGCGGCCAAAGCTGTGAAAGGGGCTTCCCAGATATAACCAGGCCCTCCCAAGGCTCTCTCCAATAACCACAGCCTCTACATACAACTCTTGGTGCATCCTGAGATGAAGCAAGGAAACCGCAGTCCTGAATCTGTCTTCCAAGAAGCCCTTCTACTCTGGAAACGTGAGGGGCCATGGTCAGCCCTAAGACAGAAACTCACCTGGTCAGAAAAGGAGAAAGCCCCAGGAGTCCAGACTATGCCCAGCACACCCGGCCCAGGTTCCTGCTGCCCAGAGAGGCAGCACTAGCCAACAGAGACTTGAGGTCTGGGCTGACTCCGCAGCTGGGAGCACATCTGGGATGGGCTGTCCACTGTGGGGCTTGGGGAGGAAGGAAGGGGGAGCAGGTCAGGGGGCTGAAGGGGACAGACCAGGCCACAGAGCTGGCTGCAAAGGGTGGATAATCCTGCCCAAGTCCCCATGGGCCCAGCGTCTTCCTCACAGGCTATTCTTGGTGCCATTCCCAGGCCTTCCTGGGCTGACTGGTGGTCAGCCTCCACTGCAGCCCAGAGATGAGGGCAGCCAAAGCTGGGAGAGCCCCGCAGAGCGGCCCCACTAGGCATTCGTACACCTGCAGTACTCACCCTTTTGTGGTAGATGGCGCTGTATTTGGCCAGGTTCTTGTCCGTGCAGCCACCCCAGCCCAAGAGAATCACCAAAGGCTGTCGAGTCCCCGCCTCCTTCCCGCCTTGATTGGGGCTGTTCTCTGAAACACAAGCAGGGTGAGACTGTCATCCCTGGAGCTAGGGTTCGGGGTGGGGGTGACTGGCCAATCCAGAGCCAACGCTACTCGGGCTGCTGGCAGGGGAGCTCCAGGTGCCAGGCCCAGGCATCCTGCAGGTCCCTGTGCCTCAGGTTCCCAGGAGTCTTCTTCCTCTGTCCTTCACTTCAACTGGCTTTTAGGCTCCTCAGGAGGCACTGCAGGGTAACTGGAAAAACCCACCTGAGGGCCCCTTTCTTTAGTGACTCAAAGACATAGCCCAGGTGAGAAAAGTGAATAAATACTTCCACCATGCAATTTCACCTTCTAATCCAGGGATCTACAAACTACAAGCCATGGGCCAAATTCGACCCATGATCTGTTTTCATATGACCTTTGAACTAAAACTAAAAATGTTTTTTACATTTTAAAATGTTTTTGTTTAAAAATCAAAAGAAGATTTTGTGATGTGAAAATCATATGAAATTTAAATTTCAGTGTCCACAAATAAAGTTTTATTGAAACACAGCCCAGCTCATTCATTTACATAATGTCTACGGCTGCTTTCAAGCTAAACAGCAGAGTTGAGTAGCTGCAACAGAGACCACGCAGTTCACAAAGCCTAAGATACCGCCCTTTACAGAAAAAGTTTGCCAGTTGCTGATCTAATTCCATGAGCAGACGGAAGAAGAGGTCTTTAAAAGGAGAAATGGGGGACTTCCCTGGTGGCGCAGTGGTTAAGAATCTGCCTGCCAATGCAGGGGACACGGGTTCGTGCCCTGATCCGGGAAGACCCCACATGCCACGAAGCAACTAAGCCCGTGCGCCACAACTACTGAAGCCCGCATACATAGAGCCCGTGCTCTGCAACAAGAGAAGCCACTGCAACGAGAAGCCCGCGCACTGCAACAGAGTAGCCCCCATTCACCACAACTAGAGAAAGCCCGCGCACAGCAACGAAGACCTAGTGCAGCCAAAAATAAATAAATAAAATAATTATTAAAAAAAAAAAAAGGAGAAATGGATAGGACAGTATAAGCAGGGAAGTGAAGCAGACAGACTCTGGCGGCTACTACCAAACCACCCACCCTGTCCTGACAGAGAAGAATCACAGCCGGTATTTACTGAGGTTTAACCCTCACAACAACAATACGAGTAATATTATTACAGATGAGGAAACTGAGGCACAGAATGGTTAAGTTACTTGCCTAAGGTCACACAGGAAGTGTAGAGCTGGGAATCTGGTCCCCGCTCCCCATCCTAGCTAAGTCACTTGAGACCTCCTGTGCCACCAACCCCGTCCACAACTAGAAGCTCATCTCCTTCAGTGATGTGCCAAAGGCACAAGCCACCTGCCTCTTCCATGGCTGCTTCTGAAGGCCTCCCTGCAACCTTGTCAGTCAGACCTCATCTCATTTCCCCTGCCAAGTGAGTACCCACCCTCCTTGGGGCGACTTCTGTGCACAGACTGTCTGTTGCTAGTTATCTGCCCTTCTGAAAGGACCAGGGTGTACCCTTCCAAGGATCAAGCCACTTGGCTATGCTCAGCTGCCACCCTAAGATTTATGAATGCTGGTGGTGACCTGGCAACAGTAAATTTCAAGGCTAGTTAAGAGGATGGTAAATATAAATCACTAACCTTTGGACAAAAGGAAGACAACAATTTCCTGTGGAAATTAATGTGATTGAAAAGTTCAGTGTTCCTGCTCTCCAGCAGTGGCAACTCCGGCCTTTGGAGATTAACTGCCTGCATCCATGGGGATGCCAGACTGAGCTGCAACTCAGCCTGGACCAGGAGCTCCCAGCACCTCAGTCCCTTGCTGACCCCTTCCAGCCATCCCAGGCTCCCCGACACTGCCTCAGCCTCTGATAAGAGAGATGGTCCCACAGCTCTAACCAGGCCACTCTAAATATTCTCACCACCTTTCTTGGCTTGGTGGCCTCCTGTCCTTGGCCAGGGCAGCTCTTCGCCTGCACTGGCCTTTCTGGTGGAGAGGCTCTATCTGGGCCTCATTGGGGCCCTGGCCCAACCTTGCTGGCAATGACTACCCGTAAAGCTCAGGCTGCAACAGCCTCATGCGTGGTAATCAACAGCTACAGTTTGGATCTGCCTTTGACCCTCTGAGGTCCAGCAGCTGGATTTCTGAGACTTGCTCCAGGGAGGCTCCCTAACCTCTGTGCAGCTGTCTGAGCATGGGCTCCCCTCCCCCAGCCTATGGGGCTCCCCTCCAGGTACCACCACCAAGACATCAGCAAAGGGTTTGGGGGTTTATCTCAAAGAGAGAGAAGGCAGCCAGGGGCGGTCACATCCCCTGGTGGCCGCCCTTACCAGCAGTGGTGGGGCATTCCCAGTCCGGGAAGGTTCAGACACTTCTGCCGGGCCCCTGAGCTGCCCCTCGCCCCACAGCTGGGCTCTATAACTCCACTTTGCTCCACTGCAGGTTTTGCCGGCACCCTTAGCTTCACCAGCTCAGGCAGAAATGACTCTTCACCAGACACACATCTCCACAGAGAAACTCAGAATACGGACACCCTGGACACACTGCCTCTTCCCAGAGCCCAAGCTTTCCATAACATTCCTAAAAGGAGGGAATTTGTCCTTCTACTCCAGCCAGGCATTTGAGGCCGCCCCCTTGAACCACGAGGTGCTCCTCCTACCCACAGGCATCTCCCACGCCCCCGAAACAGTCTCTTCCCAGGGCCCCCTCTCCATGCCTATTCCTAACTCAGAGCCTTTGTCATGACCTCCTCCCACTGGAGCCACACTGCCCACTCTGATTCTAGACATGGAGCACTATAAACCAGAAAAGTCCAAGATGCTCCGGGAACATGGCTGAGAGAGTGATCGTGACCGGGAAAGGCCTCCCACAGGAAGACACGCTTGCTGTGCTGGCCTTGACGGACCGTAGGAGCATGCCAGGTGGAGAAAGGGCATGAGCAGGGGCAGGGGACGTTGGAGATGTTACAGTTGCTCTGGGGCATGGCAAGCAGTCCTAGGAGGCTAGAAGCCTGGAATAGGGAGCAGAAGTGGTCAGGAGAGCTGCCAAGAGTGGGACTGGGGCCCGATCCTGAAAGGCCCCCAAGCCATGCTTAGGAGTCAGGATTTTATCCGGAGCAGTGGAGAGCGAATGAAGATTCTGGAACTGGGGGAGTGGCATGATCCAGTCTGTATTGATTAATGACTTGCACAATTACTCGTATAATGTCCGTCTCCCCTCAGCCAGTAGGCTCTGTGAAGGCAGGACCTGGGTTTGTTGCATCCAGCGCCACATTCCCGGTGCCCAGCACTGTAGCTGGCCTGTCTAGGCACTCGGCAGAAACATGCTGAATGAATGAACACATGGCTGCAAACTGAAGGATAGATCCAAGGAGAAAGAGCTGGCATTCTTCTTGTTACCCATTGCCCTTTCCAAGTTACAAAAGTAAGAGCTATGGCTATTGTTATTTATTGCCACCTCCGGATCATGATTCTCTGTAAAAGCCCCTGCTCCTTTTATGCTCCTTCCACTGGTCATCCCCCTCTCCCCCTCCCACTGCTGACATCTCCTGGCCTCTGGCCACTGCCCCTCAGGCACTGAAGACTCGGGCACTGGCTCTGTCTCCCACTTTTACACCAGGACTTACCACAGCCCTGAACAGGCAATCAAATCCACCTTGGTCCTAAACCATCACAAACCTCTCTGAATTCCACATCTCCTTTAGCTCCTACCTCCCCCTCTTTGCCATCACCAAGAAAAACAATAACGATAACAGCAAAAAGAGAATTGTGTCAGGCACTATTCGAAGCACTTTATATATCAACTCATTTAATCCTCACAACAATCGTACGAACAAGGTACTGTTATTATTCTCATTTTACTGATTAAGAACTAAGCCACAGAGATTATATATAATTGTTCAAGGTTACACAACTAATAAGCAGTGAAGCTGGAATCCAAACCCAGGTGGTCTGATCCAGAGACTAGCTCATCACCACTACCCCAGGGGGCCCCCTGGGTAAAAAATACAAGTCTTAACCAAATCTCTTTCCACTCAGCTCCAAACCCATACACATGGCTGCCTCTGTATATCAACAGATCCAACACCAACCTCTTCCACCTGCTCCTCCTCAGGGACTGGCCATCGCAGTCAGAACCTCAACATACGCTGCCTCCTTTGGTCCCTTGACCACCCTAGGAGCTAGCTACTATTGCTATCCCCGTTTTACAGATAGGAAAACTAAAACACAGAGAGGGTAAGTCTTTTTCCCCCAAAACACACAGCCAGGAAGTGGCACAGCCAGCATCCATCTCTGGACCACCGTGCCACACTACTCCCCACCTCCAGGACCCTGCACATGCTCCTCACTCCCCAGCCCTGGAGGCTGATGCTCCATGTTATGCTTTGCTAATGCCCACACCACCTGCTGAGTCAGCTCACTGTTGACATCCAAGAAGCCCCCCTTGATGCCCTCCCCAGCCCCTTCATCACTAGACTGGGTTAGATGCCCCTCTTCTATATTGTCACAGCACCACCATCACCATGCCACTGTGCTTATCCACTGCACTGAAAGGGCCCATTAAGAACAGGTCATGTTACTACTGTAACACGCAAGGCAAGAGTTGGCAAATGCCTGAACCAGAGCAGTGGGGGACAGGTAGGAAGGGGGAAGGAAATGATAGGGAGAAGAGAATCACAACAATTTTGGAACATGTATTAAAAGCCTCAAAGAACATGCACTCTTTGACTTAGTAATTCTACTTCTATGAAAGAAAAATGTTTAATCATATGGAAATAGTCTGTAATACATTAAGCAGATCATAGACATAAATGTAAGAGCTAAAACTATAAAACTCTTAGAAGAAAATGTAAGAGTAAATCTTTGTGACCTTGGATTAGGGAATGGTTTCTTAGACATGACTAAAAGTACAAGGAATAAAAGAAAAAATAGACTTCATCAGAATTGAAAACTTCTAAACATCAAAGGACACCATCAAAAAGTGAAGAAACCGGACTTCCCTGGTAGCGCAGTGATTAAGACTCCACCTGCCAATGCAGGGGACACAGGTTCGAGCCCTGGTACGGGAAGATCCCATGTGCCACGGAGCAACTAAGCCCACGTGCCACAATTACTAAGCCTGCGCTCTAGAGCCCGTGTGCCACAACTACTGAAGCCCACGCACCTAGAGCCCGTGCTCCGCAAGAGAAGCCACCGCAATGAGAAGCCCGTGCACCCCAATGAAGAGTAGCCTCCGCTCACCACAACTAGAGAAAGCCCACGTGCAGCAACAAAGACCCAATGCAGCCAAAATAAATAAATAAATTTATTTTTTTTAAATGAAGAAACCCACGGAATGGGAGATAATTTTTGCAAATCATATATCTGATAAGGGGTTTGTATCCAGGATACATAAAAAAACTCTCACAATTCAAAAATAAAAAGACAAATAACCCAACTTTAAAATGGGCAAAGGATTTGAAGACATTTCTCCAAATAAGATGTACAAATGGCCATTAAGAACATGAAAAGGTGCTCAACATCACAGTCATTAGGGAAATGAAAATCAAAACCACAAGACAGCACATTATACCCACTAGGATGGCTATAATAAAAAGTCAGATAATACCAAGTGTTGATGAGGATATGGAGCATTCAGAACCCTCATACACTGCTGGTGAGAAAGCAAAAAAGGTGCGTCTACTTTTTTTGGAAAAGGCAGTTCCTCAAAAAAATTAAACATTGAGTTTCCATATGACCCAGCACTTCCACTCCTAGGTATATACCCAAGAGAACTGAAAATATATGTCCACACAAAAACCTGTACACAAATGTTCACTGCAGCATTATTCATGATAGCCAAAAAGTAGAAACAATCCAAATGCCTATCACCTGTAAATGGATGAATAAAATGTGGTATATCCATTTAATGGAATATTATTTGGTCATAAAAAGGAATGAAGCACTGCTACAACATGGATGAACCTTGAAAACATATGCTAAGTTAAAGAAGTCAAACACAAAGACCATATATTACATGATTCCATTTATATGAAATGTCCAGAATAGGCAAATCCACACAGTAGAAAGTAGATTAGTGGCTGCCAGGAGCTGGAGAGAGGGGGAAATGGGGAGAGACTGCTAATGGTTCAGGGCTTCTTTTGGAGGTGATGAAAATGCTCTGAAATTAGACAGTGGCGACAGTTGCACAATTTTGTAAATATACTAAAAACCAACGAATTGCACATTTTAAAAGGGTGAATTTTATGGTACGTGAATTGTATCTCAATAATGTTATTATTTTAAGAATTAACAGTAACACATTAAGCGAAAAAGCAAACTGCAAAGAAGTATGTACAACAGAATACCTATATACATACATACACACATACCTACACATACTTATGTATAGAAAAAATACATCAAATATTAATAGCAATTATTTCTGGGATCAGAGGCAATTTCTTTTTCATGATTTTTTTTTCTACTCACTTTCTAAAATCCCTATGTATCAGTTTTGCAATGAGAGTTAAAATATTATTTTTTTTAAAAGGGTTGGGGGAGGTGTCCTGCAGAGTCAACAGCACTTGAGAAGTCAAAGAGATCACGGATACCCAGAAGCCCCTTGGCGAGGCAGAAGTATTCTTTTCAACCCTGGCACTTCCTGAGTACCCCACAAAACAATTTAATTCCACGGGCTCTCTGTCCTCTGGACTTTTCTCAACAAACAACACTGACACCAATAATACAAGAATTACAGATACATACTATATTGTACAACAGTTCAAGTCATAAAACTAAAGCATAAATTGGATTGTGTATATCCCAGGGGCATATGGGGAAGACAAAGGAAAGGGCTGACAAGATAAGAATCTGTGGAACAATATGTGCCTTTCTTCTGCAAGCCAGAACGAAAATACAAAGAACCTATGTTTTCTTCTTAAAATACAAGGAATAAAAGGATCCTCAATTTCCTCTACTCCCAAGAAATACTTTCTAGAGTCTCACAGTTCCTATATTTAAACCAAATTACTTCATTTTAAATTTACTTTTTTTTTTTTTGGAGTAACAGCATAGGAGAGTAGCATTGTATCTAGGAGTGCATACTGTATAAAACCATACCTGGGTTCAAATCTCTGGTTCTGCCACCAATAACTATGAAACAGATCTTGAGCTAGTTCTCTAAGCTTCAATTTCCTTATCTGTGAAATGGGGATAATAATACATAGGACTGAATAAGCTAGTGACTACTGAGGGCTTAGCATGTTACCCTGGCACAAAGCAAGAGTTCAATGAATTGAAGTTATTATTACTTCATGAGGAATGCATGCTCACTGTAGAAAAAGCAGAAAATGAATATCTCATAAAATTGGAACCATACTGCTTTTATAATCTGCTTTCTTCAATTTAGCAATATATTATGAACATCTCTCCCTGTCGGTTTATATATCTCTACACCATTCTTTTTAGTGGCTGCAGAGCAGCTATAGAATATTTCATAATTTGTGGTGACCAAGCCCCCATTATTGGACATGATGTTGTTTCCAATCTTTTGCTGTTATAAAAATACTTTAATGGACACCTCTTTCTTCCTGCATGTCCTTAATTGTTTCCTAGAAATGGAACTGTATTCAGGCAGTACTTCCGGATGGCGACTGAAATCTGCATGCACAGGCTTTAGAGTGAGGCTCCCAAGTTGGAATCTGGGATAACTTGGGGCAAGACACTTCACCTCCCCTGAGCTTCTGTTCCTCATCTGTCAGATGGGATAAGAGTACTCCCTACTTCACAAGGTGGTCGTGAGAAGTAATAAAATCATAAGAGGGGTTCCTGGCAGGCCTGGCATGTGAGCCAGGCATGGTCAACAATGTAAGTGCAACAGAAACCACAGAGACCTCAGGCAAAGGAGGCCAGCAAAGGGTCCTTCAGGTCTGGAGCTCAGATCCAGGGCCTAGCAAGGTGCCTGGTATAAAGCAGACAAATTAGGAAGGGTTTTTATTAATGCATGAAAGAAAAGATACCGTGATTAAAAAATAAACAAAACTCCACTGTAAAAAAGAAAAGCACCTACGGGGTCCCCACAGACAAGAAGAGGGTCTAGTCCCAACCCTTCACCCGGGCCTTTGAGGCCTCTCTGGTATGACAGCTCTTGAGATTTTCTCTCCGGCTCCTGAAAGCACCCGGCGGCCTGCCGCCAGGGCCCTGCTCTCTCGAGCCACTCTCAGTTCCCCCAGTGCCCCTAGTTCTGCACTTCCTGCTGCTCCCCATCTACCTGTCAGCCCTCCCGCAGCTCCAGGTCCAGCTTGGGCCACTCTACTCCAGAAAGGCAGCTGACCCCTGGGGCCCACCATGGTGGTCCGGACTGTGGTCCACCCCAGACTGTTTCCCCGGTGCCAGGGAAAATTTCCTGAGGGTAAAGACAAGGTCTACATTTCTTTGACCCCGGCAGGCGCTCATCAGAAGAGCAAACTGACAATTAAGCCTGGGCCTACAATAAACCTATCACTTCCCTTCTCTGTGAGCCCCCCCACCGAAGGCTTTCTTTGTACTCTAAGAGTGAGCCCCTTGTCCCAGACTCATTAATTCTGTGAATCAATTATTTCTAAAAAATGTTTACTGAACATGAAAGCAACAGGGTGCCTTTAAGAAGGCCTGCTGGCCTGCCAGTGAGCCGCAGAGGGGCCCCAGGGCAGGACTTGGCTGACCATTCTCTGGCTGGGAGGAGGGGCAGCACAGCCCTGGCCTGGGATGGCAGAGCAACTTGGGCGGGATCCAAGTGCTGCCAAACGACTCCTTTCAGCTCATTTGGCACTTCATCCTTGCCAGGCTCTGGCAACACTGAGCAAAACCCTCCAACAACACGACAGGGATCCCTGCTGTGGGAGCCCTGAGAACAGAACCTTCCCCAAGGAAATGAGATGAGAATACCTGACTCTCACTTAGGAGGGTGAGGGGATCACTGGTCAAAGAGGAGTGGGTGGGATGGAGGGAAACGCTAGGTCAAGGGATCAGCTTCAGCAAAGGACCAGGCAGACGACCCTCATTTGGCCCAGACAGCCAAGGATACTTGCTGGTGGGAATCCCAGCAGAAGGACCCTGGGCTCTGAACGACCCCAGATCTGTAGCTGCCTTCCAGCTAACTGATGTGCCAGCAGAAGCTGCTTGCCTCTCTATCAACTCACAGCAGTGCTGGGCTCTGTGGCTCTAATGCTCAATTATGGGGGAAAAGCAATTCCAGAAACCAAATATGACTGTCCTACACACTTCTCCACTATTAAACAGTAATTGCAAAAGAGAGACAATCTCTGGACCCCCAAAGATTGTCTGTGAAGCCCTGTCAGCCTGGAGGGGAGCTCTCTGCAGACAGGAAGAAAACAGATTCAGGGGATCACTGTGCTGTCACTTGCTTCTGAGGGCCATACCGCCTTGAGGTCAGCTCTGGGCTATGCACTTTGAGAGGGAAAGGAATGAGAAACCAAAGCCAGTGCGGAGGAGCAATCAGAAGGAGGAGGCTATAAGAACCACACCAGAGGAGGAACAACTGAAGGCCCTGGAGGTATTTCCCTTGGAGAAGAAAGATGAGCTGTCCTCTTGAAAAGAGAGGAAGAGAGACTACCTTGCTCTGTGTTGCACCCACCACGACCTCCTAGCCCTGCAGTTACCACATCTTTGTGAAACCCCCTGCTTCTAAGCCCTCAGCCTTCCCCAGAACCACAGCTCCTTGAAGGAGTCTGTGTGTGAGTCACTTCTGAGGCACCAGCAACTAACCCATCGCCAGGACACAGCAAATGCTGAACTGAAAAGAGAAATGACAGGAAGGCCTATTGTGGCTCAAGAAAGGGAAGTGCTTTCTAACAATCCCAGTTGCCTCCAACAGGCCAGGATATTTGGGAGGAAGCATCCTGTCAGGGAAGGGTCTGGTGGCAACAGCATGCTTTCATGCCAGGAGAAGGATGTAGGACAAAGTAGCCCCCTGAGATTTCCTCCAATTCTAGGACCCAGCCCCCTGAAGCAGGGAGGGGAGCCACAAGGGGAGGAAATATACCAACGGAGCACCTGCTCCATGCCAGGCACACACATCCAGTCACTACCTTGTTAACCCTCACAACAGGGAATCTGAGGCTCAGAGAGGTTCAATAACTTGCCAAAGCCATAGAACAGCAGGAGGTAGAACTGAAATGCAAACCAAGACTGCCAGGTTGCCCACGTGGGATGAAGGAGAACTTCTGCCCTCCTGGCCATGCAGAAGGCAGCTCCAGCTCTTTGCAGCTGAAGGTTCTCCAAGGGCAATATTATTAACTGGCTTTATCTCCCACTGATGCCAAAACTTTTCAAAACCATTTTTACATCTATAAGCCTAAGAGCCCTCGGCCGACAGAGGGCTCTAGGGAAATAAAGCTGGTCTGGAGCCATCTGTTCTGGGGGAGCCTAGGGGTTGCACTCCTCTCCTAGACCCCACCCAAGGAACACAAGATGCAATGGGAGGCGTCTGGGAAGGCTCTCCTGAAAGAGGTAATATCTGAGCGAAGCCTTAAATAATGAACTAGGGAAGCGAGGGGGCAGTGTGGGGCAGCAGAGGGAAAGGGCATTCCAGACAGAAGAAATGGAGGGAGCACAGGCAGAGAAGCAAGAAGTGTGTGG
Source organism: Lipotes vexillifer (assembly GCF_000442215.2). NCBI lineage: Eukaryota > Metazoa > Chordata > Mammalia > Artiodactyla > Lipotidae > Lipotes > Lipotes vexillifer. The sequence continues at coordinate 1,505,898 of NW_006796183.1, forward strand.
AGAATCACAAGCAGTTTTGGGTTGCTAGAACATAAAACTCAAGTTGAACAGTGGAAGGACACAGTGATCAAAGAGGTAAGCAGGGTCTGCTAAATTATGGAGGACTTTGAATACCATGCTAAGGAATCTGGATTTGATTTATCCTGAGGGCAATAAGGAGCCACTGAAGGATTTCATGTAGAACAGTGATAAGATCAAAGCTTTGCACTGGGAAGATGGTTGTGGTAGCAATAGAAGAGGCCGAGCTGCAGCTGGAGGTGTGAAGACGATGTGGAGTAACGCAGGCAAGACATGCAGCTCAGGCTGGGGTGCATGTCAAGGCTCCTCTACCATGATTCCCAATAAGGGCCAAACTTTCCATTCTCTGGGCCCCCAATCTGACTCACACTGACAGGGATCCAGACCTGTTCTACAGGCTACTAATTTTGTGGAGCCTCCCACACATCTTTCTGTAATGATATGACTGTAGAGAGGAAAACAAAGCTAATCATTAAGCTCACTCTGTGCCAAGCATTATGCTGGGTCCTTTACACAAATAATCTCAGTTGTGCAACCAACAATCCTAGAAGGGAGGTTACTATTGGTACCCCAGCTGTGCAGATGAGGAAACCGAAGTTCAGAGCTGGAAGCCTGCCAAAGGTCATCCAGCTACTAAAGGGAGGAGTCAGGATTTGAGCAGACTTCTATTTCATGGCAGAGACGGCTCTGTAACCACTGCCAAGGAGAGTGCAGAGGAGAGAGGGATGAAGGTTCTGTGTCCTGGGCTTTTGCATGGACCCGGAGGAAAATAGTGGATGAAATATAATGGGTGGGACCCCTAACCACAACTGCCGAAGAAAGGCTAGCAGTGGGAAGCCCGACCCCAAACAAAGGAATCAGGAGGGCCTTCAGCTACCAGGAGAGAAGCGAAGGTACGGGCCTGGGAACTCCGACTAAAGAGACAGAAAGAAGGGCCCCAACCTATGGGGTTAGGGGTCGGGTAGACGCCGCGAAGGGGAGGGGCTCGGACACCAAGAGTACTCTGGGGGAGGGGCTTACTAGGGGGCGGGGCTCTCTGGACCCGACCAAGTTTAGGACCTGCGGTGAGGGGGACCCCCCCCGTGAGGGGGTGGGCCGCGAGAGGACAGGGCCGCAAGAGGGGCGGGGCCACAGCTGCGCTTGAGACCCACAGACTCCTTAGGTCTCCTCCCCACGACTGGACCCAACCCTCGTTCCATACCCTGGCTCCGGCAGGGCTGATCCGGGATCTCGATGGTGTAGTCCAGCTGGGCCGAGGCCATGATGAAGGCGCCGGCCCTCAGCTCGGGCCTCCGGCCGGAACTCTCGCTCACGTTCCCGCACCTCACCCGGGGGCCTGCTGGGCACCGCCCAATCACCACCCACCTCCCTCCACGCTACCCAATCCCTGAGCCGCGCTCTGTGACCTCCCGCCTTAGCAACCACCGAGTCTCTCTCGGGGGCTCACGCAGCACCCTGCTAGCTCGGCCCTAGCAACCATGCCCCGCCCCGCTCTATCCCTGGCCCTCAGCCATTGGCTGACTCGGTCAGGTATTGGCCAGCCAAGACGCCGGTCAGGAAGAGTCCCCACCCTCCTGTGTAGGTAAGAGGGTCTGTGGGAGAGTTGCTGTGTTCTGGGGTTGGGGAGTGTCTTCCTTCCTAAACCGTGTCTTATCGTACCGGGTGGACAGCAGTGCCCTTTGACTTACGTCATCTAGCTATCTCTACTATCCTCTACCAGCCGCAGCTCCGAGGGCTGGAGGTAGAAAACCGTACAAAACGACCACAAGAATGCGTGCCAGCCCATCCTCCACCCAGCTGGTCGAGGAATATTCTGACTGGTGAGATGGGTAGGATGCAAAGGAGGTGCTATTTTCTAGCAAATACTTTAGAGAATGCCCTGTTCGTGCGGGACATAAAGGGGCTAGGGGGTACAGTTTTCTTAAATTTATCCACGCGCTTAAAAAATATTTACTGACCACCTGTTACATAGGTGGACACTAGTGAGGATTAAGTTTTTGGCTCCGACTTCCGTAAGTCTTAAAAGGAGAGGGAGAGAAATCATGCATGAGCCAACTGCAATACTGTGCAAGGGATAAGTACTACAAGAAGAGTAGGCCCTAAAGATTTTAGGAGCTCAGAATTAGAAGGGGCATTTATGGCAGTGATGATGGCTCTTGAGCTGGGCTTTGAAAGACTTGTGGAGACATGAGACCTTACAGGGCTCAAAGAGAGAAAAGTGAGGGCTTCCCTGGTGGCACAGTGGTTAAGAATCCGCCTGCCAATGCAGGGGACACGGGTTCGAGCCCTGGTCGGGGAAGATGCCACATGCCGCAGAGCAACAAAGCCCATGAGCCACAACTACTGAGCCTGCGCTCTAGAGCTTGTGAGCCACAACTACTGAAGCCCGCGTGCCTAGAGCCTGTGCTCCACAACAAGAGAAGCCACCCAATGAGAAGCCCACTCACTGCAACGAAGAGTAACCCCCGCTTGCCACAGCTAGAGAAAGCCCACGTGCAGCAACAAAGGCCCAACGCAGGCAAAAATAAATAAATAAATTTATAAAAAGAGAGGAAAGTGAGGGGTCGGTGCCAGGAATTATGAGCATTTCCTGGCCAGAGGAGAGACTAATGGGAGAGCAACCTTGGAGGAACAGGTAGGCCCAGATTCTGGAGGGTCTTTGATACCACGCTCAGCTCTGAACTTATGGGTAGATCATACTGATGGAAAAAATTTCCAATGCAGTTTACACCAGTGAGCCCAAGAGCTTAGACTTTATCCTAAGGACAATGGGGAGGCTGCAGGGCTTTAAGTGGAAGAGTAACAATCAGATTTGTGTTTTAGAAAGATCAATGAAGAGAATGGATTGGGGACTGGGAGAAGGAGGGAGACCAGTTTTGGAAGTTGTTTTAGTAATGGGGAAGGATTATGGTGGCCTGAAACATGGAGAGGTAACAGGATTGAAGAAAAGGGTTGGATTCCTTAGACACTTAGGAGTTTAAAAGAACTGGACTTGGTGACTGGTTGGACATGGGGTAAGTAGGAAAAATGAAGAATGACTTCTAAATTCCTGCCTTGGGCAAACAGAAAGGAGAGTTCTTAGGAGAGGGTCAGTTCTGGGCATGGTGAGTTTGAGGTGCCAGTGGGACATCCAAGTGGAGGTGTCCAAGAGGCAGTTGAGTATGCCTGACTGGAGTCTGCAAGATAAGTCTAAACTGGAAATTAAAATGTGCAGTCTGTTGTGCCTTATATGGCAGCCACATGAGTGGATTGATTTGTTGGGCTTGCCCAGGGAGTATGTGTAGAGTAAGAAGAGAAGAGGGCCTAGGACAGAGCCCTGAGAAGCGCCTACATTTGAGGTTCTGCAAAGGTAATTGAGATGAAGTGTCCACAGTGGTTAATTAATCAGTAGTAGAACATGGTTTCCCAGAAACCAGGGGAGGAAAGTGTTGAAGGCTGATGACTAATCAAGTAAAATAAGGTCTAAAAAAAATCCACTGGCTTTAGAAACAAGGAAGTGGCTGTAAAGGCAGTTTCAGTGGAGTGGTGGGAGCTGAGGTCGAATTACAGTGAGTTGAGAAGTGGGTGGGAAGGTGAGGAAGTGAAGACTACACTTTTAAGAAGTTTGGCTCTTTAAGAGGCAAAAAGAGAGAAGAAAATAGCTGGAAGGAGAGGCAGGTTTTTATTCAGATGGGAGAAATGCTGTTGGCATGGATCCAGCAAAGAGAAAAAGATAATATTATAGGAAAAAAGAGATAACAGAGAGTGGCACCCCCAGAAAAAGAATAAGGTAGGGCAGCAGTCCCCAACCTTTTTGGCCTCAGGGACCGGTTTGGTGGAAGACAGTTTTTCCACGGATGGGGCAGAGGAGGGGATGGTTCAGGCGGTAACGCGAGCGGTGGGGAGCGATGGGAGCAGCAGATGAAGATTCGCTCCCTTGCCCGCCGCTCACCTCCTGCTGTGCGGCCCGGTTCCTAACAGGCCATGGACAGCTACCGGTCCACGGCCCGGGGGTTGGGGACTCCTGAGTAGGGGATCCAAAACATTAGTGGAGAAGTTCACTTAGAGGGACATTTGCACTGTGACAGAAAGGAGGCATGTGAGATTAGTACATTAGTAGATTTGGTGGCAGGAACTTGAGAGAACTCTTGTATGGTGGTTCCTATTTTTTCTGTGGAATAGGGACATGGTATCAGCCAGGGAGAAAGGGATTGGAGATGATTTGCAAGATTTGAGACCAGCAGAGAAGGATTGAAATAGCTGCAGTGGAGAATGGGAGCAAGATGACCGAGGTAGCATACAGCTTTCCGGGCAGTTAAGAGCCCTATTGAGGTTGGTGACCATTATTTTGTAGCAGCAGCAGTCTGCATGGTTGTGTGCTATGTATTTTTCCCCCAACAATATTCAGCCATCTACTGGTGGCTGCAGAGAGGTGAATTGAGTTGATCCAGGTTTGAATTTTATCAGGTGGATGAAATGGAAGGGCAAAGGACAAGGAAGTTGAGGATCCTGGCAAGAGTGGTTGAGATGGTGGATCTTAGACCCTAAACTGCATAAGAGAGAGTAAAAGTGTTATGGGCTGGAGGTCCCAATGAAGTCAGAGAACCCATGTCTTGGAAACAGTTGAATGAGAGAGTTATGATGAGAAAGTGGAGTAATGAAGTTTGAGTAGTTTCAAGTGATGACAGGGTCCAGGGTATGGCCATGGTAGCAGGTGGCCAAAGTGGAATACAGAAGACAGCCAAGATGTTGACATGGCCATTGAAATCCCCCCAGATGATGGCAGGACCTGAGGAAGGAAAAGGGAAGAGGATGCTTGTGAGCCAGGTACCAGTAAAGCAGGTTGTTCTGGAGTCTGTAGATGACAGCAAGAGGAGGGGCAAAGGTCAATACAGCTGAATGGCATGACCCTAAAGTAGCAAGGGTTTTTACAAAGAGCAGGTAGAATAGGAACTGAATTGGACTTTGGTGGGGAGACATTAGCCCCTCTCCCAGTCCTGAGATCCCTTGGGTTTAAGAGTATAAGCAGCTTCCTCCAGGGTCGGCTATGCAGAAGTGGCGCCCTGAGGAAGAGCCAGCTTCCGGGGCAGGCTGGAGGTGGGCAGAGCGAGTGTGGAGCCGCTAAGTGTGGAGGAGACTTTGCTGATCAGAAACAAAAGTTTTCCAGGGAAGAGTAAGAAGGTTGGGAAGGGAAGGAAGGACAGGAAATCAGGTCAAGGAAGATGAAGCATAGCGCAATGAAGGGGTGAGGAGAACGTGAGCAGAGAGACTCTGGTTGACCTAGAGAGTTACATTTTGTGGGGAGGGCATGAAGCCAGGCCTGTGGAGTGGAGCTGGGGGCAGAAGTGAGTCTGGGGAGAGGAAAAGAGGGTCCATGGGTAGAGGATGAGGGTACGTCTGGGAAGCTGGTGATGGCAGTAGGTTTTGCAGGAAGGAGATGGGGAAAATGGTCTATGGAAACAGGATGGAGATGGTGGCTGGCTGTGGGGAAGAGATGGGGCAGATGGAGTCTGTGAAGAGGGTATGAGTGGGGAGCAGAAGGAAGGGCCTCTGTGAGAAGAAAGTGACAAATTGTGTTGCATTTGGCCCTGAGGTGGAAGTAAAGGCCAGGACACCCTCTTTGGCTGGGCCTGAAGTTGAAAGGAGAATGTTTCTGTCTCTGTCTCTATCTCTTCTCCCTCTCTCTCTGAATGAGGAGCTGAGAGTGAAGAGTCGGGTTGGGAGAAGGCCTCTGTCCTATTGTGCAGGTGGAACCCACAGGAACAGGAGACAGTGACTGCCTTATCTCCGAGGCCATGTGGGGACAAGGAGCCAGGCTGGCAGCCCATGCCCTGGAGGCTTCTTGCTTTTAGAAATGTGTCTTTTGATTTAGGAGGAAAAGAGCCCTCTGAGAAATTTTATTTAGAAACGAAACCTAGTGACCTTTTGATTTTTTTTTTTTTTTTTTTTTGCGGTACGCGGGCCTCTCACCGTTGTGGCCTCTCCCATTGCGGAGCACAGGCTCTGGACGCACAGGCTCAGCAGCCATGGCTCACGGGCCCAGCCGCTCCGCGGCATGTGGGATCCTCCCAGACCAGGGCACGAACCCGTGTCTCCTGCATTGGCAGGCGGACTCTCAACCACTGCGCCACCAGGGAAGCCCTGATTTTTAATACCTCTTCTCACTTGTTGCTAAGGACCTTTGGCTTAGTACAAGAGCTGAGGGTTTTGAGATTTCTGTGATTTTCGTTTCCTGGCACGAAGAAGAACCGTTTGGCTGCTGTAGAAATGATTTATGGATGAGTCCAGATTTATTAATCACCTCTGAAGATGGAGAGGAAATTAAAAACAAAGAGTCCACTCTGGGCTGAAGACAAAGTAGGTTTGTCGTCCTTGCAGAAGACCTTGCCAAGGTTAGAAGGCCACAAACAAACCAATTTGGACCGAGCTTCCTAATCCAGTTTTTAATTTCATGTGCTTTGATTTTTTTCAGACCATTTTCTCTCCAAGGTAAAATAATGGCCATTTTAATTGGCTGCCATTTACAGAGAGTTTCCAATAAGCATGATGGCATACGTATATTTTTCTCTGGCATTCTGGGTGTGCTCTGGTTCTTATGATCAAGCTGGTGAAACTGACTTTTACTGCATGCTGCATGCCATGATCAGTTGCCTATAAATTAAATCCTCTTTTCCAAAAGCCATTATCCATTAGTGCTAATTTGTTTGCTTCTCATTTCCACTGATCATTAGAGTCTCTGGTTGTGAGCACCAAATTGGAAATGATTTCTTTGACATTTCAAAAAATTTTCTCTCCTTCTTGAATGCCATTTGGCTGCAGCTAAAGAACATTATGGTTTGCAGAGGAACAGTTCACTCCAATTACAATTTAACTGACCGTTCATGGCACTGAATCTCTGTCCTTAGTGTCCAAAGATGACACCGCTGCTGACATTGCTATTTCCTGTCAGCTGTAAAATGCCTCATAGACTATGCACTGGCTTTCTTGGATGGAGATTCTGCCACTCTGCCCATGGCAGCTTTGGGAAGTTGGTAGTTTTATGGACCTACATATCATGAACATTCAGATATAACCATCTAAACGGGAGCTGGCTGATTTCTTTACTCATTCACCAGCGAGCATTTATTAAGCATCTGTTTTGTGCCAGGCATTAGGCAGGCCCTGGGGTCATAGAGACAGGGAGGACCAACCCCTGCCCTTGAGGAACTCACACTCTAGTGGGAGGGACGGTGAAGTTTTACAGCATAGCAGGAGAAGAGGTGGCATAAGTGGGACCACAGACCTGAGAACCCCTAGCTGTCTTGGGGAATTAGCCAAAGGGCAAAAAGGAGGCTGGCCATTCCTGATGGCAGAGCAGGGTTGAGATACAAGTGGGCCCTGGAAGGGCCTGGGGAGTTGAGAAGTTGGTGTCTGCTGCAACGTGGAAGTGACTGCAGATGAGGCTAGGCTGGGGTCAAGTTTTGAAGGATCTTGTATGCCACATCGAGCTCAGACTTTATCCTCTAGGCCAGAAAGAGAAATTTGGGGGTGAAGAAGGGAGGAAGTGTAGAAGCTTGAGGGAAAGGCTTTGTTTATGTATTTGTTGGGGTTGACAGAGATTGAGCAAGTTTAAGAGGAGTCAGAGGAGATGGAGAGATTGAAGATAGAGGGGCAGAATCTAGCGCACACGGAAAGGCTGCGTGCCCATGTGGTGAGGTTAAGAATAGAGGGAGAGGACTTCCCTGGTGGCGCAGTGGTTAAGAATCCGCCCACCAATGCAGGGGACACGGGTTCAAGCCCTGGTCCAGGAAGATCCCACATGCCGCGGAGCAACTAAGCCCATGCGCCACAACTACTGAGCCTGCGCTCTAGAGCCCATGAGCCACAACTGCTGAAGCCTGCATGCCACAACTACTGAAGCCCCCATGCCTAGAGCCACTGCTCCGCAACAAGAGAAGCCACAGCAATGAGAAGCCCGCGCACAGCAACGAAGACCCAACATAGCTAAAAAAAAAAATAGAGGGAGAAGGAGTTCCCTGGTGGCCTAGTGGTTAGGATTCCAGGCTTTCATCACTGCCGTGGCCCGGGTTCAATCCCTGGTCGGGGAACTGAGATCCCGCAAACCACGTGGCACAACCCCCCCAAAAAAATGGAGGGAGAGAAGGGAGTTGCTCCTGATGGGCCCTGTTTTCTCTGTGAAGTAGGAAGCAAGGTTATCTGGGCGTCCTCCCTGATTCCTCCCCGTTTCATCCTCCACAGTCAGACAGTCACCAGGTCCTGTCGCCCCTTCCTATGTGGCGTTTCTAATTCTCTCCAACCCTCGTGTTATCAGCAGCTTTTGCTGAGATTATGGGAACAGCTTCCTAACTGGTGCCCTGCCTCCAGTCTTGCCCCTTTCTGATCACCTTTCTACAATAGAGTCAAGATGCTATTCCTAGAACAAAGTCTTTTCTTGTCACTCTTGACTTAAAGCCCTTGACTTAAAATCCTCACGTTGCCCTCAGGGTCGAGTGCTGACCCTGCAGCAGAGCATCAAGGACCCCTTGTTCTCTGGCCTCCACCCATTTTCCCAGCCCCGTGTCTTGCCGCTTCCCTCCTCATACTGTACTCCAACCACTCTGAACAATCTCAGCAATGAAAATAAGAACTAAGCTTTATTGAGGGTTTCCTATATGTTAGGCAGTTTGTTGACCCTTATGAGGGTCATAAAACCTCATAATACCTTATGAGGTATTATTATCCCCTCTTCTCAGGTAAGAGAACTGAAGCCTGGAGAGGTTAAGTAATTTGCATAAGGTCACACAGCCGGGAGGTGGAAGATCATCCAACTCCAGTGTCTGTGTTCCTAACCACTACGCCACACTGCCTTCCACTCGCAATTCTTTAAATATACCTTACACTCGCGTGCTTCTGAGCCTCCGTATATTTTATTCCCTCTACCTGGAGTACAGCTTCCTCACCTCTTCACCTGGCTAGCTGCAGATGCCTTTCAGCCTGGATGGCATCTCCTCTGGAAATTTTCCATAACAGCCCGCACCCCAACTAAGGCTGGGTTAGGTGTCCCTCGCTCACATTCCCAAAGTATCCTGTGCTTACCCCATCCTAGCGCTTACCACACTATTGGACTTAAAATGGTTTATTTACAGGGCTCTGTGCCACCCCCAAACTACATACCCCTTGAGGGAAGGAACTCTGTTTTGTTCTCACAATTATCCCTAGAGGCCTAACCCAAGGATGGGACACACTTGTCTCTCAGTATTTGTTGACTTTCATGTTGAATGGAATTGCTGATAGTAAGGTTGGCAGTGGGGCAGAGGGACTCCTAGTCACGTCTGAGACAATTTACGTACAATGTGACAGGCACTGGAAACTGAAAGATGGGATGGCAGGAGGCAGCAGCCAGGGATGCAGGCTGTCCAAGAGAAGATGTCAGCGTGGAGAGGCATCAGGGAAGAAAGCCTTTTGAGCAGGAGGGATGGTCAGTGATTTTAGTTGTTGCAGCAACAGAACAAGTAAACAAAGGACTAAGATGTCCTCATTGACCTGGACAATTAGGAGGTTATCAGAGACATGGCTGAATGTGCAAGCAAGTGAAGGGGGGGTGCAGAGAAGCAGAATTGCAGTGGGTTGAGGAGAGACTGGTCCGTGGAGGATCAGAAAAGAGTGTGTAGACTTTTTAAGAAGCTTTTCTGTGAAGGGCAAAAACCAGAGAGGTGACTGCAGGGGGACAAGAGGGTGAGGTAAGTGGTTTTTGTTTTCATTTTTGCTTATTTTTGTTTTAGGATAGGCAAGAATTAAGTAAGTTAACAAGAAAAAATGCCTAATTAAAGAGAGCAGTTGAGGATCAAGGGGAAGAGGGAGTAGTGGATGGAGTGGGGGCTCTAAGGAGGCAGGATGGGTGGGTGTAGAGCTCTGGTAAAGGGGTAAAGAAGGAAAAGAGAAGGATGGGTATGGATACAATAACATGGGAAGAATGAAGAGACTGTCAGGATGGTTTTGCCTAATGGCCTATAACTTTTTTGTGAAGCCCAAGAGTAGATCTCCTGAGAACAGATGGAAGAGGTGGGAGGGTAAGGAGCTCGGAACTGTAGACTTCCCAGGCTATTCACAAAGTTTAGGCTGTGGACCATGAGTGTGGATGCTGGATTGGATGGAGGTCACCAGAGTCCAGATTTTGTGCCTCTCCTACAAGCCCCAGCAGACCCTGGGATTTATCCCCATGAGAGCACTTTACACTTCTCAGTAAAATCATCTGGTTCCCTTTCTCTCTACCCCACCAGTTTGTAAGTACCTTTTTTTTTTTTTAACATCTTTATTGGAGTATAATTGCTTTACAATGGTGTGTTAGTTTCTGCTTTATAACAAAGTGAATCAGCTATACGTAGACATATATCCCCATATCTCCTCCCTCTTGCGTCTCCCTCCCACCCTCCCTATCCCACCCCTCTAGGTGGTCACAAAGCACCGGGCTGATCTTCCTGTGCTATGTGGCTGCTTCCCACTAGCTATCTGTTTTACATTTGGCCACTCCATGCCACTCTCTCACTTCGTCCCGCTTACCCTTCCCCCTCCCCATGTCCACAAGTCCATTCTCTACATCTGTGTCTTTATTCCTGTCCTGCCCCTAGGTTGTTCAGAACCTTTTTTTTAGATTACATACATATATATATGTGTTAGCATACAGTATTTATTTTTCTCTTTCTGACTTACTTCACTCTGTGTGACAGTCTCTAGGTCCATCCACCTCACTACAAATAACTCGTTTCTTTTTACAGCTGAGTATATATGTGCCACATCTTCTTTATCCTGTCGTCTGTTGATGGACACTTAGGTTGCTTCCATGTCCTGGCTATTGTAAATAGAGCTGCAATGAACATTGTGGTACATGACTCTTTTTGAATTATGGTTTTCTCAGGGTTGTAAACACCTTGAGGGCAAAAAATATATTTGTTATGTTGACCAATGCCAGTCCCAGTGCTTGGCTAGGAGTGGCACCCAGGACATCTGTTTAATTAATTACTGTGTGGGATTAAGGAAATTAAAATGCTCATTATGAGCACAGTGTGTTGGATGTCAATTTAAATAACACTTGTTGAATATACATGATGTGCCAGGGACGATGCTAGCCAAAATTACGAAGATGGAACAGGTTGATGCTGAAATTGCCTAGCAGCTCATGGGTAAACAGGAGGACTTGGGTGCAAGAGGGTATGGCAAGTAAATCAGCATTGGGGCAAGGGAGACGGGGAAGGACAGGACGCCTGACCTCAGAGGAAAAGAAATGATTGAGAAACAGTACGAGGACTTTATTATTTTTTTATGAATTTATTTATTTTTGGCTGTGTTGAGTCTTCGTTGCTGTGCGCGGGCTTTCTCTAGTTGTGGCGAGCAGGGGCTACTCTTCGTTGAGGTGCACAGGCTTCTCATTGAGGTGGCTTCTCTTGTTGCGGAGCATGGGCTCTAGGTGCGTGGGCTTCAGTAGTTGTGGCGCACGGGCTTAGTTGCTCCGTGGCATGTGGGATCTTCCCGGACCAGGGCTCGAATCTGTGTCCCCGGCCTTGGCAGGCGGATTCTTAACCACTGCGCCACCAGGGAAGTCCCAGCAGTATGAGAACTTTAGAGAATGGTGTGTGAAGCATGGGGAAGCTGGCAGCCTCCCCTTATTTCCTACTGGAAGCAGTGACATGGGGGGCGGGGTAGGAGGAACAGACTCATATTTAAGGTGCAGCAAAACTTAGATGGAAGACGTTCTTTGGCCTGAATGAAGAGGGGTAATGGGGAACAACTGGAGAGTTTTAAGCAGGGAAATATGCCCGATTTGCATTTTTTAAAGAATCTCACATCACTACCTGGAGAATATATCCAATATTTTGTAATAATTGTAAATGGAGTGTATCCTTTAAAAATTGTGTAGAAAATAAAGCACATTTTATTTTAATGATATAAAAAGAAGACTGTCGCATCACTGTGGAGATTAGGTTGGGGTAAACCCAAAGATCAGTTAGGAGGCTGTTGCAGCGATCCACGTGAGGGATGGGGGTAAACTACAACAGTGGCACTGGAGATGAAGCTAAATAGACTGATCTGAGGGAGATTTAGGTGGTATAATTGGCAGAACCTGGCAGCAGATTGGATGAGGAGGGCAAGGGAGAGGAATACATCAACATAGCTCTTGAGTGACTAGGAGAGTGGTAACAGTCACTGAAATAGGACCCACATAGGGAGAGGAGCAGGGGTGAGGGATTGATGAATTCAGTTTGGGACTTATGGATTTGAAGAGTGTGTGAAGCCTACCAAGGAAGACGTCTGTGGTCATTTAATCATATTCTCAGCCTGGGAGGGAGGCCCAGGCTGAAAATATGGATTTGGGAGTCATAAAGCCTACAAATGTAATATGAACTCTTGAAAGTGGTACGTTTCTCCCCTTTTCCCAGTTTTCTTTCTTTAATTCTTTTTAAAACTGTACTTATTAGGTTTTAGGGGTTTTTTTTTCAATCATCATCAAATCTTATTTTGAAGAAAAGTTGAGATTAAAATAAATATGTGGCTGTCGTCTCTTGATTAAACATGGCTACCCCCCTGTATTTCCCCCTACCTCTCAAAACCTTGCTGACTTAACACTAAAGAAATATAAAAGGTATTAAGTTACAAAAGCTCAGAGAAGGAAGCAACAGCAGATGAAAGTCAACAGATATATGGAAGTAGAAGGCAGGTGGGGGAGTGTTACCTGGCCTGAAACATCCTAAGAAGTTCCAAACCAGCTGCCAACCAGGGGAGATTACCAACAAGAAGCAAATCAGTTCACCCAGTTTAATTTCCAAGACGCTTAATGCCTTGGAAGCACGAGTTACTCCAGAAGGTCAGCAATGAGGTACAGGGCTAAACATGGGGGCTTGGCTGGAGTCTGTGTGCAGAGCACTTTGCTGCAGCCCCAGAGCTCCGCTCTCAAAAGCCAAACGACTGCTCTAAACTCTCTTGCTGCATAAGGAGGAACTCTGGAGGCCTCCATACTCAGGGACTTCAGGCAGGGTTTGAAGGGCAGGGTGGAAAACTGAGGGATGGAGGGAAGATTTACACACTACATGGTGGCAGCCCTAGTCCTTCCCCCACCCCAACCCCAGGATGCCAGCAGCCAGGCACTTAGCACCCCTACCCTCTCATCCTCCCTGGGAAAGTAGAAGACTCTTCTCCAGAGGCCCTGAGAACCCCAGGTGGGGAAAAAAGAAGAAAAAAACCCTCCACTGACTGACATTTGTGAGTTTCTCAATGAAAAGTCTAGTTGTTGCCTGTTAAAGAAATTTTCAAAAACTGAAGGACACAGGATGGAAGGCTTAGTATAATAACTGAAAAAGACCTGCACCAAGGCATATCATCATACAATTTCAGAAAAGGTTTTCAAAGCATCAAGAGTGAAAAAAACAAGCCACAGACAAAGGCACAGAAATCAGAATGATGTCAGATTTCTCAAAAGCAACCCTGGGATGCTCAATCAAGGGGGAAGCTTGTTCTAACCTGGAATTACACACCCAACCAATCTGACATGAGGTCAGAATACTTTCAGATTTTCAAGGACACAGAAAAAAATTCATTTCTTAGGAAGCTACTGGAGAATGTGACTCAACAAAATGAGAGAGTAAACCAAGGAGGACGAGGTGGATCCAGGAAACAGGGCAATAGCGAAGACAGGCAAAAGGAAATCCCAGGACTACATTTGTACGCCAAGCTTAGCAAGCAGCCAGTCCAAACTGGAGCAGAAAGACAGAGGTCCTTGGGACAGAGTTCTCCAGGGAGAAGATGGGACTGATCAGTTAGGGGTTGAACATTCAGAAAGATCATTGCTATGTGTTTGGAATATTTGGAAGAAAACAGCTCTAGTACTTAGAAAATTAAACAGTTTAAAAAAGAAACAATTATTAACTCCAGGTAAAACCAACTTGTAAGAGAAGGAAAATGTAATAGTAGTTTACAGCTTGAATGAACAGTGTTACTTGGTCAATAATGTAAACACTAACTATTGATTTAACTATAAATTGTGGAAAACTATATTGTGAGAATGAGGAGAGAAAAATGGGGGTTAGAGGGTGCAAGAGAGCTAATTCCTCAGAATTAGAAATAAATAGTGCCTAAAATTGACGAATCAAATAATAGTAATGTATTAGTTTGCTAGGGCTGCCATGACAAAGTGGCACAGACCAGATGGCTTAAACAACAGAAATTTATTATCTCACAGTTCTGTACCTCTGATAAAGGTGTCCAAGATCAAGGTGTCAGAGGAATGGTTTCTTCTGAGGCCTCTGTCCTTTGCTTGCAGATGGCTGCCTTCTGGTGTCTTCAGATGGCCTTCCCTCTTTATGTGTCTGTGTCCTAATCTCCATTTATAAGGATACCAGTTATGTTGGATTAGGGCCCACCCTGATGACTTCATTTTAACTTAATTACCTCTTTAAAGACCCTATCTCTAAATAGAGTCACATTCTGAGGCACTGGGGATTAGGGCTTGAACATATGGATTTGTTGAATTCAGCCCACAGCAAGTAGTATAAACTCATTATTTGGACAAATAGAACACCAGAAGAGATAGCCAAAAGAGTTGAAAGTGGTTGCCTCTGGAGTGAGACTGGAGGATGGAAAAGGGGGAGGCAGGTACTATTACTCTTTTACTTTGTCAGGTGGGCAGTGGGGCCTTGAACCCAGTCTGACTCTAAATCTCATGTTCTTCCCCACTACTATGAGATTTGGAGCTCCACCAGGCCAGGGCAGTGCGGTACGCCTCTTCACACTTCCCTCAGCACCTTGCACAGTGCTTTACTAAATATGTATGACTTACAGCTGTATCACTATGACTTTAAAGCTGCCGTTTGTCAGTTTTCTTTTCCTGTTTAAAAAAAAAAAAAGCTGATGGGGAAGACAGATCCAAGGAAACCTCGAGGGGCCATAATATGGAGCATCCAGCTGAAAGTTTCCCACCCTTGGTGTTCTAGAATCGTTGGGTGCATCTCTGGTAGCACTTTGAGTTTTGATCCTAGAAACGGTCCATCCACGGCAGGGGAGGGGCACAGGCTGCTTTCCTGCTGTTGGTGGTGTATCAACCCCTCCTTCCTGGGGTCTAGAATAGCCACTCATCCCCATTTTCTTGAGTCCAGTTTGGCTGTTAAAGGTGGCCGTGGCCTCTGTAAGTTATTCTCAGACTTAGGGCTGTAATGTCATTCACAAGGATTGATGCCTGATCCCATGAGGGGTCTTGGTCATTTTTGTGTTTCGGTTGATCCACAGTTATTCACCTGGCTGTTAAGGCTGACAGGACATTGTAGCTGGCTCTATCCCTGAGGCTACGTGGACGCCCTTCCTGGGAGCACATACCCGGTGTCCTCCAGGGAGCAGTGGAGGTTGGTGTGTATGTCTGTCTGTCTTAGCATGCCTCAATTGCTTCCTGATAAAATTCTGAGAGTTGGGCCCCATCAATATCTCAAATACATGTGAGGAAACGTTAACTTAGAATCAATTTTAAGATGTTTCAGGCTGTAAAGTCCTTTTAACTATGTCTGTGGCAAAGATGTAGAAGCACTTTATGGGACTGTAAATTTCACATTGAACAGTCTTCTTGAAATACGCATCTCCCCTACACACAAGCTGTTTTCTCCATATCAATCGTAGCCCTGCAAGTAATGTTTCACAAATATTCTGTAAAGCACAGAAAACCCCATGATAATGTGAAGTATGACTTTCACTTGTCTGTTAGACAAAAGAATCACACATGCCTCTCTCCCATCAGCACTAACATTTGTTATGGATAATAACACTTTCAATCACAACTATTTTTGGAAAGCGGGTTTATTTTAAACCTTCCCTCCCCCACTGAAAACACTCTCCCAAGGACACAGACTCCTACAAACCACAGCCCATTAATCTAACTATGGAACTAGAACTTTTCCTTCCCACTAACTTTGTTTAAAAGTTGTTTTTAAGAGAGAGAGTCTAAAGGCCACAGGTACAAGATTAAGGAGAATTTTACCTTTTTGGCTGATTGGCGTAAGAGGGGCCTGGGTCTCTAAAGGCTCAGTCTCTGATGTTGTATTAGGTGAGGGCTGAGAGAGGCCATGGTTTTAGGCAGCATCTGCATATCACCTGGAGCCTGTGGTCCTTTTAGTTGCGGGCACCAGCAGAGAAGCCAAAGAGCTAAAGATTTATATTGTATATTCTTAATTCCATGACAACACAGCTGGATTCTCCCTGTTCAAGTAGCAGGTGACCAGTCCTAGAGGTGTATTTTGAACGTCACTACATCCATGAGGGTGACAGAGGCTCACCCTGCCTCCAGATGATTGCTGGAAAAGCAAAACTCACAGAGTAACTACAGGCCTTGCATGGTTCTGAATACTTTGGTAACTTGTCTGTTTTCCCTCCTCTGTAGCCAACTTGAGGACCCACTGATCATGACTTCTATAAAGGAGCAGGCAGCAATTAGCCGGCTCTTGAGTTTTTTACAGGATTGGGACAATGCTGGCAAAGTCGCAAGGAGTCACATCCTCAACAATTTCATTGAAACCAACCAAGGCAAGACTGCCCCTGAGCTGGAACAGGAGTTTTCCCAGGGAGCCAGCTTGTTCCTGGTCCGCTTGACCACCTGGCTTAGACTCACGTATCCTTTGCTGAACAGGAAAACAAATAGGCAATCTTCAAAAGAGAAAAGGAGCAAAGATAGTCGAGGGAGCTCTTCTCCTGATTCTCTCTCAGATTTTAGAACAGGACATCTAGTGATCAAAATACCATCCCAGAAGTCAAGAACTCCCTCAACATCCTGTCTTCCCAATCTATAAATATATCCTCATTCTCACTGCTAACCTCTCTTGCTCCCATCAGAGTTGAAGTGGGTGTTCCTTGTCTAGGACTAATACTCTGTGTTGTGCTCGAATCCCTTCCCATCTCCCCAAGGACTTTATTTGTTCTCTCCTATAGCCTTCACTTTTGCCTCATTACCAGCTTTTTCATCAGCATTTATGTATGCTCAAATCTCTTCCACCTTAAGATTTTAATTCAATCCTTGTCTGGAACCTATATTCCACCTTGCTTCTGCCCTTCGTGCTGAAGCCTGTTGAAAAGGCTGTTGACCTTCCCCGCCTCCCTTTCTCCTACACCCACTGCAGCCTGACTTCTGTCCCCTCCACTCCATGACGCAGGTCTTGTCAAGGTTACCAGTGCTTTTCTAATTGTGAAACCCAGTGACCACATCCTCAGACCTTATACAGGACCTCTCAGTGGCATTTGTCAGCCGACCATTCCCACTTCTCAAAACATTCTTCCCTGAAACTAATGTAATGTTTATGTCAATTTTACCTCAATAAAAAGAGAGAGAAGGAAAGCAAAAAGAAGCACATATAGACAATATCACCACACACACACACACACACACACACACTCACACACTCACACACACACACACACACACTGTCACACACTTCCTGTGGTTTCTAATACCAGTTCTCTTGGTTTTCTCCTTTCCTTCTGTCCATCCTCCTCTTCAGCCATGCCTTAAATGTTGGTGTTTGCCGGCCTCCAGCCACAGCCCTCTTTTCTGCTTTCTCTCAGCTTTTCCCTAAGTGATCTAGCTACTGTCAAGATGTCAACACCACTCCCGTTTGAGGACTCTCAGCTGTGTACCCCACCCACATTTCTCTGGAATCTGAGTTCCATACCTGTTAACCCAGCTGCCACCTCCACTTGTCTCCCACAGACTCTCACATTTCTGGCTTGGGAAACTAGGCGAATGGGACATCATTACGTGGGAAGAGAATACAAGGAAAGGAGTGAGTCTGGGGGTAGATAAGTTTGATTTGGGACATGTTGTGTTTGAGGTGCCTGTGCTCAGGAGCCCCAGAAGCAGACTTGGGGCTGAAGACAGATTTGGTCCCCATGATGGTGATAATTTGAGTCGTGGGTGGATTTCAGGATATTCCTTCTCCGTATGCCTGTAGCACTCCATGTATTCATCTCAGACCCTTTTCTTATGTATTTTTCTCATTGCCTGAATCCTCTCCCCTCCCCTAAACCTCCTCTTTATTTAACTAATTTCTACTCCATTATTCAGGTCTCAATCCAAGCATCACTTTCTCAGGAAGCCCTTTTCAGAGCCCCAGACTAGCTTAGGTTCCCCTGTTAAATATACTCATGGCACTTCCTCTATTTTAATAGTCATAACATCTTGTTATTACCTGCTTAATATCTCTCTTCCCCCACTGGATTGTAAGCTCTACAAGGGCAGGAATTACATCTGTTCTACTCCTCTCTGTATTTCTAACACCTAACACGTGCCTGGCACATAATGGGTACTTAATACATGTTTGTTGAACAACGGAATGAATGAACCAGAGACTCTGAAGCTAAGCAGAACTAAAGGCTTAGGTAAACACAGCTATCTCTTCTTATAGTTAATCATTGATAAAATTATTAATTAGACTCAGGCCTTGAACACAGTCCGGCGGGAATCCACTGAATACATCTCTAGGTTAACCCCAATATTCTCAAGACATTAGTGTGCATAAAAGAGGTTTAAAATGCAGATAACCGGGCTTCCCTGGTGGCGCAGTGCTTGAGAGTCCGCCTGCCGATGCAGGAGACGCGGGTTCGTGCCCCGTTTCGGGAGGATCCCACATGCCGCGGAGCGGCTGGGCCCGTGAGCCATGGCCGCTGAGCCTGCGCGTCCGGAGCCTGTGCTCCGCAAATGGGAGAGGCCACGACAGTGAGAGGCCCGCATAACGCAAGAAAAAAAAAAAATGCAGATAACCAGTCTGCCTCCCCACCCCACCACCAGGTTTTGGTTTAGTAGAGTAAGGGTGGGTCCCTGGACTCTTTATTTTTCTTTTCTTTTTTTTAATTAATTAATTTATTTTATTGTTTTTTTTATTGGAATAAAATTGCTTTACAGTGTTGTGTTAGTTTCTGCTGTACAATGAAATGAATCAGCTATATGTATAGCTATATCCCCTCCCTCTTGAACCTCCCTCCCAAGCCCCCCCATCCCACCCATTTATGTCATCACAGAGCACTGAGCTGAGCTCCCTGTGCTGTACAGCAGGTTCCCACTAGCTATCTGGGTTTTTTGTTTGTTTGTTTTGTTTTGGCTGCATTAGGTCTTGGTTGCTGCGCACGGGCTTTCTCTAGTTGTGGCGAGTGGGGCTACTCTTCATTGCGGTGCGCAAACTTCTCTTTGCGGTGGCTTCTGCTGCGGAGCACGGGCTCTAGGCGTGTGGGCTCAGTAGTTGTGACACGCAGGCTCAGTAGTTGTGGCTCGTAGGCTCTAGAGCGCAGGCTCAGTAATTGTGGCACACTGGCTTTGTTGCTCCGCAGCATGAGGGATTTTCCTGGACCAGGGCTTGAACCCATGTCCCATGCATTGGCAGGCGGATTCTTAACCGTTGTGCCAACAGGGAAGCCCTAGCTATCTGTTTTACACATGGTAGTGTATTTATGTCAAACCTAATCTCCCAATTCTTCCCACCCTACCCTCCCCGCTCTGTGTCCTCATATCCGTTCTCTATATCTATGTCTCTCTTCCTGCCCTACAAATAGGTTCATCTGTACCATTTTTCTAGGTTCCACATATATGCATTAATATACGGTATTTGTTTCTCTCTTTCTGACTTACTTCACTCTGTATGACAGACTCTAGGTCCGTCCACATCTCTACAAATGACCCAATCTTGTTCCTTTTTAATGGCTGAGTAATATTCCATTGTATATATGTACCACATCTTCTTTATCCATTCATCTATCATTGGACATTTAGATTGTTTCCATGTCCTGGCTATTGTAAATAGTGCTGCGATGAACATTGGGGTACCTGTGTCCTTTTGAATTATGGTTTTCTCAGGGTATATATACGCCCAGTAGTGGGATTGCTGGGTCATATGGTAGTTCTGTTTTTAGTTTTATAAGGAACCTCCATACTGTTCTCCATAGTGGCTGTATCAGTTTATATTCCCACCAACAGTGCAAGTGGGTTCCCTTTTCTCCACACTCTCTCCAGCATTTGTTGTCTGTAGATTTTTGATGATGGCCATTCTGACCAGTGTGAGGTGATACCTCATTGTAGTTTTGATTTGCATTTCTCTAATAATTAGTGATGTTGAGCATCTTTTCATGTGCCTCTTGGCCATCTGTATGTCAGGACTCTTTAGTTTTCAAAAGAGCCCTGGGTTGACTCTGATGCCAGTGGTCCACAAGTGGTGCTTTGAAAAACATCAGGATCTACAATCTGGCGTTGTCCCCATAACTCATGACACTAACCTCACCAAAATGTTGTCACTAACTTGACATTTTCCACTCGACCAAAGGGTGACGTGAGTGAGGCAGTGTCAGATCCTAGCTTTATTTAAAACTTTGATATTTTATTCATTGTGTATTTTTATATTATTTTTCTTTTTTTAATAATGCAGGAAATATTATTTAGTAACTGAGATTTTGATGCCCCCTTAAATTTCATACCTGAGGGAATTCCCTGACAGTCCAGTGGTTAGGACTCCTCGCTTTCACTGCCAAGGGCCCGGGGTCAATCCCAGGTCAGGGAACTAAGATCCCACAAGCCACGCGGCCAAAAAAAAAAAAAAAATTAATACCTGAAGCAAGTGAGTCACTCGCCTCACACCCTAGTCCCAGCCCTGCTTGACCACTGCCCTTTCTAAAGCTCTCCTCTCTGGACTTCCCTGGTGGTCCATTGGTTGAGACTCCACACTCCCAAAGCAGGAGGCCCAGGTCTGATCCCTGGTCTGGGAACTAGATCATGTATCCATGCTGCAACTAAGAGTCTGCCTGCCACAACCAAGAAGTCCACACGCTGCAACTAAAAAGATCCCCCATGCAGCAACTAAAGATCCCGCATGCTGCAACGAACATCCCATGTGCCACAACTAAGACCCGGTGCAGCCAAAAAACTAAATAAATAAAAAAATTTTTTTTTAAAAAGTAAAAAAGAAATCTCTCCTCTTCTCTCCCTTCTCCCATCACCGTTTCTCAGTCACTGTTGCAGGGTCTTTCCTACCACCCTTTAAATATTAGTGTTTCTAAGATTTCTGTGTTCAGCCCTCTTCTTTTTTTAATTTAATTTTATTTATTTATTTATTTATTTTGGGCCGCATTGGGTCTTCGTTGCTGCGCGCGGGCTTTCTCTAGTTGCAGAGAGCTGGGGCTACTCTTCGTTGCGGTGTGAGAGCTTCTCATTGCGGTGGCTTCGCTTGTTGCGGAGCACAGGTTCTAGGGCACGAGGGCTCAGTAGTTGTGGCGCACGGGTTTAGTTGCTACGCGGCATGTGGGATCTTCCCAGACCAGGGCTCGAACCCGTGCCCCCTGCATTGGCAGGCGGATTCGTAACCACTGCACCACCAGGGAAGCCCAAGCCCTCTTCTTTTCTTACTCAATCATTGCACTTGTTAACCGAGGCATTATATCATTCTTCTCCGTGTCCTAAGTGCTAATCAGAGCACCCAACATTTAGTGGACACTCAGCCAACGTTTATTAAATGAACCACGCTTTTTTTTTTTTTTTGGCCACCCTGCG